>NC_052956.1:7028714-7371214 GCF_013358895.1 Oreochromis aureus
AGCGTTTACACACCTCTTTGGTTTTTTCTAGTTCATTCTGCAGGGCTTGTTTGGTCACTTCCACCTCTATGAGTTTCTGTCTCAGCTTTTCGTTCTCCTCCTCCGTCTTAGTGCGTTTCTCCTCCACTTTTTCCAGCTCATGGTGGAGCCTCACAGACACATCCTTTGCTACCTGTAATAATCATAACCTGAACCTGCTGCTTTGGAGAAATTACTTATCTGTAATACTTCGGATGATTTTTACTGCTATAAAATGCATAATAATTGAACTAATGTGATGGTTCATATTAGCCTACATTAAAACCTCGCATACATAACATATTAAACTTAACACAGAGAGTCATCTCCTCCCCTCCCCTACCTTTAGGTCCTGCTCCAGACTCCTGAGCAACTCTTCATCGATCTCTCCTGTCTGGGCGTAGCGCAGCCTCTTCCTCTCAGCCTTCCGCAGACGATACTGCAGGATTCTGCAGTTTTTATTGGCTCTCTCTAGCTCACGCCTCATTTCCTGGAGCTGGCAAGTGTCTTCTTCATAGAAAGTGTCTCGCATCTCGTCCATCTCGGCCCTCATTTCTTCAATCTCACACTAGCAGAATCATAGAAGACAGAAGATGTGATTGCTGCATGTGTCACACTGACAGCAGGTGTATATACTTCGAAAACAGGAGCTGTTATTAGTTCAGAGTCTGACTAGTAGCTCCAGATGTATTACAGCCATATTTTGTGTTTCAGGTTAAAATATACAATCTGACTTTTTAAAAAAAATGAATTTTCCAGATGTGAGTCTGATCATCTTTATTACTCCACAGTTCATTTCAGGGATATATAAATGCAACATTACCAACATATGAATTCCAGCTGTGGCATTGTGGGTAGTCCCTTCTAAACACAATATATAATCGATCCTTATTAATCAGTAGCATCAGGATCGATATCCAGTTACAATAGCGAATGCGTTTTCATTGAAGACAGAGAGGCTGTCCTAAACAAAATCGACCCCATTTGCTATCTGTCATTTCATGACAATATGTTTCTGCATTTTTGCCATCCTAATGTGATTTCACCTCTTTAGCATTGGCCTCCAATTCAGGTTAGGTGAGATTATGTATTTTAAAGTATTTTTATTTTATTTTATTTTACATAAAAAAGTCTATCAAACCTTGAGATCTTCGTTTTCCTCCAGCAGCCTCTCCATCTCCTCCTCCAGGGCCTGGTCCTGCTGTGTCACGGACCCCGCCTCTGTCGCCTCTGCAGCCGGCTCCGGCTCTTCCAGGGCGGCCTCCGACGTCCCAGTGCTGTCCGCTTTGGCTTGCATCTTAGCTCCCCTCTTCTTGAGTCTCTTCTGCAGGTGGAAGTGAATCAGCTCAGCCTGTAAACATCGCCCTTTCCACAGACCCAAACCGAGGCCCGCTCCACAGGCCGCGGACACGTCGTTTCTCTTCCCGTGTCCGCTTCTCTCAGCTGGCTTCCTCTCCTTTTCTCTGAGCGAATAAGCTCTGCTGGAAAACAAACGCTGTGTGGAGTCACCTTTAAAGCGGGGTAAGGCAGAGCCTAGAGTCGGCGCTGGGAAATAATCTGCCGGATCTTCCTCGACAGCATCCGCCCTGTTTGCTTTGACGAGCTCAGCTTCAGCACCATCCGGGTGAACAGCTGCCCCTCCGCGGCTCTCGGGCTCCCTCTCCCTTCTGTCTGCGGTGCTCAGGCTGTCCCTCAACCCAAAGTCCCCGCTTCTCCCTGCACGATCAGGAGGCCTGGAGCTGCCCGGGTGTCTGGGAACAATCTTTAATGCCCCCTCCTGGGCTGTAGCCGGCGAGGGAGCCCGGTGCTGCCTCCTCCTCCTCCCTGCGTTGTTGTCTGCCGGTGCTGTGGATGAAGGATCTGCAGCGCCACTCACGGTCGGCTTCATTTCTTCCACCTCAAGTAAACTCCACGCACACGCTGCATTTGCGTGCTTTTATAGATGAAAAAGGAAGCAGCCCTACTGAAGGATTTTCTAAAATCTTAGCCTGACTGAAACATACGCAAAACATTCATAAAAACTCTAAAAGTTCAAAGTTGCTTTCAGTAAGCCACTTGATGTCGCTATTGTGCTGCTGCTGTCAGCGCCCCTATCCTCTCATCCCAAACCATATGCATATGACCTGAAAGCTTTATCCACAGCCAGTGAGGGCGGGGAACACATGAGCGGTGCCACGACTCTGTAAAAGTAATGAAAATAATAATAAAACAAATGCGTTTTAACATTTATTTAGAATTTTACATAGTGGCTGAATCCTTACCGCGGACCTCTGAGAGAGGAGACGCTGACACGGGGTACCACCAGGCACTGCAGGGCAGGGGCACGGGGGCGTAAACGTTAGGGTGAACGTCAGAACAGGAAGTAAAACAGCCTCCCCCGACAGCCTCGTGCTTATAGACGTATCCCACTCTCTTCCTCTGTCTCATATTCAGAGCATTATTTTGTTGTATTATATGTATTATATGTTGCACAATGTTAACAAGAATGTAAGAAAAAAACTACTCTTGGTTGGTTGAACTGGACATTAAAACATGTTTTTGAATACAGTCCAGTTCACTGATACTCAAACAGGCATCGATTTCTGGGGCTCCAGTTTGCTGATAGGGCTGGTGTCATCCTCCAGTGGGTCCAGCTGCAAAGGTGAACTGTCAGATTCCTGACACATCCAGTCCTGCTGTTATTTATTACTCCTTTTTACTTGCAGTATTGTGTAAAAGTCTCAATCAACCCATAATTTTCTTTTATTTTGCCTCCAAAAAGCTAAAATTGTATCTTTAGGCACTTGTTGTTAGCACCCTATTGCAAAAACACTGAAGTTGTTCCCATTTGCTTAGTTGAATCTGTGAAAAGTGCCAATGATAACCACATTTAACGGACATAAAATTATACTTTTGCACCAACAAAGTGATTCCCAAAGAACTATTTGGCAAACACTTGGTATATCTCTTCATGGTGGGCAGTGTGTGCTTGAAAAATTTGAGGAAACTGATCAACGTAAGGAGTAAAAAAGAAAAAGTGGCAGGCCTATAAAAACAGCAGAAGATGAACAGTATCTGAAGGTCATGTACTTAAGAAATAAGAAACAATCCAGTAAAGACCTGACTGGTCAGGAGAGAGGCAGGGCGGGTCTGCATCTATCTGTGAAACAGTTTCAGCAGGTGGTGTTAAAGGTCTTTTAAAAATTGATGGAATTATCAACGCAGAAAAGTACAGTCAGAAGATCCACCGTGCAAAACCATCTGGAAAGTATCTGATTGACAACGGCTTCATTTTTCAGAATTCTTCAGCATGACAATGAATTCAAACCTCAAACTGTTCAAAATTTGGCTCCGAGAAGTAATATTCTGTTGCTATTAAACGGTTTGCTCTTACACAGACCTTCATCCTATTCCTTTTTTAAAAAATATCCAATTTGGTTCCTGAATTGCACATAAAGAAATCGTGCATTTTTCTCTCTCATTGGTTTTAAACTGTTCTGAATTGAAGTTTAACTTCTTTGCACAGCACTTTATTTGGTTTATATTTACATTTTAAACAGGTTTGTATCATTGGGCTCATCCTCTCACCTCCAAGTAATCAAGAAATATAACCATGGCCCAACAGAGGGTGCTCTACATACACAAAACAACCTGTGCAGAAGCCCTGAGGGTAATCTGCCTCACAGATAGATAGAGAGCCAGTAAAACGCTGACTGTTTCCACTCTCTGTTCAGCTAGAATGAGCTCCTTAGTCATATAATTGCTAATGAGATGAGTGAGACCCAGGTCAGGTTTGCAAGGATTTAACCCCCCTCCGGAAAACTGACCCTTCACCCTTCCAGCAAACTGGCCCACTTGGGTCTTCCAGCTATAGCTTCTATTGTCTTTGTGTAAAGGTTTGTATGTGTCAGAAAAGGAAAGAAGACATTCAGGAAACAGCAGTGTGTTTTATGAATGCATTTATTTTAATTTTCACATCAAACTGTAGAAATAGTGGTCGAATTTATGCATGTGCATACATGTTTTTGCTCCTTCCTGCAGCAGCAGCAGCAGGCATGCAGGTTATAGCGTCCTGTGCTAAATGCCTTTGATAGAAAAGCCTTGGCAATTCTGCAATCCTATTAGTCGCTGGCTTAGATCCTTCTGTGTCCCCAAGGAGGACAAATATACTTCCTCTCACTCATCTCACCCAATCTATCATTCACATCTACGGCCTTCCACCTCCATGCTAACGCCATCAGTGGAAAAAAAAGATAAAAATAGCCACTGGCATACCATGATAAGAAAGTAGGAGTTTAGGAGTAGGGCATGTATGCTAGGAAGGAGGGATAAGAATGTGGGAAAATTATGTGAGAAAATAAAGAGAACATGCAAAAATACAACAAAGGATGCAAAAGAATTGCAACTGACTTTCCAGACATGCAGTCACAAATGACGGCCTGAGTATGAGCAGAGGTTGCGGGACACAGGAAAAGGCATGGACGAGGAAAATGATAGGGGCTAAATAATTGAATAGATGCCATTAGTGACTCATGGTGTGGCGAAAGAAGAGTGGGTTGCATTTTGCTTGTTACAGGATAATGAAAAAAATTAATGTGAGTGTATGGAAAGATCACGCAGTGTCACAAGAAAGGCAGAGTCATAATCCAGGCTGATGAATTTACTATTTCTTTTTCAAATATCTTGAAGTTGTTAAATACACATGCTTCCCACTGTAAATCAACTATTTTCAAGGCCAAATATGAACTAATCCACACAGTTTGAGAGTTGCAGTAGCAACCTGGTGGCAGATTAGTGAAGGCTTCTCTTTCAGTGACCTGCTTTCCTGAGTAACCTATGGAGTGACGTGGAAATAAGCTCTTTTGGAGCTAAAGCCAATTTGCCCCCAAAGATTAGGGCAGATCTGTCTGAGCAGGCCAAACACACATCCTACCTCTGCCTATCTCTCTCTCTCTCTCACACACACACCTTTAAGAGCTCTTTCCATTGTACAGATGGAAATAGGAGAGATGAAGTAAGTAGGACAAAGGGAGAAAATTGGAGGTTGGAGGATGGGAAGACTAGCTTCTGGGAGTTTAGTAGATGATTTGCAGCTGAATGCACAGACGCTCAAGCCAAAACTAGCACAAAGACACACAAACACAACCTATGGGGTGCTGACATTGTCTTTATTTCAGTTATATGTGCAGCCAGGGAAAGCTGTGTCACTTCTGTTTTAATAAGACAATCCTTTTCCTTAAATAAAAAGAAGAAGCTCTTCTCAAGATGACTTTCCCTGTCCGTTCTACATGGCAGTGAGACAATACTGAGCTGTACATCAATCTCTTATTCTTGCACCTCAGCTACATTGCACAGCAAAAAGAAATAACGACCCACAGAAATGTGTATTATAACAAAGATAATCATAAATTAGCGTTGACTCTATAAAAAAAACTACAATTTCACCATCCCCCCCCGTCAAAAGTATTTAAAACCAGGTTTTTAATCCACAAAGCACATAAAGAAAATAGTGTATCACTCTGTAAATGCAGCACAGGTAAATAAAGTCAGAGAAGACAGTGAAATTTGAAGTCTGGTAGATGGTGCAGATGACTGCAAAGAGCTGATGGCAGATAATGTAGAGACATGTTTCTTTTGTTTGTTTGCTAGCCATGTTAAGGTAAACTAAGTATTTGTAAACAATGATTACCCCCCAAACCAAAAAGAAAAAACAAAATCTGAGTTTTGCATGTTTTTTTTTCCTTGTTAACAGTTTAAACGAATTGATACTCATTGAAAGCACTAGAAAATAAATTAATTTAGCTTATTAAACACTATTAAGCTTTTAAACAGTACTGGAATCCAGAGTACAAAAGTTGGAGGTGGATTCCGGTTGAAAGTAAGTGGATGCTGAGCAGGATGCGGTTCCTTTAATATTTTGGTCCTACTATGGTCCAAAACAGAGCTGGACAGAGGAACGGGGGGTGGGCCTACATGAACAGCAATTTTCTTTCCTTATCTGGATTTAATTAAAAAAGAAAACTGTCATGGAGACAACCGACACTCTCGTCCCCTTAAAACCAGAACCATTTACAGACACACCCAATGAACACACACTGCTAACCATTCACTTCATCAAGTTGGTCCCAAATCACATCCATCCACTTTATTTGCAGGGATGATCGTCTGGTTTGAACTCTGTTTATCCCTCCCCTCCCCTCCCTCCTTCTCTGGCCCGTAAAACAACTGTCTGCTTTATCGCAAAGCAAGCCCTGTTTCCTGCTTTACTCCCTTTTCGCTCTTCCTTTCTTTTGCCTCGTTCCGTTGTCCTCCTCATCGTCCTCCTCCTCTTCCTCCGCTTTGCTATGACCGTTAGCCACCACAGAGGAGCCGTTTGTTATGGGCTTCCCTCCTTTCCGAGAAGAGGCAGGCTTGCGTCGGTAAGCGTGGTAGTAGAAGTTGGCGAAGAGGATGATGAAGGTGACGGCGTAGCCAATCAGAGCCCACTGCATCCAGCAGGGGAACGGACAGCCGGTGTAGAGGGAGTGACCGGCATGGCCGATGGTTACGTGGAACTGGATCTGGTGAGCACGTAAGAAAAAAAGATTAAAACACAGGAGAAGCAGTCAGAATTTTTTGAATATGCTACTACCAATTAAAATTGGAGCAATCACTGAAACAGGCAGAAATCAGTAACAAACGAAGATCCGCCTTCGTCAAGAGCATCTCTCTAGCTCTTGATGAAGGCGGTCGCACTTTTCTCCTCCTCCTCCTCTCCCTATCTTCCCTGCTTAGCCTCTTGTGTCCTTGTCTAGTCTCATTTTTTTTGTATTACTTTTCCCTGGAACACTCTCTCACAGTCTGTTCTCTAAAACCTAAAAGAGGAATTATGGATTTGATCAACTGGTCCCTGAATGCAATTGACACCCTTTTCTCAACGAGAAGTCTGGGCTCGGGTGAGCCTGAGTGCTGAAGATATCTACCTATTCAGAACCATGATAACAGGGTTCTTGCTGATCGGAGCTGGCTTGGCCCTGGCTTATCGAAGAATTAAGAAAGCGGAACCGGCTGTTCAAACCCCCACAAGGCTGCCCGCTGGGATTGAAACGATGGGATGAGGCGTGAGTTTCTCAAAATGGGCTCATTGAGTGCAGCACGGATAAGATCCTGGAGAAGCTTACGGCTGCTGTGAATACTCAGAACAAGACCTCTGAGTGCAAACTGGATTACATCTGGAGGGGCTCGCTCGGAATAACATCACGGAGCGCAAGTTTGATAACATCATGGAGAAGCTCACGGCTCTCCAACGGGAGATTGAGAGACCAGTGTCAGACTGTTAGAACAGCTTTGAAATTCATATGAGTTGTTCGCACTAAAGTAAAAAACACCATCACTTCATGCGGATACCCCTTCGGGGCCAGCTGCGGTCTCAAGGCTGGAGCTGAACAACAACACCCTGATAACGGACTGTGTTTAGACTGTTCTTCCCATTCTATGCAAGGCCACCTGGGTTGGCTGGAAGACTGTTTACTTAGCCTGGCAGGGCGAAGGACACCGTCTCAGCTGAACTCTGGACATACACATGCACACAGACATATATATGTACACATGCAGATGTACACTCATCCCCCCTCCCCCTCCAAACGCCTTTGATGCTTATTCCCTTCCAATGCTTACGGTGGATCAAGGAGACCAGCGCATAGGCTGCAGGCCCGGATGTACTGTCTGCATTGGCTGTCTCTCACCCTTTACCCATCCCTATTGCTTGTCATGTGTTTCTTTGGTGTATTAAGAGTTTTTTCATGTGCTATGTGCAGAGGTGTTTTTTTCTGTTCTCAAACTGATCTCCCTGTTGGAGCTCAGTCTGGGGGGAGTTATTTTTTTCTCCTTATCTTTCCTCATGTTGTGCTTTTTCCATGTTATACCCCTCTGACCTGTCTTCCCCATGTGATGTTTGTGTAATGTATGTATGGTCGGAAGGGTAAGACGGCGCTGGCACGGCTGGCAGCCTTAACCCAATTTCCCTCGGGATGAATAAAGTATGATCAATCAATCAATCAATCAATCAATCAATCAATCAATCAATCAATCAATCAATCAATCAATCAATCAATAATTGCTTAACACTAAAGCCTACATATTGTCTTTCTCATGCATACAGCTGTTTCAGAGGGATGACTTCACTCCTGTTCTCAAGTTTAATCTCAGTGGTTCACCACAGTGGATGGATCAGCATATCTGATTTGGCACAAATTCTACACCGGATGCGTTTCCTGATGCAGCCCTCCCATTTATCCAGTCTTGGGACCAGGGACTAGCCTGTGATCCCCTGAGTTTGCGTCTCCTCCCAGTCTCAAACTAGGGATCCACCTTGTGCTAGACTAATGTGTTAGCTACTACACTATGGAACCTCTAGAAGTATAATCAGTGCTAATAACATTTATTTCCTAAAAGCCTATTATCACTATATTAGAAGTTTATAACAATTAAATAATGTTTCATACTGATATGATACCCAATTGTATTAATCTTTAAAATGTGAAGATCTAAGAGGAAAATATAGATTTAAAGTTGATTTTTTAATATAACATTAATATTCCCTATGTGTAGAATAAAGAATACACTGTCAACCAATTTTCAGTCATAAATGTGGCAGACTTAAAAGACTCATTGCTGATGGAAAGGTCTAATTATGTCTGTAAGAGTTCAACAAATTCAGATATAGTTAATTAAATACAAGCAAAAAATTAATTAAGCGCTCATTTGTAGCACATTTATAGCACATTTATAGCAATTCATTATTAGCCTCACAACCTCACAAGTTTATTATAATTGGGGGGGGGACATGTAAACTATGTCTAGTGGCGTCATATATTAGCAGATCAGTGGATCTTTAGATGATAACCATTGTCACTAATAATCACTCTGGGGTAAGTGAAACCCACAGTGTCTGTCATTGTCCTCACAATCAGCTCAGGTAATTCGGAGAGGTAAAAAACACCAATCACACTATGTTAGCATACAAAACTGTTGGCTAAACTTTCACAATCAATAACGTCAAGTTATTTGATAGATGATGCATCCCTAAAGGTGCCACTTACCATCTGGATAATGGTGAGGTATTTCTTCCACCAGAGGTACTTCTGCATCTGAGGTCCCAAGGCAGCCAGGCCATAGTACCCGTACATGAGGACGTGGATGGAAGAGTTGATGGTTGCACCAAAAAATGCTGTGGAAACAGTTACATTTATATCAGAGGTGATTAGGGATGGGTACCGGTATCCGGTGCCATAATGGCACCGGGTCTGACATAAATGGTAGTAACCAGACCGAAAAGCAGCGCACATTTTGGTGCTTTATTTCGGTGCTTTTTTTTTCCTGAGATGTCATACATTTTGGATTCTAGCCAATCATTTGACCTTTCCAAGGATAGTAGGCGGGCCCAGGTACGTACGTTCTTTTAGAGCAGAGCTACAGATTAAAAATGCCCAAGGCGAAGTAGTCAAAAGTCTTGCTGTACTTCACAGCAAAAGATGCAAACTCAGCAGCCTGCAACAAGTGCTTTAAGCTGATACTGTGCAAAGGAGGTAACACCTCGAATCTGATGAAACACCTGGCGGCGCATAGCGTTTTTTTTAAAAGCCGAGAAATGCACCGTATTTGATAGCTTGCTGCGAGACCTCACACCGTGCACATCTACTGCGGGTGTGGTGCCTGTTATCGGACCCGGAGTTAGCAACATCCCCCAAGAACCCGAAGAGTAGAGTCCTGGCTCCTAGCCCTGTCAGCGTAGCAGAAATGATGACAGATGATGATGGCAGCGGCAGCCGTTCTTCTCTGGGTGAGTAGCTTCATGTTGTTCGTGTGTAATTTACGTTGAGTAGGCTAACCACGTTATTAAATTAATGCACGTAAGGTGAACTAGCAAACACCGTCGTAGTTACATGCGGCTGTCTTCTTGTTTGATAGAGTGATACCATATGTGCCCTATAGCCGGAGAAAAGGCTAACACTGTTATCTTTTTATGAAAAAACAGCTAAACATGAGAGGTTTTCATCATCATCATCATCATCATCGTTTATTTATATAGCACTTTAAAAACACACAAGGCTGACCAAAGTGCTGAACAATAAAACATAATAGATACCATAAGAATAATAAATACAATAAAATAATGAACATAGCAAAAACAATAAAATATAAGTAAATACAAGTCAGTCAACCACTGAGTCAAAAGCCAGTAAATAAAAATGCGTTTTCAATCTGGATTTAAAAACCATCACCGATGTCGATTGCCTAATGTGAAGAGGAAGATTATTCCAAAGCTTAGGAGCCACAATAGAGGTTTTAGGACAAAGTTTGTGTTTTCCATTGTTTGAGCACCGGTTCCAACCAAAGGACGTATGTTGTATCAACAGAAAAGGCTAACTTGGTTATCATTTTGCAGAAAAACAAGAGACTGCTAAAAATAAAAACATAAGAGGTTTTTGGACAAAGTTTGTGTTCTCCATTCTTTAAGCACCGGCTTGAGCACCGTTTAAGCACCGGCACCGTTTTAAAAGTACCGGTTTGGCACCGGTATCGGATAAAACCTAAACGATACCCATCCCTAGAGGTGATGGTGGCTTTGTTATTACTAAACAGCTGTAATGTGCCTAAAGTACAAAGACAAGCTCTAGTCTGATTCTTTGACTCACATTGCCCACCGGGAACCCATTTGATTCCAATCCACCAGAGGATGAACATGGTGCAGTGATGGTAGACGTGGAGGAAGCTGACTTGGTTGAACTTCTTTCTCAGTATGAAAAAGACAGTGTCCAGGAACTCCACTCCTTTGGAGATGTAGTACCACCAAAGAGCTGAGGCTATCTAAAGATATAAAATGAGGCAAGGTGAATTATCACGGCACACCAAGGTGAATCCTTCACATAAGTCAATAAACCTTTTGAGACCATGCATGGGGACATTACATTTGACTTCTCTGAGTTTTTTTCATCATATATTTCACTCTTCTCAACACAGACCTCTTATATCCCTTGCATCCTAAACAAGAGCTCAGGTCTCAGGAGGTTAAGGTCCTATTTAGCTCTTTACAGCCTGTGTCTGATTCCTTTTCCTTTTCTGAAGGTTTCTTCAGTGAAATATTGCTGGTAACAAATGTTCTGCAAATAATGATTACATAGAGTTAAGATCATTGTAAACAGAGCCAATGGCAACTGTTGCAACATCAGAATCCCACATTAAATAAAATATGTAATTATATATTTAGAGTTATTGGTACAATATGTATTATTATTTCTTTAGTGGTGAACTCTAGCTTATTGGTATTCTTCTTAGTACACAAATAAATGCAGCAGTTTCCTTGCCTGTTTCCTTTGTACTAATAGAAACTCTTTAGATGACAGAAAAATGTAGCAACTGAGGATCTTTGGAGAGATCAGCAAATCAAATATTTTTTAGTAACCCCTTTATACTAACACAGCATGTCAAAATCTCTCTCTCTCTCTGTGTTATCCTATTTAACTCTGTCGCAGTACAAATTACTCCCCTTGTGACACACAGTACACAAGGTTGCTCTCTAAGCCATCTTGCTCTGGCATCTCTTATCCTTAAGGCCATCATGAAAGAGTGAGGCCTAAAGGTGGAGATGGGGCGGGGCTTAAGGGTGGTGAGACTGACTGGTCCCGCCCCTCTGAGTGTCGGGCCAAACCCTCTTTGTGCTGAAATCCTTAGGCTTATAGTGATATATGTACAGTCAAGAAATGTGGCTCTTCTTTCCTGTGTCAATACTGCAGCCCCACTGCTTTACAAGAGATTAGTAAAAGTGGTAAAAAAATTAGTAAAAAAAAGTGTCATATTAATGTTATTTTACCCTAAATATGTCCAGTGCAGAGGTAAACTGTGTGCGAAGGATGTTCACAGATTGCTGTTCAGATATGTGTGCGTGTGAGGGAGGGAACCTACCCTGACTTCATTGACATCATTCGAGTAGTTTACAGGCTGACAGAGGTAGCTGTACCCGGCTGCTCTGGATGCTATTAGGAGCTGATGAGAGGACACAAATCACAAAGTCAGAACAAGGATGAGAGCAGAACACCAGATCCTGCCTGTGATTTGTAGAGACCGACAACTACTGCAAGTCACTCCTGTTCAATAACCCATTTTCATGTAAGCACTGTTAAAACATTAACAACACACAGAGAGCTGGACTGAACATGATATTCATGCAAGATAGGACCTTCAGTTGATTAAAAATTATATGAAGAATGTAAGCAGACACTAATTTGACTCAAAAAGATCAAATTAGTGAAAGAGACTATGTGGTCCTATAATTCACATGAATCTCCTCTCTTCCATTTCTTGTAGAATCGAACATGTTTTGCAGACGCATTGCCATGTATACAATACAAGACTTTGGTAATGTAAATTACTAAATATGATGCCTACTCATCTAAAGTCACATAGACAGTTAAAAAATATGCATATCCAAAAATCTAATTTCTCCTAAGTCTTATGCTTCTAATTGACTGGATATATGACGCACCAAATAAAATATTTGTTTATTTATTCAATACAAAGGCTTCCATACTAATCTTACTGGCTGCCCTCCAGTTTCTTCTAGTAGGGAGTAAAGGCAGTTCAATCCACATGATGGAGTTACAAGAGAAAATGGGTAATCAAGGAAGCTACATCAAACCCCTTCAGGTAAGAGTTTTGAAAACGCTGAGCGGACTGAAATGCTGTTAAATCCTGTTCACTGCAAACATGTTATATGAGCATTGTTGCTGACATCAATAGAGATGACTGCAAATAATGGTTACTTGACAGTAAGATTTTTCTCTTTATTAGGGGAAGAAAAAAAATGTTCATTTGATTAGCTCCACAATCTTTAAAGCTGGAAACTGAATTCACAGACCTGCAGAATCTGTGTCTTACATACATTTCCTTTAATAAGCTCTAAGGTATATTTCATGTATATACAAAATATATAGTGTAAAGCCTTGTTTATGTTTGTTTGTAAATTTGATGGAAAAAAAATTGTATTTTCAATTTAGATTCTGCCCAGAATCTGCCAAGCCCCATATCATGGCTCTTTTAAGCATCTAGTACCTCCTCTTTAAGCTATCATCGGTCCCTCAAAGGCTACAGTGGCACTCACCTCTTTGGCGATGTAGAAGTTGAGGACCACCATGCTGAAGTTGTAGACTATGAGGGTCTTCCTGAGTGTGTAGGGCTGGCGATCTTGCATGTATTTAGGTCCTGCCCACAGGAAGATCAAGTACAGGCAGCTGATAGCCAGAGTAGGGAAGGGAGAGGACATCATGGGCCAGTGCTGAACCCTCTTGTCTGATGGTAAAAGGGTTACAGTTAGTTTTAAGGGTTGGGAAAAAAAACAAAACAAGTTACAGCTGTAAATATCAGGATGGATCCAACTGAAACATTAATAAACGTATGTTGTAAAGTTGACCCACAAATCCTCCTAATCTTTATTAATCGCTTGATATTTTTGTGTGGATCAAGTTTTTTTCTAAGGACACAGGCTATTAAAGTAATATATTTTTTCATTTCTTTTTATGGCTCTATAGAAACAGTACAAAAGATGTAAGTAGAAGGTAAAAATACTCTTCTTGGCTCAAATAGAAGCGGACAAGTTTAGTTATGCATTTCCTCTTTCACTTGATACACACACAGTTGCAAACACACTTGCAAAGCATCAAGTATGTTTATGTTTGCAGTTTTCTGTGCACTCCGTATAGCATCAGCAAGCACATCTATACATACACAAATGACTGCATGATGATGAAAATTATGCATTATGCAGCCATGTTGAACATACCATGCTGTCACCCCACAGATGTGCATATGTAGTAGAAGCTGCTATTGCGTGTTGTTTCCAAGCAAGAGATCCCAGCTTACCTGCTATAGTAAGGCTCCATTTGTAAAACTCTACAGTGTCATTCACAAGATGCGTTACAACCTCCATGGCTTTGCCTTTGGTCTAGATTACACTGTGGTGGAGAGAGAGAGAAGGGAAGAATGTCAAAATCAGCTAGAAATGCTTCTCATGGCAGTCTTTGCATTTATTGCTAAAATATGCACTGCACTTACACTGTATTGGTAAATGATGTCTGGACTAAAGTCAAACATTTCAACAGCTCAAATAATATGTTAAATGCATGTTATGATAAATGCATGGTGAAGTTTTTTCTTTTCACTCTTTTCTCCATTGAAAGTGCACATTAGTCACCTCTTCACCGCAAACCTCCACAGGAAGTTGATTATTATGATTGCTGGCACTCCCATCAGTTACAGATAACTACAGGAAAATGGATGGAGGATGCTGAGTAATAATGGACACACAAATAAAAACTGCACACATATAAGACAGTAATAATGCAGAGGGCGATTTGCACCCCATTCAGGGCTCGCAAAATCGCTAGCCCGATGTCCCGGGGCTAGCGATTTTTCCAGTCGGGCTACCAAAATCTATCTCAGCCCTGCCCGTCGGGCTATCATAGGAAGGAAAAATATATGTCAATGCTTTTGCATTCTTTCGGAAATGTAGCTGGGTAATTATGTCATTGGCATCGGTGAGCCACTGTCAAAATGTGACATATTGAAATCGCGTTTGAATTTGCGCTTGGTTTTTGCTTTCACTTTGCGATCGCGGGAACTGTGTATAGAGAGCGGCAGCACTGATTGGTGAGTGACGATTAATTGCGCACCAATTCGTCTGACTTCGTCTTATCACTCATTAGCTTACTATTCAAACCTGACAAGTGAAATCTCCCACAGCAAGCTTAAACATGTGAGAGGTTGATCGTGCAGAGAATCGCTGACCGTTATGTGAGTGCGTGTGTAAAAGCAGCAGGATATATATTTTAGTTCTGCTGAGCCAAATAAGACGGGTCAGGGTGAGAGAAGGGGCAGCCAAAGAAAAGCCTACCACAAAACGGAAAAGTTATGACAAATCAGACTATGAGGCAAAAAGAAAGTGCAGCTTTATGGTTTCATGGACAAAAGAATTTCTGTGGCTGCAATATGACAAGCTAAATAACCAGGGGTGCACATAAATGGTTGCAGGAGGTGAGCTGGCTTCAAACAAATGATGAACACACAGAGATGTGGTGCAGAATGTGCCGTGAAAATCCCACTCTAGCGGACAAAAACAGTGCCTTTTATATGTACGCAAACGCGCGTTGCAACTTCTTATCTGGTGCGCGTCTTTTATTTTGACAGCGAAGCGCACCTGCGGACCACTTATGTGCACCCCTGTAAATAACATAATGTTCTGCTGGATGTGTTGTTGGTTTTCCCTCGATTTCTGAGTCGATAAGCACCTTTGTTACTGGGACCAGTAATTTTAAGAAAGACCCCCATTAGAACCCATGAGAAATGCAAGAAATGCATTATTGCTCAGTCTGCAATATCTTTCCCAGAACAAACACCAATTGCAAATAACATACTAAAAATAAACCTGAAAAATCTGTTTAGAACAGCGTACTATGTTGCAACGAGTGAACTACCATTGGCAAAATTTAGCAGTCTTTGCAAACTTCAATCAACCTCGATCTTGGTTCCACTTATCTCTTATCTGTGACTTCAGTGGAAATTTCAAATTCAGGATCTGACACAGACTGATTCATGTTGTACACAGTTCTTACAAGTTCATAGAAATTTCTGTTCAATTAGAACCAAGTATTTGAGATGATGATTGTAATTTTTATACAATGTTGTAATTTGTGTTTCAACAATTTTTTGATTAATGTTTTGTTTCCTTTACAATATTATACTTTAATGTATAATATTGTAAAGGAAACAAAACAGGAAACAAAACATCAAAAAATTGCTTTCTTTTTTATTCGGGCTACTTAAATTTATTTTGGGCTACCAAAAACTGAAGAGTCCCTGCCCGAAGGGCTACCAGGGATTTTGAAATTTTGCGAGCCCTGCCATTGATAAGGCAGCATTACATAACAAACCCCTTTTATCCACTTGAGAGCTGGGAGCAGGTGTCTCTATATTAATCTATAATTAATCCTATGCGTCAGATCAGCTGCCCTTTAAATAATTAATTGCCAAGTGTACAATAACTACTGCCCACCAGTGAGCGCTCAGTGGAAGGAAAGTGTTGAGTGTTGAGCACAGAGTTGCTCATAGATTTATCAGGATAACTTTATTTGCAGGATGCATCACATCCAGTCCAGGGTCCAGGGTTTAGCTGAGCAGCAGAGGGCCGCGGAGGGAGATCAGATAAGAGAGGGTTAACCGGGTCTGTGCAAGAACAAAAAGACTGGGGCGCATGTGTCAGCAGGTTTCGCCCTGACCGCTCAAGAGGCTTACATTCAATTGATCAACGAGCTTAGATGTAGGCCTAAGAACAAATGCCCAACCATTTGACCGCCTGCCGGATGGTTATCTGCCTACATGTACTATGACATACGCAAAAAATAAAAATAAAGAAAGAAAGGAAAACAGACAATACAACCTGCACACTGCACAGCAGTGATATTGTCATTTTTGCGATGGGGATTTAAAAGAATAAACAGATCGCCCTTTTTATTTTAAAAGGGGTCCAACAAGTGATTTACTCCAGTCAGCTTTATTCGGATGGTGGTAACAGGTGGTAGCTTAAAGGCACTGAGGGCTGATATTATAGTTCTTTGTAGCTCGCGAGCCATAGAAATGTGACTAAACGATTCTTCATCCGCCAGCGTTTAAATACATTATTTCTGGTGTACAAAAGGCTCGACCCCTCTGTAAGTAACTCCAAAATTAAAGCTCAAAACTGGTAGTTTTCATGTTTGATAAACTCACAAGAACAAAGTATACTCAAAAACGCATTACAATAACACTTAAAAGCCACGCAGTATTTTTTTTAAAGATGCATTTACTTACGTCCTCGATATTTAAAAGCGTGTAATGACATCCGGTGGCAATATGATGCCCAACTCCTGTCAGTAACTGTTTCGCTCCCTCTCTTCTTCTTCTGCCCTTACAGCTTATCACTTCATTCGCTGCTCCGGTTCCAATTCGACATCAAGCAGCAAATTTGGCAAGAAACTGAAAAAAAAAAAAAAGAAAAGGCAAATGGAAACCTATGACTAAGATTTGCCCGTTAAGCAGTCGGTCCGTACCGGCCGCTGAGCCGCATCTTCTTCTCCCAATCTCCTGGAAGCAGGGAAGCCAGAGCGCATTGCGCATGCGGGAATCCGCTCTACTGTCTCACGCGCATCAGGCGATGGCAGCTCACCTCGTGGCCGTGCTCGCGATGTCGCACTTGTGATAAACCTCGGCATTCACCGTACCTATAAACAATTATATAATTAAGAAGCAAACTAGCTTCGTTGCAATTCATATATCTCAATAAAAATAGATAAACGATAAAAATTTTCTATCCACAGCCTAAAACAACTATATACATCATAGTGGTTTGGCTCTGCAGGTTACCTTGATCGTAAAAACGTCCCTGTCGAATTTCTCCACTAGATGGTGCTGTTAGGCTATCTTTAAGTTTTCAATTCACCGTCCGCTTCAAGACATCGTCTCCTTTACCGCTCGACCAGGAGAGTTTCCTCAGAAGGAAGGCTGGTTTGTGGTGGAGCGAAATTCCCCATTTCCCTTACCAAAAATGTACTGCCAAGGCACAACATTAGTCACCGAATTAATATGGCTATATGTCACTGTTTGAGTTTGTTAGGTTAGTTGTCACAGCCTAACATACAAGTGAAAATTAGTTTTGACTAGTGTGTCAGACTGTGCTGTTTTGGACAATCCAGTACATTTGAAAAGGCTGTATTGCTGTGCCAGAGCCATTTATGGGCTTTTCTGTGAGGAAGGGTGACAGATCCAGCTGGACTGCACTAACCTGGCCCAACCACCAAAAGGCTGTAGGCATCCAGAACAGTGAAGGATGTGAACGTATCCTGTGTGTGTTTGTGTTTGAACCAAGCTACAAGGAACAGGTGTAATGGCTCAGATTAATGCCTTTCTCTCCAAAAACAACTTGTAAACTGACGTCCTCTGTCCATTTGTTTTGATATTGCTGCAGTACAGTTAAGTCCTGTACGATACCCTGTAAATTAAAAACTGCATATACATTCATAGGTCTGTAAGGTAATCATGTCTACATCTGCAAGTTGCTGTGTCACTAATAGACACCTTAATCTTTAAATAGTTTTGACTGCTGTCTGAATTTGGCATTGATCGATTGAACTATATACAAAATAAACTGAACAGCAGATTATGTCTAAACAATGCATGAAACAGTGTGCTTCGTCTGGTGCAATTTATTCAAATTTGCCTCGATGGTTTATTTGCATGGCTCCAGTTGCACTGTAATTATGGTGCTTGCAGTTATTTGCTTCGTTAACAGGAGATCTATCATTTCTAAAATTGACATTCTTTGCAGGGCTGCCTTCCCCCACGCTCCCTCTGATGAGATGAATAACTGTTTTTGTGTGCTTTCTAATAGTTTCAGTGTGTTTTTGTGATTGCAAAAAGGACAAAGTTGCCTCCCCCCCCCTTTTTTTGCATACTTATTCTTTGAGTATTGCAAGAAAGAAACATAGGAAGTTGCTCATATTCTTCCTTTAGACATTTCAGCATTTGCAATCGATAGTGCATCTGCAGCCAAACTGCTGCTGTTTTTTTCTTCTTCTTTTTTTTCATCTTGTAGGTGGTGCAACATGTTGGATGCTAATTGTATGTGTTACAATGTAGCTCATATGAAGTGTTTCATACGATATTAAAACACAAGATTCAGGAAGCAGTTTGTGAAATTCACAGGTCAGGATGTTTACCGTGGGTTTAACCTCAGTTGCGAAAACGCACACAGATACCATCCTCCACACACTTTTGCATTCAAGTTTGGTTGACACTGACATTTTCAGTGGCACATGCACAACGTGAAGGAGGCAACTGGGCTCGGCTGTAATCAGAAATGACTACCAGTGTGGAGGCACAACAGGGCAACCTGGAAGTTAGGCTTGTGAATGAAATGTATTTAATATTATCATTTGACTTTCCCAAATGTCCTGCTTGCTAAGTTTAGTAAAGTTTAAGTAAATTTATTCCATAATTACAATCTAATGTTATAATCATACAGAGGAGCATATCCTGTTGCAGACTTCATATTCAGAAAGCGTGAATGTGAAGTGAAGTGCTCTGAGGTTCTGAGTGTGTGACAGTGGCTACGTAGTAGGGGTTAAAGAGAATATATGCTGACTAGACTTCCTGTCACTCTTCCTATTTTCTATACTGTCATGTTTGCTCTGTCTGTCATCTCACTTCACGCATGGCCAGCTGTATATCATATTGTGCTTTCGCAGCTTGTAAAGTTACCGTCTGCTGATCTCACACGCTTTTATCGCACTTTATGGGCTTCATATTTCATGCAACATCTGGCAGTGCCATTTTCAAAAGGGTAAATATTCCACCGTTTCCAAACTGAGCAAATGCCAGAGCAGAGCCATCTCTCTCAGAGATATATTAGTCTATGATTTATGCTGGAACACACTGTGCACAAACCACCGAACTCTCTGGAAGGGAAATTTCCTTCTGTAGGGCACATTCACAGCCAGCAACCTGGGATAAACTATTTTCCACATACCTCTGGAGCGGCTTTTAAAAAAAAGTCTTTTGGGAATACCGCTTTTCCAAAGCATTCTCTGAACACAGGGAGCGTTTCACATGCTTGAGGCTCTTGTAACTGGGATAGGTCGACGTCAAACCTGCCAGCATGAAGTAGCTGTTTGCATTTATTTGCTGGGAAAAAAGTAAAAACTGGAAGATCCTAACTGTAAGCACATTGTCATCCTCACGCTGACAGAGTTAATTATGATAACGTGTGAGACGAGTAGGGCAGATAGGAATAAAACTGTAACTCAGTCAAGATGTATTTTTGAGTCCAGCCTCTTTTTCAGCACGTGCGGCCAGGAAATTACAGGCCTAGGGAGATTTAGCTCATAGAGTGTGTATATTACTTTTCTCAGTGGTTTCTGTGTGTGTGTGTGTGTTCTTTCTGTAGGTGTGCAGTCACTGCATCCTTAAGAAGGATTAAATCACCACATTTCATATAGGCCAATGCTTTTGTTTCAGGTTCAACACGTGTAGCAACTTCTCACATGGCGCAAAGTGCAACAGTTTCCCATAAACAACGCAGGTTCGTGCTCCTTTAATTAGCTCTCCTGCCCTAGCTCCGGTTTCTCCAATTACATCTAATTGCATTGAATCGTTTTCTTCCACTGTTTCTGTATAATCTGGATCGGGATAATCTTCCATCAGAGTCTTTCATATGGTTTTAATTTAGGACGGCATATCCATCAGGCTGAGATTTAAATGGCTTCGTTCAGTAGCTGATCCCTCTCTGTGTGTAGTGGCTCACTAGATGTGGCATTAGGTCACAGCTTGTGCCACTTTGGGGATAACAGGGCTTTTTTTACTGCTTCCCATAAAAACAGGAATTGAGCTGCACACTTATATATGTTTTCTACATCTGCATGCACACACACACACACTTGTCCTCATTTGGCCTTTTAAGGAACCCCTCCCCCATTGCAGTATGTGGCCACAAGTGCCCACATGCAGAAACATATCGATGATAGAACAACATTTCTCCTGTTTTTCTTTCTTTCTTTCTTTCTTTCTTTCTTTCTTTCTTTCTTTCTTTCTTTCTTTCTTTCTTTCTTTTTCTTTCTTGTTCAGTTTCCCTTCTCTGAAACCCAAGCCATTTTCATTCATCATCATCTTTCAAAGACAGAGTTTCTCTTCTGTTTTTCTTCACGTTGACTTGCGCAGCACTTGGCCATCCACACAAATGTATTCTTAGAGGCTAAGGACGCAGTTAACATTGCAAAGAGACACAAGCAGGACTCAATAATTAAAAATTTTATTATTAGAGTGACAAGTGGGGTCATTTAGAATTTAAAATAACCTCTATTAAATGACTTTCATTAAGGAAAGTTAAATGTTATTTATACTTAGACTACAGAAGCACAAATGTGATATAAGATGTGGTTTTTCTGAGTTACTGAGAATTTAAAAAAAGAAAAAAAAACTTCAAATATTACACGTCTCATTTAGAGCGGACCAACCCCATATAATTTCAAATGCCAAGTATTGTAATTATCTCCAGTACTGATTCTAAGACCAGACCAGTTTAAGTATAGAGGCAGAACTGACTGCTTCAGCAATCCTCTTACGGGATAAAACCCAGAGAGTTAATGAAATCACATTCAGTTCTTACTTTTGTGGAGCAGAACATACAGTTCACGTTAAAAACATAAAGTGTAAATGTTGGATTAAAAGTGTCTTGTTAAAAATGTGTCTCAGAAATTACAAAACCCTGAGAAACTTCCACACACTTGGACACAGGAGACATGCAGAAAATGCTTGGCTCTTATTGAAAGACAGATATCAGTGTGCTGTTGCTGCTATCACATCTAGGAAACTGGCAGCCAGATAAATTAAACAGATTCCCTGCAAGCAAAGTGAGGAGCTTGTAAGATCATTGCTCCTGATAGCATTATGAAAACACACTATATGGTCTGCTATAATATTTTCATTACCTATAGTACAGCCTGTCAGTCACTGCTGAGTGAGAAACCACAGACATAATACAGGAGTTGTCTCAGGGTGCTCTGTGGGAGGGAGCTGGGCTGGTTGGCTTGCTCCCTTCATTTTTGCCTCTGATGAAAACTGAGTCTTGGCTCTGAGCTGCAACTTCTGCTAATAATGAACAACACATATACCATAACCTGTGCAGTGATCTTAAAAGAAAAGTTCTATTTCATTTACTTAATGAAATCTAGACCTGTTCTTTTGGTTAAAGAACTGCTGGAAGTTTCAGTAGTATACAGCAAGAAACCCCACTTATTGCTTCAGCCATACCCCACTGCCTTATTGAAGCCTTTACATTATACTGACAGCCCGATTGCATACTGTGAAAGCTACTACATTTACTTTGTGTGCATATATACAGTCACATTTCATGAATGTGTGTTCACAAAGTGAACAGTATTCTTCTCTACAGCTGTAACACATGATAATATTTTGAGGAAAAATATTTTCTCTGTAGACTAAAGCTAGCTGGAAGCAGTTACACGTGGTTCACTGACTTGGCCTTACTACAGGAAATCTGATTCCCAGGATTTTGTCTCATTGCCACCAAGTCTACCCATATTTTGACTGGGCAGAGCGAAATGTGTCATAGTGCATGGTGGCTGGTGTGATGTAAATCCATAAAAACAAGTATTGCCACTCAAAACAGGAGTTATTGGATCAGTTTTAAGAAGCAAAGCCAGCAGAGAGAGGGCCTGCAACTGTGGGGTGGAAAGCAAGAGTCAACATGAGGCACTTCCAGCACAGTATGGTCACTAATTATATTTACAGCTGGTTCAGGACCAGCTCTGCCAATAAGCCCATAATGGGGACGTGGTTAATGGGCAGGCAGGCTAACAGGCTTTAAGTTTGTTTGAGATCTGCTGTCTACTCTGAGTTTTCTTTCCAGCAAACCTACCACTAAATCATTGAACAAATAAGAAGTACCATATATGCTATATTCTGCTTCCACATAGTTTTAAAGCCACTAATTAATGTGCATATTTAACTATGTTTAGGGTTGAAATGATACAAAAACATGCACTAAAGCTGTGAATCATGCTGTGATTTGCTTTACAGACTGCATCAAGCTAAACTTAACCATAAGCTGTACGTGACAGATGAACACCATGATGGCACTGGTTAGTTTAAATCATATTCGGACGAGAGGGTTGCGCTGCCATCAGCTAAATCGAGCCCTGGCTAGCTAGCTCAGTTAGCAGAGTGCATCTACAATATGATTCACTGTGATATTTAATGGAATGATAGTTTTATCTGGTGAAAAAAAACCCCTTTCAAAACCCAGACTGGATAAATAGCTTAAAATATCACACACATAGTGCTGAAATATGTGAAAATGTGTTAATTTTGGTAGATGTGCGAGATCCTTATTCCAAAAACAACTTTCTCTAAGCAAATGTTTTTTTTCTATCAGTCTGGTGCACAATCAGCATCAATGTATTTCACAGAGGTAAATTACAAACAGCCAAGAGAAAGCTTTTTAATATTGCTATTTATTCTTACAATAATACCCCTTCTTCATGCATGTTAATTCAGTTGCTAAAGTCTAGCTTGTTTGCATGTTAGCTAATTTTATCTTTGTTTCACAGCTCCAGAGGTTATATAATGTTTAGTAGACCACAGAAGGTACAGAAGACTTTATGCAACAGCTTTCACTGATTAACACTCCTTCATAAGTAAGCTGACCTGAAATGCTCATGGGTTTAGATTACCACTGTCAGAAATTGCAATTTGGAGCTGCGACTTACAAATCAAAGTATTCCTTTAGTAACTCTTCCAGTTTGAATGCATTACATACTTTAGCCCTGCTTATGTTAGTGCGTAGTATGGAATTGGGACGCACTAGCTCTAGGTAGGCACTGCAGGTACAGAGTTAGTTAATCCTTTGCCCGACTGAGCTCAAAGTCTCTCACCGCTGTCACGTTCTCTTAATGTTAATCTGAAGTGGATCCACTGCCAAGGGGCTGACCCACTGCCTGCAGCCCTACTGAGGTCAGTGTCTGACGTCACTAGGAGAGGCTGGAGTGCCCTTTGATAATTACTGCCAATAGCCTGGATTTAACATGCCCATGACCTTTGATAACATTTAGAAACCACAATCACCATCACACTTTGTACCAACTTGTTCAAGACTGTGTTCAAGTCAACAACTTACTCAGACTCAGTCACTCAGACGTGTCTAAGCTAAGTAAATAGCCTGTATTTTAGCAGAATAAGTCAGATATGTGGGTTTGTTTTTCTTGATGTGCTGCTAAAAGGTAATGGCTCCTATATTTATCAGACCACAATTTTCTTTAGCATGATTAGTGTGGCTTTAAGCAAGATTGTGTGGACTGTTGTGAGGTTGATCGGTGAATCATGTGTGTCTATCCAAGGAGTTGATTCTTGGTGAATTTTTAATTCCAGGTTACGGGTTTTCACTTAAAAAACTACTGGATTTCTTCAAAAACTGGTGTACACAATTTACAGATTTATAGATGGTGTATGTTAATAACTTTGTCACATCCTGTTTCTCTTATAAGATCCATTTATTTTTTTTATAAAATCACTCAGTAGCTACTGGATGGATGTATAGAAATCAAAAACATGAATATTTCCTTCACATTAGAAAGTAATAACATTTGTAATTCTCTGACTTTTTAAAAATCTATTACTCTCCCTGCATGTTTGAATCTGCTCAATAAATTTTGCATAACTTAAACTGTATTAAATGCTAATTTTTGTTTGTTTGTGTTTAAAAATGACAAAAAGTTTTGTCAGCAATTTAGTGAGTCAGTTGCTGAGCTAGATGTTTGCGTGTTTACTGTTCTGGCTTGACAAGAGCGCCAGAGTAATGTTAAATCTCTAATTATGTTGAACTCAGATACTTTCCTTTAAAGGGAGAAAGAGAGTTTGGTTTAAAAGAGGAGAAGAACAGAAGAAAGAAATCTCCAAATTTCTCAAGAATTGAACTTTATATTTGAGGAACTATAATTTACTGTATCTAGGGCTACAGTTAGATCCATAACCATGCCTGTGTGTTGGATATAGACCTGTACTTTTGCCTTTGTACACTGACAGAGTGGATTTTAAATCAAACAATTAAGATCTGACTGAAATGCAGACTTATTACAAAAGTAATATAAAGATATAAATATATTAGTGCTGTCAATAGATTAAAAAAAATTAACTAATTAATCTCACAATTTTCTGTTAATAATTGCAATTAATCGCAATTACTTGATCAATAGCCTGGCTCCAATTACATTTTTTCAACTTTATATTTTAAGATTGTAACAGACATTTATGCAACACAATGAAGTAAATGCAGAATAAACACAAAGAATGTATGCTGAAATTCAAAGAGAATTTTAATAGTTTTCATCAATCTTTAACACAGTGAAAACTTACAAAAACCCTTTAAGGCCATCAACAGTGACTGAACCCAGGCCTACACGTTAAAGTGAATAAAGGGTGCACAAAACTCAGTATTTAAAACACAAAAAGACACAGCTGAAAACCCGGAACGTTGAACATTTTTCACTTCAAAGGAGCAATCTGGCTTAGTCCTTCTTTGCACTCAGCCAGTTACTGAGGCAGACTATTCTGTTTACATAGTCTGATGACAAAGAAGCACGCTTCTTTTGAATGATGTGACCTGAGAGTGAGAATAATCTCTCACAATGCACTGTGGTTGCAGGGGTTGACAGGTACTTGCGTGCAATAGGTGCCAGCCTGGCATGTGCTCCTTCTCTCTTTAACCACCACTGTAGTGGACACTCTCCTATGTCAATTTTGGGCTCTGCTTTGTACAGATTCAGACAGCAGTCTATAGCATCTTCCTCTTCCTCTGTATCTGAATCAGGAGAACCCAGCAAGCAGATGGACATCTTGCTCTTCTTTGGTGATGGTTCCTCTGTTGTCTGAGCAGATGGTTGGTGTGCATCCGTCTCTGCCATCAGAAGGTCATGTACTGATGCCCACACCTCTCTTCTTTCATCTTTGGAAAGGCATTTAAGGTCTTTAAACCTGGGATCAAGGGCAGTAGCGATCTTCAGCCATGTGTGATTGCTGCTGTCCCTCCGCTGAGCTAGGTCTGTGGTAAAAACCTTCTTAAACCTCAAAACGTAGACTGGGTCATCATCTGAGGACATCTTTTGCACCCTTACTGTAGACACCCTGTGACTGACACACCTCTAAATCCCTGTACTCTGTGAAAATAATCTCTTTATATTTTGTTTTTTAACTGAGTAAAAACAAAATGACAAAGTTTTGTCTTCAGTTTTAACATGCTCTGTTGTGTTAAAATCACGTGACTGAAATGGTCACTGAAGAACAATCCAATATTTTTTTTGTCTTGACTTGAGAAACTCTTTGGTTGGTTTTGTAGTTTGCTTTGGAATATTATCAGTTTGCATTGTGAAGTGCTGTATGATCACTTTTGCAACATTTGGCTAAATCTGAAGACAGAAAGTATCCCTGTATTCATCCTGCTACTTCTGTCAGCAGTCACATCATCAATAAACATTAGTAACTCAGTTCCACTAGCCGTCATACATGCCCATGCCAAAACATTGCCTCCACCATGTTTGACAGATAATGTGGTATGTTTCTGATCATGAGCCGTCTCTCTCCTTCTCCATACTTTTTTTCCACATCATTCTGGTACAAATTCATCTTGATTTCTCCGAAGATTTATTTATTTCTCAATTTCAGAACTGTGCAGCCTCTTTTAGACGTTTTCTGGAAAAGTCTAATCTGGCTTTCTTTTTCTTGAGTGTAACCAGCAGTTCGCATCATATTGTAAACCCTCTGTATTTCCATTCATGAAGGCATCTCTTGATTTAGATTTCAACAGTGATACGCTTCTGTCCTCCAGAGTGTTCTTGACTTGTTTGTGAAGTTGTTTTTCTTAACCATGGCAATAATTTTCCCATTATGCACTTCAGTTGTCTTCTGTGGTGTTTCAGGTCTGCCAGTCAATTAGTCCAGTTGATTTTGAGCTTGAGGAAGTAGGGTAATACGTGCAACAATGCCTGTAATTCCTAAACAGTTAAAGCATTTTTTTTGTAAGACCCCCTGAAATAAAGCTTAAAGCTTACATTTCAATCAACCATTTATTGTTTCATGTAAAAGTGACTGTGGTGGTGTAAGCAAAACTTTGAAAAGTGTGTCTTCGTCCAACCAATTATTTACCTAGTATCATGGTGCTGGGTTTTTTGACCTGGTATTTTGTGTTGTGGACTTTTGAGTCCGAGTTATCAGTTTCAGTTTTTGGTCTTAGTTTCAAGTTTTCTAGTGTTATCTATAGCAGATATACATGGTTCGGTTTTTGGTTTACATCCTATTCTTAGATTTCATTTTGCTATCTACCTTTGTTTATGATTATATTATATTATATTATATTATATTATATTATATTATATTATATTATATTATATTATATTATATTATATTATATTATATTGTTCTCTGTGTTAGGTGTTCTCATGTTTTACTTTGCTAGTCTTTGTCTCTGGGCCTTATATTCAGTTTCATTTCCTTTTTTTGTTTAATTAGTTCAGCTTTGTTTCGTCACGCTCCCATATCCACTTCCCTTGTTTACATCATGTGTTTATTTAAGGCCTCAGTTTGTCTCAGTTCCTTGTTGCGTCATACTGTTTGCATGAGTGGTTTCCCTGGCTGGATTTTTGGATCCATTTTTTGTTTGCCCTTTGGATTTTCAGCTTCATCTAAATAAAGATTTGTCTTTTGTTTATTCACTCAGTCTTTAAGTCTGCATTTTTGCATCCACATTATCCACTCATATGACACCTCTAGCTTTATAAACTACAAAACCAGCCTACACTGAAGTGAGATTGATGTGAGAGTCTAATAAAAAAAAAAACTGAGTAGACTGAAGCCAAAAATACCAAGGAGCAATGGAGTCAATAAAGAGTTGTCATATATAATTTAGATATAATGGTGTCTGCACTGACAGTCATTAAGTGTATTAGTATATTTCACTATTAAGTCTGACTCAGAAACTATGTTTTAACAGACATTTAAAAAAGAAGTGGGCTTTTATACAAAAATGCATCTCCCTTTTAGATCAGCATAAGCTGGCTTCTTTTGTGAGTCACTCTAAAGCAAGTCTTTGTTGTCTGTGGTCATGATGTAATTTAAAAATTTGAGCAGACATCATTAGAGTTTTTGTCTTTGTCTTTAAAAAAGTGACTTTAATTTGTGTATCCACCAACCACGCTTTGTAGTTTTTGTTTGTCTAGTTATTTTCCAGTTGTCCTAAAGACTATTTAGATGTCCCACAAACACATTTACATTGTAAATTTGATGACTGCCATTATATTGTTCTTGCAGTTACAGTTTAAGAAGAAAGGAATAAAGTGCAAACACACACAAGGAATGTTTGCATGCTTATTTGTGCATGCCTTTTATTTGTGCGTGCTCATATTTTCAAGCTCATTGCCAGCTGCTTGACAAACCATACACTTTACCTACATACAGTAAATCTGTCTCATAATATTTAATGAGAGACTATGTACCACTAATAGCTCATTTTAATTACACTAGATATGTATCTTAATTGATCCTTTCCTGACCAGCAACCAAAACTTCTGTTATGGTTGAGTGATTGTGGCTGGGAAAGATATGATTAGCATCCTTTTGAATCCCATGTGTTTTATTCAGCAAAAAATTAGTATCTACATGAGAGAGTTGGCCCTAAAAAGCAACATAAAAGTGCTAGTCACTTAGTGAAAAGCACTTATTGGGTTTCTTTTATTAATTAAAAGAGAAGAGAAGACATTATTACTATCTCTGTGTCTTTATTTTAGGCAGCTACAACTAGCAGTATAGCTTAGCATAGCACAATAATTAACAAATAACACTCACTGGTCACTTTGTACAACTGTTCAGCTGCTTGTTAATGGATGTTTTCCAACAACATTCTTTTTAAATTTACCAAGACTAACAAGAGTCCAGGGCCTGATGAAATATGTGACCAGATGCTAAAAACATATGCTGAGCAATTATGCAGCATCTTTTCTTACATCTTTCTCTTATCACTTCAGCAACAGAAGGTTCCAGATGTGTGGAAAAACTCAATTATTACTCCAGTTGCAAAGACTACAAAACCTACATCACTAAATGATTCAAGGCCTATTGCTTTAACATCTGTAGTGATGAAATCGTTTGAAAAGCTTATCAAGAAAGAGATTCTGCAGCAGGCAGAAAAGCTTATTGATCCACTGCAATTTGCATGCAGGCGTTATAGGGGTGTTGATGATGATGTGGTCACTTTACTAAATTTCCATCTGGATGGGCCTAAAGCTCATGCTCAGCTCCTATTTACTGACTTTTCTTCAGCTTTTAATCCCATCCAGAGACATCTCTTAGCTGATGAACTTCTTAACAAGTTTAAACTTGATTTCAGTCTTGTTAGTAGAATTTGAGACTTTTTAACTGACGGATCTCAGTGCGTGAGAAACAACGGGTATTTTTTCAATCACCTGAATTCTTCTACTGGTTCACTACAGGGATGTTGTCTCTCTCCACTATTATATATTTTGTATACTAATGACTGTCGTAGGTAGTACCTGGGCTTATAGACATTTCAAATACGGGGATGACAGAGTCACTGTAAGCCTCCTTCATGATGAAGGCCTGCTGTGGATGATTTTGTTTTTTGGTGTGATCAGTCATTTTTAAAGATCAGCAACCTGAAAACTAAGGACATAGTAACTGACTTCATGAAACCATCCCCCCATCCTGGACTAACAGTAGTAAATGGTGGATAGTTCTAGGTTTTTGGGGGTTGTTCTTGATAATGTTCTGTCTTTTGACTCACATTTTGTTGATACAATTAAAAAGGTCCAACAATGCCTGTACTTTTCAAGGAGATTTTTAACGTTTCATCTGAAATGATGATCCTTTTATAAAAGTTTTATTAAATCTGTTTTAGTGTTTTTTATCCATTGCTTGGTACGATAATCTGTCTTTGACCAGTAAGACCAGACTTGGTAACCTGGGTAAAGTGTCTGATAAGATTTCAGGGAGGACTCAGGTCCAGCTTGTGGACCTTTGTAACAGGCAGGTGTTGAGGAAGGCAACCTCTGTCATGTTATGTTCAGACCGTCCTCTCTTTAGGGATTTTCTGCTTCCCTCAGGTCGTTGGTATAAAGTGCCTGCAGTGAAGACCAAGCGACAGAGGGTCTTTTATACCTCTGCTATTATCATGCTTAATAACACATTATCAGACATTACTGATGTTGATGCTACTGATGAAACTTGGGCTGTTCTTGTTCTTTTTTTTTTTTTTTTTTTAATTTCTGTATGTGTTGTTTGATGTGTGGACATGCTGCAAATCAATAAAGTTACCATTGACCACAGACCACCACTGACCATTGACCATCTCTTAGTTACGCTGCAACACGTCAAGGCTGGTAGGGTTTCCCATGATGCACTCAGTGTTTCATCTTCATTAACCTTTTGTTTATATCTGTTTATATACCTCTGCGTTTAATTATTAATTATTATTATTAATCTCTGGGTCTCTTCCACAGCGTGTCTTTGTTCTGTCTTCCTCCCCTCACCACCCAAACAGTCATGGCTGTGCTGGAGGATCCTTCTTGTTATAAGGGAGTTTTTCCTTGCCACTGTCGCCCAAGCGCTTGCACAAACTCAGATAATCTCAAACTGTTTTCTTAAACATTACAGTGAGTTCACCGTCCTCAAATTGCCTTCACAGTCATCAGCTCTCAGTCCAGTGGAGCACCTTTGGGATGTGGTGGAACGGGAGATTCATATCATGGATGTGCGGCTGACAAATTTCATGCCAATGTGGATGGGAATCTCTGAGAAATATTTTAAGCCCCTTGTTGAATCTATGCCATGAAGAATTGAGGCAGTTCTGAAGACAAAAGGGGTTCCAAGCCAGTACTAGAAAGGTTTGCCTAAAAAAATGGCAGGAAACCAAAAGCTTATCAGTATGATTTGGAAAAAAACAGGTTTTTTTATTTAGTAGATGTGGCTAATGTAAAAGTGATGTTGTTTTTAATCTGCTGCTGTTGGTTTACAAAGCACTGAAGGGTTTATGCTGAAAATCTTTCTGATCTGTGGATATGTTATGACCTTTCTGGGACAGGTTTTCTTTCTACTCCTGAATCAAAACGAAATATGGGAATAGTACCACATGTCTGGAACACGTCTGGAACAAACACCAAGAAAACTTGTGTTTTCTCCAACTCTTTGAAAAAAAAAAAATCAACTCTTAAAGCTTCCCTTTTCCAAGTTTCTTGTTTTCTTTTTTTTGTTGTTCTTTAGCTTTTGTATATGTCGTATATTTTCTTAAAACGAGTGTTTTCCCGTTAAGTAAAGTACTGAGTGTCACGGTCAGCCACGCAGACCGTGGGGACGAGGGAAGTAGGACCCAAAACGCGGGACTCTGCGATGCCACGGTGCACTTTATTTACAGTGAATAGACAGGTAAGTCCAACAATTAACTCAGAGATGCAATTTGCCAATGGTGCTCGTCCCTTGCTCCCAGTGCGTCCCGTGCAGTAGCTCCCCTAGTGTGTGTGCTCCCCAACTCGCTTCTTCGCTCGACTTTCCTGGAGGAAGAAGGACAATCTACAATTAGCCACACACGCTAGCCAAATACCAAGCTCACACGTCTAGCACAGACTATACCAGTCAGGAGTAATAATCCCACGTCGACTGTCGCCGCGAGTCCAGGTTAAATACCTCTCTCCAGCCGGGAGGGATGATTACCAACACCTGGTCAGGTAATCAGCTGCAGGTGGGCCGGTAACAGTGAAGAGGGACTCCCAATGACGACAGTCGCCAGGACACGCCTCTCCCACGGCGTGCACTTCTGTAAACAGCCCAAGGACCGGGGAGAGAGAGAGGGAGAAGCAAACCCACACGCAAACACACACTACACATTCAACTGTGGACCGAACAGTAGACGACACAGCCCCTAAATAATAATAATAATAATAATAATAATAATAATAATAATAATAATAATAACAACAACAACAACAACAACAGTCCATAACTGCTCACGGACCCCCGAGTCCTCCAGAGCCGGGTCCGTGACACTGAGTTGCTTTGCTGTTGAATAATGCTAAAAAATAAACTTACCTTTTCTTGGAGACTCCAGGAAGTTAATACACAAAACCAAGAAATAGTGCCATACATAACCCATGGTCATATACTGTATAGTTTGACATTTTTAAACATTTATCATTGAGGAATTTAGCACATTGAATTAGTCTTTAAAGTAATTAGTGAGCTTCAAAGGTGCTGAAAGTCAAATGTATTATGGTCAGAGTAAGGCTGGTCCCCAGTGTTTAGTGCTGCTCACGCTCAGTGTGCTGATGTGAGAATGATGAAACATGTTTTAAAAAGCCACATGAATGCAGCAGTGTCATTGTGAGTGTACTACAGGAAAACACAAAGTACTTGCTTGGCTCTCACTGAGAAGAAAGTAATACTTCCTTGGGAAAAGGGCTGACTTTAATTTGCCTGCTAAGATCTTTTTTTCAGAATGACACACAATAGTAATGTATAACATCCCAGATTCTCACAGCAGAAACAGTCCTTTCATTCAAAAGTGTTTCATTTTCTTCACAAGTTTTACAAAACCACAGTAAATGATATGTATGTAATACTAAAAGAGATGATATCATTAGTAGCATTTTTTGCATAATAAACATGTAAATAAACTGCTGTCAGTCTGAATTGGAAACATGTGCATGCTGATATTCATGCATTCTTTGTTAAAAACGCTCAGTCAGGTCATTACAACATCAGCCAGAACAGTTCTCCAAGAATTATTGGATAATTACGAGACCTCTGGCAGAAACAGCAGGCAGAACGGTTCATTAGAGAGTCGGTGTTGTTGAGAAACAAACAGGGTTGCTTGCACAGATACGCCAGTGGCTCGAAGACCTGGCTGCTTTTTTGAATTAATTTTCTCACCTTAGCCCCCTAAAGCATTCTCTCATACGAAGTTTTAAAAGGTGAGAAATACTGAGTTTCTTTGTTTTCTAACTGGATGTATAAAAGGTCAGAACAACCTTTACAAAAACATAGCCAGACACACAAAATGCCAATCAATTCTTCAGTCAAACGACAAGAACACAGAGCTTTCCATTGCAAATGTGGTTACAGAAACCACATCCCCACATGCCTACACACACGCAGACGCACATGCAACCCATCCAGACACCCCTTTGAGCTTCTTCACAGATGATTCATCTGTGGTCTGATGTGGTTAACAATGACCAGTGTTTCTGTGTTTGTTCAGATTCCGCCCTCACAGCCACATGGGACGATACAGTGAGAAAGATGCATTTTGCTGAGTCATCAGCAAGTTTTCTTCATTCCCACGATTTTTCCTGATGTTGCTGACTAAATGAATGAAGCAATGCTTCTGTGCGGGAACAATAGTTACAATTCTTCGTATCACATGTAAATTTAGAATGGATTTCCGGTTACAGCCATTTACTAGGTAAATATCATATGGAAGTACTCCACTGATTCGGAATTGTATTCTAGTAGCTATTATTGTAATGTCAAACTGCTAGAAGTGAAGCTAACACACCTTAATAGTGGATTCCATTTATCGTTCAGCAGGGGGAGACTCGATTCCCACTCCAAAGGAAGTCTGGCTAACACTTTCTAATATGTGACTAAGGGCATGGTCCCATGTCATGAAATGGATGGATTTTATTTGATATTGTACATGTAGACATGTAAAAATATTTACCTACAAATACTGCAAAGAAGGTAGAACAGAATAAAGGGGTAACAAGTCCTACTTTTGTTTTTGTTACAGAAAACAAAGAAGTAATTATGATGAGAGTTAATTTAAGTAGTAATTTTAAATGATGTGCAAATATTTTATGTAATGCATGAGTAATTTTAAGTACAGTGGTCCCTCGTTTATCGCGGTAGTTACGCTCTAAAAATAACCCGCAAAAGGTGAAATCCGCGAAGTAGCCAACTTTATTTTTTACAATTATTATAGATGTTTTAAGGTTGTAAAAACCCTCACTACACATTTTATATAGTTTTCTCAGAGAGGCATGAACATTTTCACACTTTTCTCTCGTGTTTAAACACTCTCAAAGTTCAAACCTTTGTAGAAAAACAAGTCCAATATTATAGAATGAAACCAAAGGCACCCGCGGTTGCCTTTGACGGTGCACAACGTTTCATCGACATTGTCATGTTTGTTGGGTAGAAAACAAACATACAGTACAGGACTTCAGCGTCACACTGCTAGCGATTGAAGATTTATGTAAATTTGACAAGCTGAACCCATTCTGTACTGTACAGGAGACACAGCACGAGATTGATTGACAGTGGTCTACAGCCAATCAGGACGCAGAACACAATGCGCTGTAAAAAAAAAAAGAAAGCATGAAAAATTGTACAAAAAAAAGGCGAAATCTGCGAAACAGCGAGGCCGCGAAAGGTGAACCGCGATATAGTGAGGGACCACTGTATTTTACCACCATATTTTAGTGTGCCTACCTTTAAATATTTGTAGGTAAATATAACTACATTGTAATTTCAAATATAATATACTAAAATTCCTTTTAATTACAGAGGAATTACACCTTTAGCTGTATTAAAAAATGTTATCCAAGTCTGATTCCATTAAAGCTGATAATTAGACGACCTTGAAGTTTTTTGACTTGGATCACAGTTTAAAGTCTTTTTCAGCACAACATGATAGTAATTTTGTAAATTATGGTCCTCTTTAAAGTTAAATGGAAAATAAAAGAGGCTAAGCTCCTCACCCCCACTCCCCTTTGCTCTTCTCTAGCTCTACCCTCTCATCCAAACATAGTCACATTTTGGCAACAGTCAAATTACCAAACTTGAGGTTACAAAATAATCTGCTTCTTTGAGAAGGTCTGTGTGAAGCAGGATCAGTGTTTTCAACAATGGAAAATAGCTAAACGCCTGATCAAAATCATAGAGTATAAAAGATGGCGCTAGCTACTGTGACGTAACTCGCTGGTTTCTGAAGTCCCATTTTGATGTCTCAAGATGTGCAAAAAGCCTGTGAAATGAGAAGGTGGGCCTGACTGTGATACTGCACGTTCATTGGCAAAAGACTTACCAGTTAGAGGTTGTTTTGAAACATAGCATGGCCAAAACTGATAAAACTTCTTAATTTTTTTCTTCAGTATGACCCAAATTGAGTGACCAAACTCATAAATGGCATTCAGATAGAATGCGGGTTTATGCCTTTTTACGACCCAGAAGCTATGTCCACATTTTACACTGTCTACACTCACAAATGTTGCAAATGTCTCCAAATATTGCAATATGCTAATGTATGTTTATCGCATAATTCGGACACATTTACATTCAGTCCAGGGTCAGTCAGTTTGCCATGCTTTTTGTTTCTGTCATGGTGCCTGGGGTCTTGGACCCAGGGGTTTTGAGTTTATGTCTTTTGGTATGATTCATATTTGCATTTTGTTCCCTTTGGAATATTTTGTAGTGTTCTTATTTGAAAAATCTGTTAAGTTACTAATGACTTTAGGTTTATATTTTAGCCCTGTCCTGTCGTGTTCCCTCCATCAGTCTCATTTTCTTGTCTGTCAGTGTTACCTTGTGTCAGGTTAGTCTTTAGTATCTTGCTTCCTGTTTTATTTTAGTGACTGTTCCCTGTGTCTTTTGTTCAGTTTCACTTTTCCCAACTCATTATTTCATTTGTCCTCAGCTGTGTCACTACCATACTAATCTCATTACCCCATAGTCCTAACCCCCAGTGCATATATTATCTCATTCTTCCTTTGCCTTTTTTTTTATAGGTTGCTTTATATTTCCTACCTCTAGTTTCCCTGCAACTCCTAGTGTCTTTGGTATTTTTACATTCCTTGGTTTTACGTTCCATTTCAGAAACAATGTACTTTTGGACATTGTTTCTGACATATCTGGACTATTTGACTTGACTTTGACTTGCTCATCTTATGGTTACTTCTGTTTCTTGTGTTTGCGTCTTCATTAAGGCAATCCACACTCCAGACAGCAGATCTTGACAGTTTCAGTATCAGTTGTAACCGTTATGAAAAAAAAAAAAAATCAAATATGTGCTGTTTGCAGTGAAAATCCATGTCCATTTAAGTGAAAAGCGAAAATCTGGAAACTTGATAAAATTCAGTACGGTAAATCCACGAGAAAACTCTCTTTATATATAGAATTTGTGCAAATAATATAGACACCCAGCTCGCCCCTGCGGGCGGTTTATCCTTCAAGCTCGGGTCCTCTACCAGAGGCCTGGGAGCTTGAGGGTCCTGCGCAGTATCTTAGCTGTTCCCAGGACTGCGCTCTTCTGGACAGAGATCTCCGATGTTGTTCCCGGGATCTGCTGGAGCCACTCGCCTAGCTTGGGAGTCACCGCACCTAGTGCTTTGATTACCACGGAGACCACCGTTGCCTTCATCCTCCACATCCTCTCGAGCTCTTCTCTGAGCCCTTGGTATTTCTCCAGCTTCTTGTGTTCCTTCTTTCTGATGTTGCTGTCATTCGGAACCGCTACATCGATCACTACAGCCGTCTTCTTCTGTTTGTCTACCACCACTATGTCCGGTTGGTTAGCCACCACCATTTTGTCCGTCTGTATCTGGAAGACCCAAAGGATCTTAGCTTGGTCATTCTCCACCACCCTTGGGAGCATCTCCCATTTTGACCTCGGGACTTCCAGGTTATACTCGGCACAGATGTTCCTGTACACTATGCCGGCCACTTGGTTATGGCGTTCCATGTATGCCTTGCCTGCTAGCATCTTGCACCCTACTGTTATGTGCTGGATTGTCTCTGGGGCATCTTTACACAGCCTGCACCTGGGGTCTTGCCTGGTGTGATAGACCCCAGCCTCTATGGATCTTGTACTCAGAGCTTGTTCTTGTGCTGCCATGATTAGTGCCTCTGTGCTGTCTTTCAGTCCAGCTTTGTCCAGCCACTGGTAGGATTTCTGGATATCAGCCACCTCCGCTATCTGCCGGTGGTACATACCGTGCAGGGGCCTGTCCTTCCATGATGGTTCCTCGTCTCCCTCCTCTTTCTTGGGTTTCTGTTGCCTGAGGTATTCACTAAGCACTCGGTCAGTTGGGGCCATCTTCCCAATGTATTCTTGGATGTTCGTTGTCTCATCCTGGACTGTGGTGCTGACACTCACCAGTCCCCGGCCCCCTTCCTTCCGCTTAGCGTACAGCCTCAGGGTGCTGGACTTGGGGTGAAACCCTCCATGCATGGTAAGGAGCTTTCTTGTCTTTATGTCAGTGGCTTCTATCTCCTCCTTTGGCCAACTTATTATACCAGCTGGGTACCTGATCACGGGCAGGGCGTAGGTGTTGATAGCCCGGATCTTGTTTTTACTGTTCAGCTGACTCCTCAGGACTTGCCTGACCCTCTGCAGGTACTTGGTGGTTGCAGCTTTCCTAGCTGCCTCTTCATGGTTCCCATTCGCCTGCGGGATCCCCAGGTACTTGTAACTGTCCTCTGTGTCTGCAATGTTGCCTTCTGGTAGCTCGATCCCCTCAGTTCTGACTACCTTCCCTCTCTTTGTTATCATCCGACTACACTTCTCCAGCCCAAATGACATCCCGATGTCATTGCTGTATATCCTGGTAGTGTGTATCAGTGAGTCGATGTCTCGTTCACTCTTGGCATACAGCTTGATGTCATCCATGTACAGGAGGTGGCTGACAACTGCTCCGTTCCGTAGTTGGTATCCGTAGCCAGTCTTGTTAATGATCTCATTGAGGGGGTTCAGGCCTATGCAGAACAGCAGTGGGGACAGAGCATCTCCTTGGTAGATCCCGCACTTGATGGTGACTTGTGCTATGGGCTTGGAGTTGGCCTCTAGTGTTGTACGCCACATCCCCATTGAGTTCCTGATGAAGGCTCTTAGGGTCCTGTTGATATATATATATATCTATATATCTATATCTATATATATATATATATATATATGTATTTTTCATATATATATGAAAAATAAATGTGCACAAAACCGCATGTTCATGCCCACACACGCACTTGGTGCAATGTCTGGAAGAGATTGTGTTAAAATAAGAGATGACTGGATATATTTGGATATATTACATCTGTCAGTGCTGCTTTGTCTTTATTCTTCCTGATAATTATTCAGACCAGTGGTAAAATCTGTTGCACTTCCTATAAACATCCCTGACAAAGTCAAGAGTGATGCCTTTGAACCCTATAAACTAAAGTCTGTGAAGAGAAAAAGAGAAAAAAAACATTCAACTTGTGTTACGGTCAAATGTGCATTTTCAAAACCCAGTAATGATCGTAACCACAGATAGGCCTTTCTATCTGATCAGTCTGAGCATGTGGCCACAGGGTAATTTAGTATCTGTTTAAAAACAGCTCAGTCACAAACAGAAAGGAAGTTTTGCAGTCATCTTCAATTGAGCATAACATGAAAATAAATTAAAATAATTATATGTTTGAACATTAAGCTCTTCTACATCAAATAGAAATTCCTTTTGACCTCATATCCTCTGCCTCTCAAGTGACTGTGGAGTTTTTCAGGTTTCTGCATTTTGCTTTCTGTAGCGATTGCTGGTTACAGTTACTGAGGGGAAAAAAATAATGTGTCATTCGATTAAAGCTACTAATGACAATGTTTGTCTTTACTTAAGAATTACATCCAAACATAATTCCCTCCGCTACGGAGGTTATGTTTTGGGTATCATTCGTATGCATGTCATTCTGTCTTAAAACACAATAGCATGATAGAAGTTTTGAATGAATTCTCATAAAATGTTCTCGAGGTGTAGATTAGGGTCATGCTAACAATCCATTAAAATTTGGCTTAGATCCACCAAGGTTTTCAAGGTTAACCATTTATTGGTCGAAATTTGACCAAAAGCCTTATAATTTAGAAACATATAGCAAGCACTATATAAAGATGTAAAATATCATGTCATATTTAACCTCTGACCTCTCTTTCAAGGACAATAGATTGTTCTGAAGATCAGAGTTCTATATAATGCTCTATAGAGCTATTCAAATCTAGGTTTCTTACAGCTATTGTTTGTATTGACAACGTATAGGTATATCGACAGTGATACATGGATATTTTAAATATTACGTCACCTTGGGCCTCTGGCCTCACTATTATATTTCACATCTGCCATTTGTTCAAGTTGTTCCCAAAATATGTTAAATCTTTAAAGAAAGTACTGTCAAGGGAAACAAAATGCTCCCTAGTTAGTTATAAATATAGTGTAGTATAGTATTATATAATAAGCTCAAGTTAATCGTGTCCAGTAATTTAAAAGTCAATACCTGTTTTCCATTACCTACTACTACATGTTTGTGTAATCAAAGTAAACATCTCTATGCTGCCTTTATCTGATTTTTACTGAACTACAAACTTTGTAAATTATCATTAAAAAGGACAAAGAAAACAAAAATGGACATTAAAAAAACAGTTTAAACTACATGCTAAATACTGCTGCATGAGTGAGCTGCCTTTGCAGAGCTGTGTGCTCTCGGAGTGCTTCTTTCCTTCTTTTTGCATATTTCTAACAACATCATCAACGAATGGACAACTCACAAAGAGCCCCATGTGCATTCCTATATACAACCTGAGCTGCCATGCCTATGACCTGCCTGCCACTCCAGACATGTGGCCATGATGTCAGTCTAGAAAGCCTTTCAGTGCTATAATTCATTCATTCAACTTCCAAAATCTGAACGGGATCTAACATTACAGTTAAAGTGTAAACCTTGTTTTGCGTCTGTAAAAATTACATTAAGATGGAAGTGCTGAGTGCCAGAACTGAGGAAGCATCTGCAGCCCATAAGGGACGTTTCTTCTTTATTGCTCTATTTAAAACATTCTTTGGCAAAATAATCACAATTCAAGTATTTCAAGTTACTTTGAATCATTTAAAATAGCAACATTGCTCAACAAGTTGACAGGATAACTTGTGATCTGAAACCATAATCAAAATTCAAACGTTTCAATTTACTTTGGATCATTTAAAATAGCAACATTGTTCAACATGTTAACAGGATAACTCGTGATCTGCAACCTATTCAAAGTAATCTTCTAACACTGGTCAGACCATGCCATACTACCTTTGGCAGAAGCTCTGTGAAGCCTACTAAATGGTCAAACGTCACAAAGTGGCACAACATCGGAACTCACGTTGAGCCACATCAATCATTTAATGGGATCCAGATGAGGCGCTGAATGAGTAAAACATTCTGTAACATCAGATATGTGTTTGTGTTTTTGCACAATGGCTTGCCAAAATAGACCAAAGTTTTAGAATTGAGGTGGTCCTTTGTGTTTGGTCTACTCATTTTAGGTTCAGTTTACTCAACTGGCAGAATGCAGGACTAGAAAGATGTGGCCCGAACTTCAAAAGTGTAAAACCAGTGGTTAAAGTATGTTTTTTTTTTTTTTTTTTCCCTCTTTTGCCCTCAGTCTTCTTGTTCACAGATACCTGTCTTGTTTGCCATCAAAGCGAGGAATAAAGGAAGAGACTTCTCCGGAGCAATAAATGATGTGTGTTATACTGACAGATGACAGCACAAATTGTGACCATGTGCTGAAAGAAGGTAGAAGGCTGTAATTTTGGGAGAAGAGGGGAATTACTCCTATCGTTTTATGACTTTTCACATTAGCTATTATAGTGTAATTTATTATTCTGTCAGTAAGCGGCACATAGGAGAAATTCTTTGGTAAATGATGTATATTTTAACTTTGGAAGCAGAAACAGGATGACCTGTAGTAAATTAAAATGTGGAAATTACTCAGAGGATGTGAACAGATTTCCATGTAAAGAAAATATCTGCAACCATATTTACTGCAGATGTTGAGCTTTGCTGTCAAAATACTGCAGTAAAGATTAAGGTTAGTTTTATTAGTTTCATTCTTATTCTTCATCTTACTTTTCTTTTGAGAATAATTCTGCTTAATGACATGAAACAAAAGAAGAGAAATGGGGGATTTAAACAGAAAGCAACCTAAGGCTATGCATTCAAAATGTTAGTTGCATCTTTTTGTCCTTTACCTGGCAGTTGGAAGAGGAGGGCATTCTCAGAGTTGTTTATGATTTCCTTCTGTTTCCTGTGAACAGTGGTTACAGTATCACCTCAATGGTGATTCGTTGATTTTTTATATTACCCTCGTTGCGGTTTCTCCGTGTTTTCTTTTGAGCCATAGGATCTTGAAAAGTCATTGATTTCCATTCATTCAGCACAAGTTACCCAACCATCAAAGTCATTGTCGTTGTATTTGATCTTCAGCTGGCGACTGCTTGTCACATTGCAAGTATACCACCTGATTTCATGATTTCATAGGTGGTCTAGAAAGGACACCCTGAGAAATTTTCTGAGGCAACGTTTTTGGATGTCCAGCAGTTTGCACATGTCAGTCTTGAGTAAGGTCCACGTCTTGGATCCATAGAGAAGAATCGGCAGGACGAGGGCGCGAAACAGGCAAATCTTAGTGGTGATGCATCAGTACACAGCCCTAAAGACTTTCTATCTAACAGGCTCTGTATCTGAGACCAGTCTTGGAAGCCATCTGCTAAATTGACTTACTATGTAGGGGGGAAAAGTTATACGGATATGGGATACTATGTAACCGATACCTGGTTCAAGACTTCCTTTTAAAATCTGTTCATCAATTCAGTGTTTTTTATTTTAGCCCAAACTGTGATCCTGATCTGTTCCTATGCTTCGAATAATTGTTTTGGTGGCTACCACTAGAAACTCTAAATAATTTAAAGAAAAGGGAAGTTTTGTGCAAGAAAGCCAAACTCTTTTTGAGATGATCTGAGCTTTGTAACATGGTGCATTATCCTGCAGTTCATGGTCACCAACAACACTCAGGTAGGCTGTAGCAATACTCAAGGGGTGATAAGAGTGTGATAAGAAAATATCCTCCACATCGTTACATCACCACCACCAGCCTGAATTGTTGATACAAGGCAGGATGGATCCATGCTTTGAATTTATTTATACCAAGTTTTGACCCTGCTGATCGAATGCTGCAGCAGCGAGACTCATCAGACCAGGCAACGATTTTCCAGTTCTCTACTGTCCAATTTTTGTGTGCCTGGTTGAAAGGTAGCCATAGTTTCCTGTTCTTAGCTGACAGGAGTTTCACTAGATGTGGTCTTCTCTCGCTGTAGCCTATCAAGGTTTGACGTGTTATGCATTCAGAGATACTCTTCTACATAACTTAGTTGTAATTAGTGGTTATTTCAGTTACTGATAATTCCCTGGGGAGCACAGTGGTGCAGTTAGCACTGTTGTCTCACAGCAAGAAGGTCCTGGGTATGTGTCTATGTGTTTGCCCAGACTGGTGACCAGTCTAGGTTTACCCCACCCTATGACAGAAGGGATAGGCTCCTTAAACCCTGAATTGGGAAGAAAATGGATGCTGTTTCCTGTTTGAAGCACTCTTTGGCAACTGGCATCAACTATGGGATTTTCTCCCACGGAACTGCTGTTCACTGGATGTTTTCTCTTTTTTGACTGTTTTCTGTGAACCATCGAGATGATTATCTTAGAAAATCCCAGCAGATCAGCAATTTCTGAAATACTCAGCCAGTCTTGCATCAACAACTGCACCATGTTCAGAGTGACTTATGCTTGGTTCTGATGCTTGGTTTAAACTTAGTTAGTTGGTGGTCTTGGCCATGTCTAAACATCTAAATAAATTGAGATGATGACATGCGATTGTATGTTAATGAGCATTCGAACACATAAGGCCAATGAGTGTATAAATCTTCAAAAATGACATAAAGTGATATCTCCAAAATGTTTCTTATATTAGAAAACTTTCACTATGTTCTTTGTCAGCAAGACACCCATGAATGTCTAATACATACTGTATGAAAACTGAGATCCAGGACGTGCGTTTTTATGTACAGCCATTTTCCATATTTCAGTTGGAAACGGTTTGTTTTTAAAACACAGGCTTTTATTTTAATAGCTCTAAATCCTGCCAGTGATGCATTAAACCTGCTAAACATGTTAAACATGTAAAACAGTTTAATGACCATTCAGGGAAAACTAAAGCAACAAAACGTGAAAAATTACTTTCCAGAAAAGCTGCACTAAAATAAAAACGTCTTCAAGAATTTATATATTTATCTGAATTTTTGCAGCCGAAGCTGTATGTTTTAGGACCACTTTGGTAGGTTTCAAAATATCACCAGATAACAGTAAATCACTTTACACAAGATGTACAAAAAAACCCCCCAAAACAAAAACCCAACAACTATATTGTAATACTGTAAATGGCCTGTATTTGTATAGCGCTTTACTTAGTCCCTAAGGACCCCAAAGTGCTTTACACTACATTCAGTCATTCACCCATTCACACACTGGTGATGGCAAGCTACATTGTAGCCACAGCCACCCTGGGGCGCAGTGACAGAGGCGGGGCTGCCGGACACTTGCACCACCACCAGTAGGCAACGGGTGAAGTGTCTTGCCCAAGGACACAACGACCGAGACTGTCCAAGCAGGGGCTCGAACCGGCAACCTTCCGAATACAAGACGAATTGCCAACTCTTGAGCCACGATCGCACCGGTAAATTCTAATAAGCCCATAAATGTCTGCTTTTTTCTTAGGTAGTGTGATGTTTTTATGTCTTTCTAAGAGAAAAGTGGTTTAACAGTAATTTCAGCACATTTATGTTTCAAATACTTTTCTTTTCACTGCTTCAAACATTAGTGAGGAAAAGCTGTCTGCCTTTTGAGATTATGAATCATCCCTGAAATTATCTCATTTCTCTGATAAACGCCGTCCTCATCTCTCCTTCCTTCACCCCTCTCCGGTGATCTCATCCTTGTTCCCTCCTGCTTTAGGACAGCATTCATTTAGCTTAAGAGGCAGGAGCTCACTGCCTTTTTTTTGGTAAATTTTCAACAGCAGTCCCACACACACACACACACACACACACACACACACACACACACACACACACACACACACACACACACAAAACAGCCGGTTACAGCCGGCAGCACCTCACTCGCTCACTTTTTTTTATGTGTGTTTTGTGATGTCATTATGAAATTAATTCCTTGTTGGGTTTTTGTTGGACCGTAAAAGAAATGCTTGCTGTTGGTCAAATCTCTTGCTCTGCAGTATCTTTGAGAACTGTTGTTGAGGGATTAGGCCACAGTCATGTCAGTTACACTCTCTCTCCTGCAAATAAAATGACATGTGAATAAACAGAGCGAGGGATGGAAAAATACAATATATAAAAAAGCTTTATAGTTTTCATGTTGTGTATAAATAGACAACTCTCCAACATCTACTCCCCCCTGAGGATGAGAAGAACATATTTTTCTTTAAGCGATAAGGCTAAATGATAAGCACGATGCTAATACAGCTTTCATAAACACTAGACAGGAAGCTGAAGTCTCAAACGCAGCTGTATCCATTTCCAGATGTCACTTGAACCCTGCCTCACGTCTCCTTTTTGTTTCTCTATATAAGTTCAGTCTGTCTCACCCTGAATTACCTTTATCCCTGCTGTCAACCCCTCTCTCTCTCTCCTCTCTGTCCCCACATATCTGCTCACCAGCTGCGCTCAGATGGCCGAGAGGAGCAGGCTGGATGGGTTTTTATAGAGTGCACGCTCTGACGCACATGCATTCACAGGGTGTTGCAGAGCGACCTGCTAAAGCAGGGATCCAGGTCTTTTGTCCCATGAGCCTAGAAACTCTTTCTTCCTTTTCCCACTTCTTTTCGCCATTTGAAACCATATCAATATGAAACCGATGCCCCTTACTTGCAAGTGGCTGCTGACAAACTTTGGTTTTGGTCAGAGAAGGTCAGGAATTTGGCTGTTTCTCTGCTGCTAATTGGATTAGTGTGGCTTTTTTTGTCTCGTTTTGCATGACTAATATGAAAGTGATTAGACATCAGCTTTTGGTCCAGAGAATGAAGAAGGTTTGAATGGTATTAATAGGCCTACTATTTGTTCTTTATCTCTATGTATAGGATTAATATGCACATACGACTTGTCACAGCTTAGAAGAAGCAAGACTGGTCTTTATAACACATCCACTAACAGCTGACTTTCTAACCCTGCTCTTATTTAATCTTATTCCTTTCAAGTTCTTGCACTGCTCACATGCATTTTACGACTTTAAAGGAAGCATTTTAGGGTCTGCGTCCACAGACTGTGCTGGCAGTGTCTATTCTCAGTACAAATCCTCTGAAGTTTAGCATCAACTTCATTCAGAACTCTCATGACAAAAAGGCCATGTTTCCTTTTTCTATTTCGTGTTCACTGCAGTTTTGGAAGGCCTTTTCTCAAGCAGAGGAAGAGGCCGGCTTTTAGGATACAAAAACTGTCAGCAGTGTCAGCTAATCCTGGCTCAACCACACCAAGTATTTATGATCTAATATTTAAGAAGAGGTCTTTTAACCGAGCAACAATAATCACTTTAACAAAGAAGAAATAAATGAGGTCATGGGTGCTTACTGCACAAAAATTGCTGCGTGCTGACACAAACCCATACTGTTTGAATTTCTTCAGTCTTAACTAGCCAAGTGTAATAGATTTTCTTTTTATCTGCCGAAATGACAGCAAAATATTTGATCAGCACGGATGGGAAAAGTACAGAACAGAAATACAGATACTTGTGTTAAAAAAAACAACAATGGTTTCAAATTCTTTACTCAAGTAAAAGTGAAAAAGCACAGGCATGACATGCATTCATAGTATAAAAGTAAAAAGCAGAGGACAGTTCTACCCACTAACCGCAGCTCATGCCATATTCATATCCTAATAAAATAATATTTATATTTGGGAATAAAAACTTTATTATAACCTAAATTCTAAGTCCAGTTAATGTGTTGACCTTGAACATCTTTTGTGTAGAACATAAACAGCTCTATTTGCAGTTGCCTAAGTTGTAGATAGGTGATTTTGCCTCCGTATCTAAACAGCAAAAGTGTAAGCAAGAGTTAAAGTGGGATTTGGCAGATGTGGGAACCCTACGTTTGGCTGTAGCAGTGCAGCATGAGTAAAGAAGTCTGAACTCCAATAAATTCCTGGTGTGGAAGCTGTGAGAAGCTGAGCTGTGTTGCGGCTCTTTGTGGATGGTGTGAAGTAAGCAGCAACTGAAGATGGCTGCAGTAAAGGCCTGGAAGAGCATCTCAACATTTGGTGATGTCCATGAGTTCTAGACATCAGGTAGTCATAAATTGCAAAGGAAATCCCATCCCAGTATTACATTTAGTGCTTATATTTAAAATGATGTTAGCTTCTTCAAGGCAGCGTGGTGGCGCAGTGCAAGAGTTTCCCAAGTTTGACTCCATCACCTGGCCGGAACCTTTCTGTGTGGAGTCTGCATGGGTTCTCTCCAGCTTCCTCTCACTGTTCACACATAGGCAGTTAGAGGTTTTAGGTTAAATGGTGATTCCAAATTGTCCATAGATGTGAATTTGAGTGCAAATGATTGTCTGTCTCTCTGTGTTAGTGACCTGTCAAGGGTTTACCCCGCCTCTCTATTTATGGTAGCTGGGATAGGCTCCAGCCCTCCTGCGACCCTAATAAGGACGAGTGGAAGAGAATGAATGGATGGAAGGATAGTTTGTCCAAATGGATTTCAATTCCTTCACAATCACTGCAAAACCTTTGTAAACCCCCCTAAATTAAAGCTGAAAATCTGAACTCCAATTGCATGTTGACTATTTGATTCAAAATCCACTGTAGTGGAGGCAAAGCTTGTCATTTTATCAAAACGTTTGGACAAAATTCTTCTGCAAGGTTGCCTGCACAATTAGGGCCTCGAGTACTTTCCTAACTGTCTGTGACTGGACAAAAAATCTTATTTGAGGCAGGGGTGTCAACAAAATGGTGACTGGTTTCATTTTCCACATGTAAACACAAAAACTACGATTTGGTCCTCCAAACTGTGATGTTGCCATGGTGACAGGTGAGTAAAACCATGACCTGCCCTGCTGCAGAGTTCTGTCGCTGTCTTTTAACATAACAGTATGGGTCACGTCAAAACCACACAGCTGACAGGTGGGTATCTCTATGTGTGAAAATGCTAGTCAGTGAAGTGTTAAAATGGGGGGAAGGAAGGTGAAAGTGAGGTCACAGGGTGGAAAGACAGAGCAGGTTAGAGGATGTTAAGATTATGGGCCTCGTGTGTAAACATAGCTCTAGTATGGCATGCGAGAATACGTCTGCATGTATGCACACAAGGATAGCTCTTCCACAACCAGCCCCTCTTGAATCGACCTGAATTTCACAACTTTGTGATGATGAATAATCGGCTCAGCCAGTCAGTCAAGACATGAGAAAGCTGACACACTTTTCTGTCAGTAGTATGTCCCCTTTTGTTGTACCCTCACCTATAACCTTAGACCTTAAAGCCTTTTGCTGGGGTCAGTTAAGAATCGACAGTGGAAGGGCATAAATCTGCTATTAGATAGACAAGCAGCTCTTCACTAGCATGGGATTTTTAAAAGATCACATCCATGAGCTGGTGGGAACCAGCTTGTCTAACAGAAAAGAATGAACAAATAAAAAAGATCATATTATGAATGAGGTCATTTTATTTGAGCTTGGCCTATGTAAAGTTTACATAGAGTTTACGTTTCCTCTTATTCTTTATTCAGAGAAATAAATCCCCTCATTTTCTTTTTACTTTTGATTTACTTATAAACCCCCATCTGTTATTCAGGCAGGGATGAAGTTATCGAGAGCATTATTTCGCCAATTAAACGGTCTCAGATCAGACCCGGTCAGACAGAAGCAGCAGGCTCAAATAGCAAAAATAAATAAATAAATGAATAATTAAAAAGTCAGGATCAGTGGGAGATCTTAAACACAATCCAGATGCATCCTGGTAGAGTCATGGTTTGACTGAAATCATGATTAAAGATGTTTATCTGCAATAAAACTCAAGAGGTCCTCCATCCAAACAGTCACAGTGGTCAATTGTACCTCCCATTGGAAATGACGTGCCCGGTAAGAACCTCTCCTGATCCTAAGCATGCCATAGCATCTGGCAAATGTGGTGGAGGAAATGTTACGGCACAGGCCAGTGGAACCGGTTTACTCGTGTTTATTGATCATGTACCTCAGTCACATCTTCATTGTTTGATTTAAAATCTTCTGTGATGGTATACAGAGGCTAAACTACAGAAACTGTGCCTTTGCCCAAAAGCTTTGGAACTTATGTTTTTAGCTGATTTTCATATCCTTTCTCTTTGTACAAAAACTCTCAGTCTTTTTAAAATACTGGCAGCAAAAGCCAACAACTCCTCAAACTTCACCTTTGAACAGGAACGAACCACAAAACATCCTCTCTGGGCAACAAGCACTTCTTTATAGGAGAACACTGGATCAGCACAAAAAACAAGCACAGTATTTTCGTCAGCATTCATACCATATGTCTGTAAAAAAAGAAAGAAATAAAGATCCAAAACAAAATAAAGAAGAAACAGCTTCTCCGTAGATCCCTAAACCAGCCTTGATTAACCAAAACCACCTATTATATGATGCAGGAACACCAAGGATTCAAAATTTCAAATGCCAAAAACAGTCAAAAATACCAGAGAAGGGGAAAAAATATCCAAGAAAAGGAAAAGGCAAAATAAGGGGGGAAAGGAAAAAGAAACAAGGCAGTGGTGTGTGTGTTTGTGTGTGTGTATATGTGTGTGGGGGTGAGGGGGTAATTTTAATTTTTCCCTTCATAGAAATGTAAACATGTTGGTGGGTATGGTTGACTGGATATTGTCTGACCATTGTGGTTACAGCATGGCTAAAGTTTAGTTGACTGCAATTAAATTACACATCATTATGCAGTTAGTTGTTCTGTTTTGAAGATTTTTCTTCTGTAAGTGCTCTAAAAAACAAAAAAGAAAACCCAACCAGATACATCTGGTTTGCAACTGGCCAACACTGAACACAAGCAAATATATTACCAGAACCATCAGGAAGATTGGTGATGGCTGAATTGGAACCACTGGTTTGTCTGACAGGCCAGAAAGAGAATTCTGACATTGGCACTGTAAGCTTCTGTGACAAATTAACGGTCTGAGAAACTTAATAAATCCAGGCTTAATATTTGTTTTGCAGACTTAGCAACCAACAAATGAAAACATTTTTGTTCTGTTTTGTAGCGTGAAGCTCACCCTCAAAGTGTCCATGTGACTAAAACATATAAGTGTCATGCAGAGATGTCATATTCCTCCCTTATGCGTTCTCGGTATGTTTATCTTTCTCTACGCTGAATATCTGAGCTTCATATGGAGGTCAAGCAGCTTTAAAAACTCAACTTGCCTGTATGATTTATGGATTGGAATGTATCAGCTGACTCAGACACTTTGTTTGCACTGCAAACATGATCGAGGACGTGCACATGCAGTAGCAGCAACATGTGCACACAGGACTCCCTGTTACACAGACACGGTCATGCACTGCACGACTTCCATGTATGCAAGCGCTTGCCAAAGACCAGGAAATGGGAGGTACATTCATCTCTGTTTGACAAATAAACCCTTCTCTTCTCTTCTCTTCTCTTCTCTTCTCTTCTCTCGGTCAGTGCTAATTAAGCATATTAGCTTGTAATGTAACTCTATTGATGGTGACAAGATTAGCCTGCTACAGTGACAAGTGATATTCTAGCTAGACTTTGATAAATATATAATCCTTTTAGCTGATTCTGAAATGACTAACACTGTCTGCTGAGTAATTCATCTCCCAGTATTGGCTCACATGCATATACTGATTGAAATTACATATTTAATAACCATATCTTTAACTGTAATTCTGCAGCCTAATTATTATGAACAGATCTCTGAATATGCTAATTTAATCCTGCCTCCTCCCTTAGTCACGTTCCTGCAGCCTACCTCTACTCTTCCTCTTCATCTATGAGCTTTACTTACAAGTTCTCTTGCTCACTGAAGGGAGACACAGTGCCAAAGATGTGCTTTGTTAGGCCTAAAACAAACACATGTCTAGAGGCTAGTTGGGAAAAATGTGTGTTCCCTGACCAATTGGTAATTATTTGCTTGAGGTTGCTGGCTATTGCTTTGGTCTTTAGTAAAGCATAGTTGTCTGTGGTTGGTTGCCTGCAGTTTGCATGGAAGAAGCCAGCTCATCTGCAAACACTTGCTAACTATTAACTGTGCGGCAGGGAAACTTGAAAAAGCTGAACGCAAGTGCAAAATGATGAATGTTTGCCTGCGAATTAAAAGTTGTGCCTCACCACTGCAGCTAACACGTTTCAGCAGACACATTTCTGCATTATCTGATATCCCCATGTTTGTGTTGTTCCTGCATCATCACAACAGTGTTGGTCCAGGATGTCACGTTCAGGTGTGTAGAAAATAGAGACAGAGGACCAAATGCCGGACTCGCAGGCTGGCTTGGAATATACAAGGTTTTTATTACTGCAGCTGAGAGAAATAAACACAAATGACTGAGTTAAACAGGGAACACACACAAGGAGTTGACGACGACGTGACAAGGAACAGAGATAAACTTAGGGCTAAAATAGGCAACATAATGAGAGGATTGGAAACAGGTGAAAAAACAGCTGAAACAAATCTGACTAATTAAGGAAAGAAGGGAAGTAACGCTAAACATAACGCCCATGGGAGAAAAGACTGTCACAATAAAACAGGAAACAGAAACGGGAAAACAAAACAATGACAACTAGATCAAAACTCAAAACACTGTCTAAGCAAACAAGCAAAATATAATTTATTATATTGTGTAAGTTAATAAAGAAAACACTGGGAATGCTTTGTTCCAGAAGAGAGTTTTATATAAACAAGGGTATTTTTTCTTCCACACATTATTTTTCAGTTGCAATGTTTATCCAGGCCAAACATTATGATGATGATGCAGGAACAACACCAACACAGGATATCAGATAGACTATCTATTTCCGGTCACTGTCTGTTTTCAGTGCAGCACTGTATGCTTCTTTGGGACCAATTTTGCCTTGTGATTGCCAGGAACCTCCAGCAACCATTCACTATTTACATTTTTCCTTAGTGACCTGTGGTTACCATGAGGTCATTGACTAGTCTGTAGGCCTAGGTTACTGGGACTTTATCAATCTATTTCACCTACTTTCAAAGCACGATGATAAATAGTGCTTCTTTTGCAGTATTGCTGTCTTGCATTATTGCTAAAGTTGACATGCTGAATCAGTCAAACTCAACACACCAATACATAATGTCAGCTTTCTTTGTTCTCAGTCTTTATTTGAAGCAAAACATTTCAACTCACTTCTATTTCTGGAAATGAGAATTCTTTGGCAATATCTAATATCTAGCTGTATTCCGATGAAAATGCAGAAGCAGTAGGTAAGGACAAGAATTTTTGGGACCTGAAAGTTTTTAGTTTCCCAGTAGTAGAGATCAGTGGCTTTTCAGCCTGTGTTGGCTGCACGCAAGTAAAAAAAGAGCAAAACGGAGATGCACTAGCTGAAGCTGCAAAAGAAAAATGTTGTCACCAGTGTACGTTGTCTCTTAATTGGATCCTCACTGGAATCTCCACAGGTGTACCCGCGTCAAGGTCATCAAATGGCAGCTGAGACTGAGCACCATCAGAAACCGATACATAAATAATTTCACAAGTTTTGCAATGGCTGATCTACAGTTTTCACAAAAAGTCTATTTGCACAAAAATTCAAAGGATTGTTTTTTTTGTGCGTGTGTTTTTGAAGTCCAAGAGAAGCATGCCATGTTGTGAAAGGGGAACCTCGGGTTTATCGAGGCTGGTGGGACTTATCTGACAAGGGTCTAAGAGTGTGAGTCAAACAGCACAAATACCTTTTACATTACCTAAGCGCATGTCACGGTGCTTAGCATCAGCATAATAACATCAATGGTTGTACTTTAGGTCCCTAAAGATTTATTTGTCACACAAAAAATTTTAAGCTTTCATGTTTCAGATGTTAGATGCGTTCAAGCCATTTGCAAATGTGTTGCTGCAGCAGTTGATTTAAATAGCGACTGATCTAAGCTGTAGAGCTTTGGATGAGTTTGTTTTGGATTACTGTGGACAGGAACAATGCTATGTAGCTAGAAACAACAAACCCCAAGACTTGGACAGTCTGCTTGTGATTTTTCTGAACAGCAGCGCTCATCAAAACACTTGCTGTTTGGAGACGATCTGTTGTGACTAAGACTGTTCCTGTGATTAATTAGAATCCTGCTTCACATGGTTGCTATAACACTGCATCCTCTGTCACGTTTTTATTTCTACAAGGAAGAAAAGAAGAAATAATTAGTGATTTTAGTGCATGTTCAGGAAGCACATACATTACCAGTGTCACACACAGCCAGAGCTGATGATATACGATGCCATAAACCTGTAAATTAAGCATGCCACACATACCTTGCACATTCTTGAGGCCAGTTTTAACTTTCCATTTCCCTATATAGTGACAGTGCTATACTTAACCACATACAGGTGTGTTTTTGGCACGAGCCGCGAGCTGGCAGGTGTGTTTTCTGCTACAATGTGATAATGACTATCATTACACCCCAGGTAAGAGCAGGCTTGTTAGCAGCAGGCCGAGACGGAGACAAGAGGAAAGCAATAATGCCTTTATCAGGATGTGAGAGCACAACTGGCATTTCTGCACCTTAATCACACACAGAGTCATAACACATACTTATGCAGAGGTACACACACAGCAAAGCAGTACGGAAGAGATACACAAACAGAAACACACATAAATTAGGACCTTGCTGATTTAAATTTAGCTCCAAATGAACCCTTCAGAGGTATCACTGCTGAAAATAAAATGATACCCGTTATTTTCCTGCAGGAGGAGAGTGCAAATTAGTGTTTTATAATATAACATAATGATGAAATGCAGACCTTACGCTTCTCAATCACGCAGACTTTTAGAAAACTCTTTTACAAAAAATAAAATTTTTAATGAATGCTGCAAAAGTCATGTTTTTACGTTAAACTTTGATGCATAGTTATATTTCATATGTTTAGATGGGCTCACCTCAGAGTTATCTGAGCTCCTTTTCCCCCACACATCACTGCACAAAGTCACACTCACGCAGATCCAATCCAGGTCACTGTACTTAGAAAGCAAATGGGTATTCTCTCAGGCCTGCTCTCTGTTTCTGCACTTCACCATATGGGGTAAATCCATCACAGCTTTTCACTGCCTCCTTGGGTGCTTTAAACAGAAAGAAGCAGATGTGTGCAAATGTGCACATGCATTGGCAAAACACACATTTTGAATGATGATACTCGTGAGGGCTTAACTGGCTATCTTAACCTCTTAAACTGAGTAAATGCTCACTTTGACCCTGAATTCTAAGTCTGCGTGTAGGCTTTATTATAAGTCTAAAAGGTTTCCTTGGTTTTCTATGACTGAAGGAAACTTTAAGTACTTCAGAAACACTGCTGCACACATACATGTGTTCGAGACCTGTTGTTCTGAGTCAGTCTGGGGCAAGCTCCAAAGAAAGCATTTTCCTCTAAGTGATTTTTCAAAATGCCAAGGATCTAGGTACAAAACAAAGCATATTTCAGCACCAACTGCACCAGTGATAAGAGGATGAATGTTTTTCTAATCACCCACAGCATATAGTAATGTTGATCATAGTTATACTGATTTCATCAGGATGGGCTTGAACGTTTGAAGTGGGCGACTTTTTAGATTCTTAGCAGCTTGTTTTGTAGCCGTAGTGCTTTCAGAGTTGGCATGTGGTGAAATGGTAATGCATCTGTAATACTTTATGTGACAAGTTAATGTTTTTTTTTCGTCCATGTACTTTCATTATACTCTGTCTTTTCTTCACTTCTCATTCCGACTGCTTGCAAGTTAATTTGTGCTGTAGTGCATTGTGCAGGTTAGTGTGGGTGTGTGTCTTAGACAGCAATGCACCAGATGTTATTTTATAGGACAGGAGAGGCGGCTCTCTCATGGCTAGTTGTTGCAGCCTTGGTGATTACAATGTAACTGTGTCTGAGGCCACACCAGCCAAACACAGTCTCATGTACAGACCGGGGGAAACCACTCCAAATACAGCATCCTTAGTGTGTTTCGATTAATGGCTTTATTAATGTCTAACAAATATGTTTCTGTGGTTTAGTGGTTAATGTATTACATGTAGAACATCATCGGTTTGATTCCAGGAGGAATCACAAACTCAGCCTGAGGGGATAATAAGGTAGTTTACTCTTAGTGCCAGTCCCAAGTCTGGATAAATGGGAGGGTTTCATCCGGTGTAAAATATGTGCCGAATTCTTTGCAATTAGTTTTTAACTCTCACAGTTTCCAATAAGGCACTGTTTATAAGTATGTTGTAACAAATGGATTCCTCTGTGGCAAATAAATGAATTATTCATGCATAAAACCCATGGGCAGTTATAAATTTACTAATTTTGGTTCAGTATAATTATACAGAACATTTAGCCACACTTGTTTTTTTCAAGGACTCTGGTATCTGACAGATATGCAGAGGTGTCAATGGCGGGCATCACTTTAGTCAATAAATACATATACCTGTGAAAGACCGGTTGCTGTTCCATTTAAACACACCAGATATGTGTCCTTTTTCAATCTCCAAGTGTGGAGGTGTGTGTGTCAATAGAAAAGATAATATTCTACTATCTAAACACTAATCTAACAGGTAGATTTTATTTGTTGGTCTTTAAAACTGAACTGCTATAATTCTGAATCCCATAGAGCCATGGCTGACCCACCAAGAAACTGCCACTGAAGCACACCTTGTACTTATCACTTTCAGAATGTCAGTATTTGACACCATGGGATGTGAATATGTTATAATTAACTCTATAATTGAGAATATTATAGTACTATGCAAAAGTCTAGAGCCACTCTTTATTCCTTAAGGTTTTTGCTTCCAGTAAGCCATACTTACTCTTGAGCTCCAAACTTTCTGAAAATCTTTCAAAGATTTTCCAGTCCAGTCCTTGTACTTGACATTTTCAGAGTTTTTTTTTGTTTTGTTATTAAGCCACTAAACACTGACCTATGACCCATCCCAGCATAAAAAAAGGGATGAACCAATGTGTCTACACATAACAGACAACTTAGTAAAGAATCTATATTAAAATATACACTTTGTACATACATGCAAATCATACATAAACACTTTGTTACTAACCACCTCTCACAGGGACATATCTATTTCTTTAGCTGAATCTACAAAATTGCCGAAGATAACACAGTCTGACAGCCATAAAATGTTATTTCTGCTGATTCCCAAAGAGCTATAAGCCAAAAACTTGGCATTGCTACATTTTTGGCCACTGTCAGGCCTATAGTAAGTCATGTCTTTAAGAAACAGGAAAAAAAATCCAGCACCAGCTTTTTAAAAGAACTAAGAGTTGTGTATGGCAGATTAGGTGAGCCGTCTAGTGTTCACCAAAGCTTCATCATAATTGGTGTCAGTGGAAGGGTGGCTGTCAAAAAGACATTCTTAAAAAAGGAAAACGGGGGAAAAAAAGGCAACAGGCTTTATAACAGCGAGTGTCACCAGTTATCTGTAAAACACAGTGGAAGCTCTGTCATGGTTTGGAGTTACATTTCAGCCTGTGGTGTTGAGAATCTTATGCAATTATGAAGAGAGAAAAGTACCAGGCGATTTTGATCCTATCCTGAGTGTGGACAGACAGAAACAAGCAAAGGCGGACCTAGGAATCGTTGTGGAACAGTTCGTAGATTTTGCAACCTATGGGTTGAACAACAAAGCTGATTTAGCTGCAAATCTGGATTCAGAGCACATCCCAAGTGAGGCTTCCCAAGACATAGTACTGGGAAATGATGGTTTCTTGGGAGTCTGAGACATCTCTTGAAGAAAACTAAACTGACGAAAAAACAAAGCCAACCTAGCCAGACGATAGGTTCATCTACACCAAGTTCTTATGGTCGGTCCAAACATCCAAAGGTTGCTTGGCCCCCTTCAGCCAGTGCCCCCATTCTTCCTCAGGCTTCGGTTACCTACATCATAGTTAAGCTTGGAAGAAGGAAAGAAAGAAAAGAGCACTGACACAGCATTGCCCTACAATGACATCAGAATCATCAATTTCAACAATAAACTGAAGGCTTGGGTCAGGCTGAACAAGTACAGGAGCAGAGGCGAATTTCTCCTTGAGACACTTAAAGGCTGCTTCTGCCGACCAAAGGACAATTTAAGTGAGTTTAAATAGAATTTTACTTCAATGAACCTCTCGTAGAAATGAGCAAACGCTGAGAACCTTTGGGGTGTTTTTTTGCACACGTAAGGACTGGGCTTCGATTTTCTCTGCATCGGTCTTCAGCTGCTCACCTTTCAGACCATAAGCAAACAATATATGTAATTCTTATTTTACAGCCGTTACACAACTTGTTTTCAACCAGACTCTGAAGCGCTCTTCTGATTTGCTGCTCGTATCCCTCCGGGTACATGGACAAAAATCAAAATGTCATCCAGTCTCCAGTAGTCCATGCATCGATGGAAAGTTTTGCCCTTTTTCTCTAAAAAGAAAAATCCTGCTCCTACTGAAAACAAAGATGGCTGAATTATATCTATACCAAACAACTCTCTCATGTATGTTTCTGTGGCATCCCTTTCAGTGTTTGACAGCTTAAATAAGGGGCTACCTGGAAGGGGTGCACTGGCTAACAGTATTATGCAACAATCATAGGATCACTGTGGGGTCAGAAGTTTATCATCTTTAAATGCTGATACTTTCATTTTAATTAAAGTTTATGTGATAAGCCTAAACCTCACAGACTGAAGCAGAATTTACATGAAAGGAATTTAGGACGTTTCTTTGTTTTTTATCAGCTTCATGCAACCACGAAGACTAGTCGATGGATTTATGTCAAAGCATGTCTGGCCTCTATTGGGAAAACTAGCCAATTATTTTCACTGATGCAGCAAAGTCACCAATTTGTCTCACTCTCTCTGTCTCTTTAGTATTTCTGCATCGCAGGGAATCAGTTTGTGTTTCACTGGAGTCCAAGTTATTTACACAAACAGGCATAAACACTTAAGATCAGGGATGAATCTGATTTAGTGCTTGAGCCAGCCAGCTGTTTGGCATCTGATGTCACGGAAAATTCTCTCAGTGGTTCGTTTGTTCGACAAATCTAAATTATTATTATTGTGTTGCCTAATAATCAAGGGGATCAAGTTTTGCTTATGGCTGCTATTCATAATCTCTAAAGGCAACATCGTCCCCAGATGTCTGACACTGAACGCTAGACACTCGTTCATGTTTTCGTGTAACACAAATACACAGACAGACAGGGCGAATGCACGAACACAGACACGTGTGCCCATACACACTCTTCTTGTCTTCATCCTGCTTTATCTCTCTTGTTCTCTTTAACACGCGCACGGACGCAAAAATCGTTGTTTCTCACAGTCTAGTCTGGCTGTTGTTTGATTTACTGGGTGACCTCTGACCCCAGCTGGGCTGAGCTGGATGGACTCTCGGCCCTGCTGCAGCTCCAACTGGTTCGTCTCCAACATGACCCTACCAGACCTGCGTGCATGTGTGTGCCTGTTTGAATGCCTACACACACATCTTCATTTGTTTTTCACGTCACTCCGTGGTTCCAAAACCTGCAACATTTACATGCAGTTCCTTTCTTGAGTTCTGTATATTTTTAAAAAACTGATGTACTACATATTTGTTGAAATTACTGCTTGTTTATATGTCTCAAATCTGCACCTGTGCTGCCTGTAAATAACAGCTAAACTAAATAAAGTCGTCTTCATGTGCGACTTCTCATTCAATGAAAACCTCCTGTCAGCAGTGCACCCACAATACCAGTGTTTTAGAAACTGCTAAGTGACCTTTTGGTGTTATTCATTTCCTGTTTTTGTGAAGCCTAAATTAATTAAAGATGGCAACAGTAATTCGACTCAGTCTGACCTTTGCCTGTGAAAATACTCACACAAGAGGCTGAGAGCATAACAGTGGGGAGAGATCTGTTCATTAAACCACTCCAGGGCCAAATAAAAAGTATTCTAAACCAGTTCATTCAGTTAAACAACAGATAATTCATTTTAAAACCAGAAAACTGAAGAAAATGACTTCATTTTGGCTGTGGTCCACGTTGGCACTTTAGCCCGATTCCTTTTCATACTGTTTCGAAACATTTAACGTGTCCGTTAGAAAAATCTTATTCATTTAGAAACATATCTTTTGAAGAGGCTCACTGTTTAGTTGCCCTCAACATGACCTTCACTATAATGTAGCTAGCGCTAAGCTATACGCACTATATGAATTAGAGCCTGGAGAACTTGAAAAGAAGAGCGTGGGGAGACATCTTATATCTACCTAGACTCTGAGTAATATCTAACTCTGTAGTAAACAAATCTGTCAGCGCTTGTCTGAACACATAAATCCACACATGTATTTTTTTCTTTATGCTTCTTTGATGGCGCTTCTTTAAATCATAGATGTGGTATTTTTTAAACATAAGTCTCATCTTTGAAGGCAGCTCATAGCTTGGCGTTTTTGAACAGATGTGGGATTCCCGCTGCTCTCTCCTTCTCATGCATCTTGAACTAATAAGGTCACTGTGGATTACAGCTTCTTAAAGGAACAGTTTGACATCGTGAAAATACACTTATTCACTTTCTTGCTTGATGTTAGGGGTGGAAAATAACTCCATTTTAATATGAACTCTCATATAATAGCTGAAAACAGGACCAAGAGTGGAAGTTGAGAAACAGCTAGTCAGGCTCTGTTCAAGAAAAAAAAACCCCAGGAAAACAACAACAAAAAAAACCCTCTGAATTTTGTTGTTTAGAGACAAAGTCCAGACAGGAAATGATTCTGACTGCGAGTGAGAAAATTCAAAATTACTTTTTACTTAGCTAAGCATTATAATCCTACTCAAATAGGTTAATAGCGAGCTAGTTGCATCATAAAAATACACCAATTAGCCATAATATTATAACTACCTGTTTAATATTGTGTTGGTCGCCCTATTGCTGCTGCTGATCCATCGAGGCATGGACTCCACCAGACCCCTGAAGGTGAGCTGTGGTATCTGGCACCAAGGTGTTAGCAACAGCTCCTTGAAGTCCTAAAAGCTGAGAGGTGAGGCCTCTCATTTTAGTCAGCTAAATGCATTGCCATTGTTTCAGTCCTTGCTTCTGTAATGCATGACAGCTTCTGCTTTGTCTCTGTGAGATTTAAAGGGCTGTAAAGTGGCTTCTAATATGTTCAGAGACAGCCAGGTCAGTGCTTTTAATGGTTTCTAGCCTTTATTAGAAGCTGTGGGAGGGACTTCTTGCCTTCTGTTAGGAAACAACACAAGGGCAAGTATTCTCCACACATAGTCTGACAGCAGTTTATGAACTAGTTATGACATTTTATCCCACTGGTTTGTTCAATAGTCACTAAATGTAATTCACTCATTTGTTTTCATGGGCGCCGTTTGTAGTGCTTCTGAAGGGACCTGAGAAGGTTAAACTGTTTTTGCGCTTTTTTTCAATAAACATTTCATGCATTCACAAAAAATGCTTTCAACTGGAATACAAGAAGTGCTGCTATCAAAAAAAGGGAAATTAATATCCATGCACAGAAACAAAGAGGTGGCATTTTGTTCCTCTTTCATGCTCTGCAGTGAGACGGGCAGCAGTCATTTCATTTAAGATATCGTTGTAGAAGAAAAAAATATAAAGATCTGAATGACTCACTGTCTGATAGTTTCATAAATAGTGAATGTTTAGAGCATTTGTTTTCCTTATTGCAGTCTAACCGTGACTCCCTTCAAAAGAATTGCATGGCATACTTCCTATGCTCAGCCCACCTGTCAAGCTGCTCTGTTATAGCACGCTAGTAACACCCTTCCTAAGCTTACGGTGTTATTGGGTTCGCTATTTTCCTCGTTGTGCAACACACTAAAGCCCTCAATCTGTTGTTTTCTTTAAGCCCGTTGATAAGGAAGTGGACTCCTTCTCTTTTCCTCTTTCAAGCGAGAGTGACCTAAAAGACGGGATGAGGCAGGTATGTGCTGCAGCACAATAGCCAGTAAATCTCTCCACAGCAGCCACACTAGAGCCCTGAGTGCATGGTTATGGAGGGAGGCTAATCAGCTTTTGGCAGATGGGCTAATGTCCTTACAGTGGCTGAGAGGGGGGCCTATATTTAGTGTCCACTCTCTCCCGCTTAACAGGGGATAACAGTGGCCCTGTTCTTCTTTCCATAGCTCATCCATTGCTGCATAAATTCACCAAGAAACCAACTGAGGCAGAGAGGAAGGGAAATGAGTGAACACAGAATTATCATAATAATAATAAACACCTAGATTGAGAGCTGTAATCTCGAGTGACTCAAAATAGAAGAGCCACTAGTTATACACATCAGAATCTTTTCAAAAGCAGGCATGAAAGCAAAAGGAAAAGATAAAGAGGAGAAAATATAAGCAGAGTGTCAAGGAGAGAGACAGAAGAAAGGAAAAAGATGAAAGACAGACTTGAGTAACATTTTTTTTCCACTGTCAGCAGAGAAAGTGACATCTGGAGCCTGAGGCTTGCAGGCATTAGAGTGATGCAGACCTGGAGCCAATCCACTCAGCAAGTTACCATGTGTCCCTGGAGACCCGGGCTCTGCTGGTAGTAAGGTTTGTAAATTCATGATACCTGCTTACTGTTTCAGATTCACTTAAAGCTAATTAGGTTGGCAAACAGTGTGATGACGGTCGTTGACGCTCATCTGTGACGTCTCACTGAGGGGAAATCCTTCACGTTCAGCTGTCACTTGCTGGCAGCAAGAGTCATGCACTTGTGTGGATGTGCGGGCACTTCAGTGCATTGACCTAATGAGGACTTTTCTCTTAATGTCAAAACCTGGACACCAAATCCAAATGCCAGAGCCGTTTACCTCGGCTAAACTAAAGTTCAAGGCGGTGAAACGTCTAATAATCATCATGCAAAGTGCTACTGTAGCTGATAGTGTTTGTGATAAGAAAGAAAAATCTTAAAACATCTTATGTCCAATGGGCTCTTTTTGCTTTTAATTAAGAAATTGCTGCACTTGAACACAATCATCAGATGTTTATTTTCAGGTTCAAGCAGGATTTCTGTTGAAAACACTGAAAAATAATGAAACAATCTCTTTACAGCAACAGAAATCAACATGAAACAGCTCAGAGCAGAACAATGAACATGTGTTAATGTAAATCTCAACCACTGTATTCACCAAAGCAGGTCTCCATCAGCCAAAATTAATACACAGAAAAGCACCTTTAAATTCAGTGACACAGCCTTGTCTGCTAATTCGGCTGAACACAAAGTGTACAAAAATAGAGATCGATAGAAAAATAGAAGATCTGACTTGTTTGAGAGAGAACATTCTGAGTGAAGCGCAGTGTTAAAAACTGGAAATGTACTTCCGTCACTCCACGATTGTTACAAAAACTCTACTTTAAATCTCAGACGAAACACTTTAATGCCTTTCAAATATCCGTGCATTTTCAGTTCTACTTATCTCATTATTTCCTCACTGAGACAAATTTCAGCAGCTGTTAACTGTGTTCTCCTCTGCTGGGCCCGTGCTCTATTACGACACCCTTGCACACACAAACCAACCTAAGCTTGTAGCTTGTAACACAATTGTTCTCCTTTTCTGTTACATGTGGTTTTCTTTTAAAGCAGATACATTATGGCAAAATGCATTCGAACTGCATACAAAATGTCTTTATGCATTTGATAAAAAAAAAATCAAAAGTGTTTTAAATCTTTTACAATTTTCCAGTGTAATTTTTAGAAAACTGATTGCCCATGTTTTAAAACTTTCTGTTTAATGTGTGTTTGTTATTCAAAGGTACCTTGTAGAGTTTGTTTGATTTTAGGAGCTCTACTAGAGCAAAATCTTTGGTTGTATCGTGCATGTGTATGAGAACATGTATACATGTGATGTCATGCATGAGGTCCAGGGCTGGCCATCTGGCAGAATGGGCACTTTTCCTGTAAGCCAATATAAGCATTTGCATTTGGGTGGACGCACCGGTCTTTCAACAACACATCAGGAAAAATAGTCAGCGTGCCAAAATGGGTAGGAGAAAAAGGGAAGGCACTTGTGGAGAAAGCCAAAAGCCAAAACGCAGATGCTAAGTTTGTCAAATTAAGGACCCGTGGGCCATAGTAGATGATTGTGGTGGCAGGTGCTGTGAGAAGAGGCCTGACAGCCGGACAGTAAATGGAATAAAAAACTTGCAATAAGGAGAAGCTAATTTAATTCACCATTTTATATAGCCCTAGTTGACCTGGCTTTACCTCAAGGAGTTTTTATATTGCAAGAACGCACAAGAACCCCACCGATCAGACAATTCCCTGTGAGCAGTCACTTGGTGACAGTGGAAAAGAAGAACTCCCTTTTAACAGGAAGAGAACTCCAGAAGAGCTAGGCTCAGTTAGGGGCAGCCATCTGCTGCAAGGAGGGGAAAAGGGGAATAAAGATGAGCATAGAGAGACAACTAACAATGAGTTGGCTTCTTAGCACTGTTATAGCATGAGGCAATGATACTGTGGATTCAGGGAACCAATCAACACGGACCTGTATTAATGAACTTGGTAGACAAGATAGCTTTTTTGAAGTTTTGTTGATAACATTGCAGTTAAATTATTTTGGCAATCTTTGGTCAAATTAATTCGGCTAGTATTTTCATGAATGATGGTGTAGCTTCCTAGCTAGCCAGTCATCACATCAATGTTATAGTGAAATGCATATAATTCATAATTCTATGAAAGATGTTATGCCAACAGATAAGACTGCTGAAACAGTCATGTGAGACAGTGAATTTTTAATTTTCTCCCTGTTGAGCTAAAACCATCTTTAAATGTTGATAAGTTGTCTCAGTGGAAAGTTTTGGTTATTTTTTGTTAGCCAGCATTTATCATTAACAGCGTTTTTAGGCAGTGAGCTTACTGTTACTCTTCTTGGAGCTGACTTTTCCTTGGCTTTACAGTTTATTGTCTACTTTCTCCCTCTCTCCCTCCCACACACAGGATGTCACTTGGGATTTTTTTGGGATTCATTGCAGAAAGTCGTGCATTTTTGCAGAGCCTCCTTTATGAAGCGTGCAGTTCCTCTCGCTTGCCTTTCATTCCCTTTTCCTCACTACAAACTTTTAGTGTTTTACGGGAGCATCACAGTTGATATACATATCCAGGGGAATGCAAAGATGGGTAGAGGATGACCTGATTGTGATGGGCCAGTTTGAGTGAAAGTGCTGGACCTGGCCTATTTCTCACAGTTACGCCCTGATGAGATTGCTGCAGTTGATTTCATGCCATGAACTCACATCAGCTTTTTATACCTCAGGGAAACAGTGTAAACAAAGATATAAACTCCACAGGGTGCCTTTAAGTAAGCTTGAGTGGTACATAGGAAAAATCTGTTCTTTTAATTTGCATTTCAGTTTGCATCTGGCAAAGTGTACAAAAACACAGGAAAGTGTGTTTTAATAAGACCGTATTTTGAAATGCACAATGGGCATACATTTCTTTCTGTCGCATTTCACCCTGCACATGAAATAGGTTGCTATACACTCCTTCACCTTAATTTGCAACCCCCCTCTCATTTTAAAATAACCATGTATTATATTTTTATAAGTATTTTTTAGACACTCTCGCCTCCCACCTCCTACAGATGATGAGATTATGTTGGTACTTCCTCTTTGGTAATCAGGATGTGTACTTATCCAGCAGCACTGCTGATAAGAGCATAATCTTGAACCAAACACTGTTAAAAACATCAGGTGGTCTGATACCTCCCTCAGTGTTAGAGACCTTAGTCAGCATTGGTAAATTTTCTGACCATGAGTACATTCATTATCATTTTGAAGATGTCATGAGACAATTCAATACAACTCTAAGATAAAGAATCACAAAATAACAACTCTTCCCTTTAGGCTTTATCTAGGCACTTAAAAATGTATTCCTGTACAGAAATAAAGCATGCATTGTTTTGTTGTTGGGTTTTTTTTGTTGTTTGTTTTTTTTGTTGTTTTTTTTGTTGTCAGAGTTCAGAAAGAAAAACTTGAGTAACAAAGCAGATCTTTGGGTTGTAAACAGTACTCACTTCCTCTTTTTGCAATTGTCTTTGAACACAAAGTTCCAGTCACCCACAAACTCAGTGCAGACGGTAAATATATGAATGAAACCATCTCCTGCGTCCTTTGCTGCTCTTTGCTCTTTGTGGCCATTTGTGATCCCATGTTTTGGTTTGCAATGTGAAGAAGATGTGCTTATTACACATGTCAAAACCCACAGCACACCAGAACACTATCCTGTCCAGGCTATTTATTACTCTGAGCCTCAGCGACGGTTTGATTTACCAAACCCTCGAACTGGCAGGCCAGCCCCACTCACTGGCATCTCTCCCTGTGTGCTCACCTTCTGCTGTGGCATCCTAACCCGAGGGGAAAAACATTTCTTTCTGTAGCTGCTTTGGTCCTGTTTCCTTGTCTTCATTTTCTTGCCTTTCCTTGATTCTCGTCTTCCTTGCCCAATCTCATCTCTTGTTTTCCTTTTGTCCTTTCCACAAACTTCCGTTCTCAAGGAGGAGATTAAAAAAAATCATCATTCCTCCCTTTTATGAGTGGGTGTGAGTCCCAGCAGTTACACAGTGGTGCATGGACATAAAAAAGGTTTAGTTACAGGGCAACCAAGTGGCATACATGGGGTGCTGCAAAGAAGCAAGGTACTGCTGAGGAGGAGAGGGTGGGCATGAGTAGACAGGCTGAACCTGTGCTACGTAATAGTTGCTGAAGTTGCCATCAGAGACATACGGAGCCGGCTGGTAGAAGCAGGTGACATTGGCAGCATTGGGTATGGCATTCTGCTGGACCAGAACCCGAAGGGCCAGCGATGAGATGAGGCTGAGTGTCTGACGCCTCTCGTGGCCCATCAGGCACACAGTGCTCTCCTGCACCACATTGTACAGCGTGGCGAGGTAGTCATACTTCCTGTCCTCCAGGTCTACAAAGTGGTTCTGCAGATAGGACTCCAGCTTTCTCCTCTGCTCACTCACATCAGGAAAGTCTATGAAGAATCGCGAGCACATGTAGCGCTGCAGCAGTTTCATCTCGGCGTCAGAAGCTGCACGGAAACCCCGAACCAGCAGGTGGCAGTACTTCAGCAAGCCCCCGCCGCGTATTTCCTCGGGGCTCCTCGTGCAGATGAGGCGCTTGCGCAGGTGATCGAGGGCGGTGGGGAAGTCACCATAGACACTTTCCCCAAGGATTGTGGGGTGGAAAGTGGCAGCCATCGGGTGCTCTGAGCACTCGTAAAAGAGGAGGAGCGAGTCCAGGCGGATCTGGAAAGAGTCCACGCTGAACTCAAACTGCCGGCGAAGAGAGTCCACAAACTTGAGCTCCACGTTCTTGCCACGGTTGTTGGACAGTGAGATGAGACTCCAGCGATCTGAGTCATTACACACCTTCACCATCTTCTGCACATAAGCCTCCTACAAACAGACAAACAGACACAAAGTAAAACATGAAAAGTTTCTACACAATAAGAATTATGATCTTCAAGTAAATGTCATATTTTGCAGGCTTTAACCAGCACACTGAAATCATCAGTGAAAACTTAAAGACACTGTTGGAACAAAGACAGTGGACAACAAGGGTTTTATACCCACTTTATATCCACACTGGAATTCTATATACCCCTACCTTTTTTATTTGTGTGTCATTAAGGGCTTACAAAAGGCACTGCATTATAAGATGAGTAACTAATTGTATACATCAGCTCAAAATCATTCAAAAACTCAAGGACCTCCTTCAAACTATCTCACACAGTCTCACAATCTCTCAACCCCTCCTTCTCCCCCACGTCCTTTTCACAGCTGTGATAAAGTGAAGTTCTTGCAAAAGTTTACCAAACACTTCTTCTTTCTCTGATCGTGACCTGCTCATCAGATGAACAACTGCATTCTGGGTCAGCAATGGAGATATAATGTGTTTTGACAATGTTTAAAACCAGACTTAGTTTGAGCAACAACTCCACATTAATGTGCACCAGATAAAAATCTCTGTCTGGCCTTTTACTCATCATGTTTTGCTGATCACATCTGTTGGTGGGCCATTAGTAGCCTGGGTAGTCCTTGGTATCCAGGTAACTGAGGGCCAACTGATTAATGTAGATCTGACTCCAATTGGATTAGACAGAATCCTCTTTGAACTGGAAACCAACCATTTTACTATTTGTAGGCTTATATCTCTGTGCTGCACTGACACATTCAGACTTATAATAATTGGGTGCATTATTAAATCTAAAATGTATGCAATGACTGAGAAATTTGAACTACTTCTGCTTCATGTATAATTCAGGAATTGAGTAATTTTGAAGCTCTGCATTATGCTTCAAAGTTCTCATAAGGATCATAATTTGCTCCGTTTGTGAGTCACATTTCTTCATACACTACCTTTAAGGTCACTGGTGTGATCTTTTCTTTATTCACCCCCTCGGGCAAGAAGTCTAGAAGTGAGTCCAGCACTATATCTTTCACTGTCTGAAACTCCATCTCCCCTTTCAGCTCTGCGCAAAATATTAAGTCCAGATCTTTCCATCCCAGACCGCTGTCCTCATGCAGGACGTAGCTGGCTGCTGATCCGTTTAGCCGCACCTCCCGAACATGTATCCGCTTCTCCTCCATGCGGCTTCGGACCACCTTGACGATATCTCGTGGCTTCACCTCCAGAGTCGGGAAGCTCCATCGCCCGTGAATGGGGATGGAGCCCGTGAGGATTGTGTCCAGCCGCTGCACTTGTTCCCAGTTGAGCACGCTGAGGTTGATGCTCTCCCCGTGCGAGTAGCTGTCAGCCGCAGCGCACTCAGCGCTCTCGATCATGTTGACAGGAGGTAGAGGAGGATGTAAACCGCAAAACTTTCCACTAACTCCGTCCGGAGCTGCGGCATTAGCCGGAGGCAGCGTTCTGTGGAAATGACCCTTAGGAGCTGAACTCTGTCACGACAACACGACGGTGAACGACAAAACGTCTTTACGCATGACGAAGAGAACAGATCGGGCGGCGTTGCCCTACTTCTTACATAAAGTCTGCTCCTCCAGACAAATTCAGTTCATGATCTTGTCAAGCTTTCGCTGGCAGACTGCACGCTCCGATCCGTCTCCGTATGTAACCTCTGGACAGCGGGTGTCAGCTGTGTCGGTTCTTTCTTTCCGTTTCAGCTTTTCGCGACGTCCCAGTAGCGCTCTGACTCATCCATTTCAACCGAAAAATCCACTGGAGAAGTTTTACTTCTGTCTTCTTTGACTCGCTTTTTGTTTTTTTGTTACGCACAGCTTATTGCGTATCCATGCTGAGCAACTTTGCGCACCGTTTTTTTTAAATTTTTTTTTTTTTTTTTTTTTTTACAATGCGCGTTTCCGATCCCCACCTACTTTTTCAAAAGCGGTGAGCGACTGCAGTTTGTCTTTTACATTTTGGCCGTTTTGGAGCTCGGTGATACTGCGCGATGCACGGAGGTCCCACTCCACGGCTGCTGGAGAGGTTGTGAACAGATCGTTTCCAGTCCGAGAAGCGATGGGGCGGCTCGGTTTGATTGACAGCCCACACCAACTAACACCACCCCCTCCGCTTCCCATGGTTAATTTCAGTGGCTTCAAGCTTGAATGCTGAGGCGTGTCTTAAGAAGAATAAAAACTTTTAAATTAAAGTTCTACAAACAGTCACTTTTACTCAAAATCCCATCATTCCGGAGATGCAGCCAGCCTACACTTGTCTTCCTGCTTTGTTCTATACGCAGAGAGGGAACCTGGTCTCACTGGTCCAGTATCAGCTTCCCCGTGTTCAGTTTGACAGAAATCTATGCACGTTATCAAAATCGGGTACTTCGAATTCTTTCCAACCTTCCAAACAGATAAATGTGTGTAAATTACACAAATATAAAACACTACAATTCTGCATTACGCGGGGTTTCACATGCACCCTCTCTAGAGATGTTTGTTTTTTCTTCACCAGTTATGACGCAGCTCATCTTATCTCCAAAGTCACACATCGTGAAACCACAATTAATGTGCAAATTTAACAACAGTTTCTGTTTTATTTGTCCTCTTGACACCAACACGAATGTTTAATTTGAGCATTTGTCATTTGTGCGATGAAAGCTGTCGTTCATGTTCTTGACTGCGGTCCAGCTTGGGTATGGGCCACCGTCTCTCGGGTTAGTTGTCATAAAGAATCTGTCAGTGCGGAGCTGGGCGCGCATATCTGCGTCACTGCAGACGAGCCCATAAACCAGCTTATCGCAGATTACCCTCTATGTGCAGTGTCACACACGTTAACACCGACACACAGGAAGATACGCTGTTAGCAAGTGCACTTTCACACATGAGGGTGAAAAGTGTTGTTACCCAAGAGCTGTTTTTGTGCATGCGCAAAAAGCTAAAACACCGAAAAGAAGGAGAAACGTGATGATAACCGTGAGGCAAGTTTTGAGTAAAACTGAAGCACTGATCCAATAACATCTGTCAGAAAAAAGGAGGGATGTAAATATGAAAACGCAACATTTTACAAAAAATAAAAAATAAAACACATAAAAACTAGGAGGAGTTTCAAAACTTGCAATAATGTGACATTTGTATGTGTTTAACATCTGCTTGGTATTTTAAAGTCCGACATATGACTTGAGTGAATAATCCACGTCAGTTTACAATCTGATAGGCAGCATTGAGATCAAGTTTACTTTAACTATTCGCCTCAGTATCAGTGTCACTCGTTGATGCAGTGAAGCATATGGCAGCTGCTTTCACTTCTTTGTATTCTTGATACATTAACAGGAGCTACTTAACATTTAAATAATATGGGAAGAATCACATTTATGTGCAAATGCAAAACTTTTAGCATTAGTGCTGCTGCTGCATTACAGGAAACACTGTGCCATTATTTCCACACTGCAAATATGTATGTAACTCAGTAGGTTGACACACAACAACAGCAGGTCAGTCACACTCGTCACTTTCCCCATTCACCAGTTAACTCAGTTTAAGCCTTACTGCTTACTGTGAAGCAACTACTTACCTGACCTTTGACCTGCCAAGTGGATGACACCGGATTGGTTTCCGATGTCTAACGACTATCCAGGATTTCAGACAGACTGCATTCCGGGCTGCTAAACTTATCTCCATATATGGAAACAAATTTGTGCACACAAGTGTATCTTGAGGTGTGCACTAAATTGTAACCTATCTGTTTATGTGTGAATTATTATTGCACAGGCCCCTCTTTTTATTCAGGAACATGACAGTAAATGAATCAGAGAGTTTTTTATTAAAAAATTCAGATGCAGACACATGAAGAAATCTCGGCACCCTGCATTCTGATCACACTTAAAGTATTTTTCCATATCTTCTCCATATTCTTTTGAAATGTTTCCATGTTTTCCTATTAACCCACTATGTCTTCAGTCCCTCTATCCTTTCCTGCTCTTTGCTCATCCTCTTTCCCTTTCCTGTTTTTACCATTACTACACGTGGAAGTTCATTAAGAGATTACAGTGAAGTAGTTAGGTGAATGTGCATCCACTCGCTTCTTCTCACTCTTAACACCTCCTGCTATTTTCATATATAGCATGCTGGATCATTTTAGTATCTCAAAGATTTTCCATTTTTAAAAAAAGAAAAAAATGTCCACATTCAACCCACATGTACTAGCAGTGTGCAGGCCTGTTGACCACCTCCAGATGTAAGACATTGAGACATTGTCCTGGTGAAGGTCACATTGACAGGAAAATTAGCCTGGCACAATTATGATGGCAGTTCTGTGAGTAGCTGCAGACTTAGCAGCAGGGTGTAGTAAAATAAGTAGAATAAGTGTATTAATGTTGATAAAAGACCTCTAACCATCCAGGATATTTGCTGTTTTTTTTCTGGGTGTTGGAGAATCTCCTAAAATACCACAGGCTGCATGAAACTGAATGAAAGTATTCAAACCTGTATGCATTTATATTGCACCGTGTGAAAATGGCAAAAGTAACCAAAATACATTCGCAAGATTCAAAGCCGTCCCCAGGCAGCCAGGCATAAAAACTTTAGGCTAACAGGATAATAAGGTAACAGGATAACAAGCATAAAGTCTACTGTCTACACGGGCAGCTAAGTCAAGTGTAGGGATTTGTACGGCTATCTAAACGGTCTCTGTGGTGAGCAAATGGAGCTACAGGAAGCCTGCAGGGCAACAGCATTTATCAAATAAACTAATTACGCAATTACAAGCTAAACTTTGTCACACAGTACTTAACTGACAATTTAACACTACTGAACATTGTTTATGCTTCTATTCATTGAATGGAAGTTAGGGGGAAGAGTTTGTAATGTGCGACAAGAGTGTTTGCATTTGTTCTTGAATTATTATTTGTGTCACCATCAGTTCTGGTGACTTCAGTGTGTTTTTTCTTTCTTTTCTTTCTGATATGTTTGCACAAAGAACTAAATAGTTCCCCAAAGAGATAAAATAATAGAACTTTTTATGATGAGGATTATTTCCTGGAGTATTTATTTATTCTTTTGCCAGGATCAACACTACATTAAAACCTCAGTGTTGGCGCTGCTTACTGGGAGGTGATTTAGGGTCATTTCTAATTACACCAAACTCGTTTTAGTTCATGGGCCACATGCAGCCCAGTTGGTTCCCAAATGTTTCAGACCAGTAAAACAATTGCATATATATATGTATATACATATATATATATATATATATATATATATATATATATATATATATATATATATATATATATATAAATTTCAAGTGTTACGCAGTGCAATCTAAAATTATTTACCAGAGCTAAGGCTTCTTTCAAAAGCTGAAATCAAAACTAAGACACCTATCAAAGACATGAAACCTCACCGACGAGTCATATTTGTTGTCTTTATAATTCAAACGACCTGTCAAGAGATAGAAATATATTTAAATTGCCAGGCACGTTAAAAGTAGAAAAGCATTTTATTTAAAAACCAAAGTATTTAATAACGGCAATTTAATTTAAGTGGTTCATCTGAAAAGAACCACTTAAATTAAATCCTTCACTGAAAACTAAAATATAAAAAAAGCCTCCTTTGCCTTCCTAAACTGCAAAAGAATCTTGTGTCTCAGTGTTTTATTCAATTTTTTATTACATTTTTTGTCTGTCATGCCACATCAGGGCCTGCTGAAATATTTTGCATATGAGTTCCTGTTGTTTTGCCCTCAATAACTGTTACAATTTTTAACAAACACTTCACTTTAGCACTGGCGGTGATGCAATCATGCAATTGCAATCCACCCTGTTTCTACTACTTAGCATGCAACGCTCGGTTTTTAGCCCGTTGCCCGATCACGTACATATAGCACCGTAGATGTATAGCGGGTATCTGCTAATGTCGACAAAGACAAAGCTCAGCAGTATTTCCAATCAGTTTTAACCTTGACCTTAGTAAGTGACCTCTGTTGGCCTCAATCAACCCTAAAGAATATGCTCAGTAGTGTAAGCCCCCTGCTAAACTCTTCCACAGCCACTAATAAGATTCATTGCATTGCTGGAGTGTAAGTCATGCAGCGCAGCACTCGGAGAAGGTCCTCCACGTGGTACTGTGCTAACGACAAGTTTAACAATTTGTTGAAAAGAAGCCCCACCAGTAAAACCACAATGAACTCTTTCCCTTCTTTTATGCATTTCATACGATTATAGATTAAGAGATTTAATGATTAAAAGTTTCCATTTTTGAATTTAACTTGTAGAGGATGTGTTCTCTTATCAGTAAAAAAAGACACACACACTAAAAAATCGACCACACTCGACTGTGTCACAGTGTCACAGAAGTGCATTGCTCAAGAAAGAAAAAGATGTAAAATGGTGTTTAAAAAACTTCAAAGTCATTCAATGGCCATTTTTTTTTTTTTTTACATATATGATTAATTGACCACATATTAGACTTTCTTTTTGTACAAGGCTCCTGCTTTGCTCCTGGAAAAATAAAAAGAATAATGTCTGTGAGCTCGGCTGAATGTTTTAATGCAGCCCCCCAAAAGTCACAGAATAGCCCACCGCTCCACCCTCCAGTTTTTCAGACTGCTTTCTTGACTTGTCATAACAAGGGCCAGAAAACTGCTCTGATAAAATAAACAGGAAGTGAGTCGCCCAATCTGTGACTCAGCTTCCTGTATGATACCGTGGTTGGAGATGTTAATACCACAGTAAATTTCTCTGATGGTTTCTATCATGTGTAAACAGTTGTACTGCTTGCACACACACATGCATAAACATAAAATTGTGTGCATTTGAAGCCAAAGACTAAAATTAATTGGAAGTAGTGACAACATGCCAACATGTTACAGTTTACACCTCATGAGGCCAGCTTTCCTAAAACAACTTTCACGGGTAGTCTAAAAAAAAACAAAACAAAACTTGGTTTATTAGTTCCAGTTAATGATCATCAGTTCAACTTTAGTTAGAAACCGCCCTAAACCGGTGGTTTCCACAGTGCACAGTGCAGTAGTACACTAAAGTGAACTGATGATTTTTTAGCGTATACACTTTATTCAGCCTCTAAATGTGTTGAATATTCCCAGGTTAATGTGTTTAATCATAGGACCACACTGTAAATTCAACTGTCAGGAATTATAGACAGAAATGTGAGACATAAAGGTTTTTAAACTCCTCTGTAGATTACATGGCCTCACATGCAAATGGAAAATTATAAGAGAACATCACTTTATATTAAAATGCCACATGCCAAAAAGTTTGGAAACAGAAATGTACTTGATGTTTGTTTGTTTTTTTTAATCTACTTTTTATTATGACTGATCATTCTCACACTGAAGTCTCAGCAGCAACCAAACTGGACATAAAGTGGACTAATCAGAAGCAGTACACATATAGGAAACTCACTCTTTGTCTGATAAATTTGCTTTGATCTCCTTCTCACATTGTTCTTCTACTTTCATGGGGAAACTGGAAAACCCCTGACAAGTCCCACCAAAGGTCACGCTAACGCAGCATGAAGGTACCACAGCGCCATCTGCTGGATCACCACAAACAGACGAGCTGATCTGAGACTCAATGAGCAACTCTATTCACCCCCCGTAGGTGGCGGTCTTTTCTACAAGTTAAAGTTCAGCGTATCTGTGTCAGTTTCTCAGTTTCCCACATTGCTGCACGCACAGAGACACATTGCACAGCTGTGCTCGGTAAAGAGTGTCATTCAAGAGCCAAGTTAGGTCATTTGATCCCTTAATGCGGTGTATGATGATTCTGTTATTAAAAGCTGATTGAGTGAAATGCACTAATTAAATGCACGCAGCTATGACACAATCAATCTTTTGAAGCACGTCTCTTCTTCTCTGTGTTCATCATTTGCATCATATGTGCAGAGTGACTTGTTCTGTTTAAGATAGTGCTGATGCTGGAGATACTGTGGGTATCTGCCGTGGGAAATCTGCGTGAGCACCGCTGGTGTTGCATTTGATTCTAATATTGTTCCTAACCAATTAAACTTTGATACACGAGACCTGTGTCAGCGTTATTTGCTAGCTTTGTCTGCTGCTTCTCTGTGGGCCGGATGACTCAGACGACTAGTTGCACGTGCAGCAGAGGCGAATGCTTGGGATCAACCCCGTTTTGGCTCCGCAGCGTGATTCATGGGGACAAACTGTGCAAAAGTAGGAGGAAAGAAATTCCCTTGAGATATCTGTGAGGGCACATTTCCCAGATGATAATTAAGGCTTTTGATCAGCAGCGTCTTTATGTCAGGATTTCTTGCGTGTGCATGTGAAAATTTAGTGAAAAATGATACTTCCACTGAGCTTCACTTTGAAGCATCTGTAACCGGTTAGCTGCCACTACGAGTGAAAACCCCTTTTTCTCCAGTATCAGTGACAGGGAATGTTGAAATCTCATACAGAGGGGAAAACGAAAAACAAAGGAAAAAAAAGAGGACAACAAACGCACATGTGCATTCACACCCCGCTGCTGATAGCAGTCAGTCTGCCTTATAGGCTCAACATTGACGATGTAAAGTCAAAGTTAGGTTGAGGCTTATTGGTTGGGGGCTCCAGAGGAACAAAGAGGTTCTTAGTGGGAAGATCTCAGTGCAGCTGCAGGTGATGTGGCAGTAATTTTGTGCCTCGGTCAGTCATTTGGCACTTTGCTCTGTCATGAAAGGTTTAGGGTGGAGATCCACTCCTCTGCTCTTCTGAGTACGTCTTGACTGAGCAGTGATTTATTTAGGGTGAGGTGTACTTTTCTCACACCCACGGAGCAGAGCAGTGGTGGGAGATGGGAGGGTGCAGGTCAGTGGATGGAAGATAAAAAGAGAAAAATGCACTCTGGTGTGTAATTGAGGTCTTGGATGAAGACATATATGAGTGAAATACAGAGCAGGAGATGGGAAGAAAGCGTGCAGTTGGATGTCTTGGAAGGGTGGGGAAGAGGAGGTTGGAAAACATAAACAAAACATTATGAGCAGAGGTGGATAAATGATAAAGAGAACCGGAGCCCCTGCAGACCACATGACTGCCTCACATTCAGCATCCAGCCTGATGTCACACAACACAGCTCTTTTCATTTACCTTACAGGGAGTGCTTTCCATCCTTCCTAATACTGGGCTGTTTCTCATGTCTCTGCTTGGCTCTGCTTTGAGCTTTTCTCTACCTTTTTCCTCTTCCTTATGAGCCAACTTTTATCTTCTGCCTACACTCCCTTCCTTCCTTCAGAGAGGTATTTATTGTATCACTAAAAATTCTGATTAAAAGAACATCCAAAACACCCGAGGGACCTCATCCAGGTTTAACAAGCCATATAACACACATGTGGCATGAAGCCTCAGTTTGTACCTCACAGGTGTTAGCACAAGATTTTATTAGGAAACAAAGTGTGTTTCACAGCAAGTAAAATTGATACATATGTTTCAGAATCCTTTAATGCCCTGTTTTATTCATTTGAAACTGTAAATATATATATACTCCCTGGCCACTCCATCTGTTTAATGTAAATATCTTATAAGCAAATCACATGGCAGCAACCCAGTGCATTTAGATGTGTACGAATTGTGGCTGAAGTCCAAACCGAGCATTAGAAAAAGAGAGAAAATATCCAGTGACATTTAAAAACAGACAGAGAAGAGGCCTGTCTAATGTGCAGAGGCAAATTGTTCCACATTTTAGAAGCTACAACACACAGGCAGTCCCCTCTGAGGTTATGCTTAGTTTTAGGTATGTGCAGGAGTAGCTGATCAGCTGACCTGAGAGAACAGGAGGGTGCATAAGGCAGACCATCACTTTATGACTACAGGGCACCCAGCTTCTGATGGCTGCTTCCAGCAGGATATCACTCCGTGTGACAAGTTCACATCATGTCAAACTGGTTTCTTGAACACAACAGTGAGTTCCCTCTACTCAAATGGCCTCCCCAATCATCAGATCTCAGCTAAATAAACTGCCTTTGGGAACAGGAGATTCATATGGTGGATGTGAAGCTGACAAATCTTCATCAACTGTGTGATGCTATCATGTCAATATGGATCAAAAATATCGGAGAAATGTTGTCTTGTTGAAGCTATGACATGAAGAATTAAGGCAATAATAACAGTAATAATAAGCAACTGGTGAGTGGAGGTGTATAAGTTATTTTAAGGAAAACAATATTTTGACGGTAATGAGGTCAAAGTGATTACCGAAGTATTGATCACAGGGCCAGATGGAGGTTTTTGCAGTTTGTCTTAATCAGTGTAATTGATAACGTGAGCAACAACCCTTTGACTCTTGTCTTTGGATTCAGAAACATTGCTGAAAACCTTCCCACCACCATCCAGTGTTGTTTTCTGAAAATCTGACACTAAATGTAACAGTGATAAAGGATGTCTGTGGTTCACGTTCCGATTTCAAAGCAGCTGTGTGTTTATGTGACAGTATGTTTGTAATCTTTAATACACTGAAAAAATGGCCAGAATTCAACATTTCATTGATCAATCTCATTTCACAATCAACTCTTTCAACTATTTCTTTCTTTGCTGTTGAAAAATGTGCATTCCTGGACTCAGATAACAAAAAGTATTCTTTGCTTTTGCCTCAATAATTGTTACAGTCTGTTTGTAATCAGAGCCTTTCCTGTTTAGAGCAGAGAGGAATAATTCAGGAAGCTGTCTTGGAGATGGAAGAGGGCAGGTGGAACTCTCTGGAGGTCAGACAAGAGAATGGGAGTGAAAATGTTGCACTGGAGACTGGCTGAGAAGGCTGAGATTCTCTGGGGAATGGACTGGTGGTAAGCAACAGAAACAATCCTCTTCTGAAAGCTTGGTGTCTGGCCACCGATGAAGAAACTTATCAGGAGGCTGAAGTGGCAAACAGTGACAAAGTAGGAGACAGGATCCATGTGGAGGCTTGGTAAAAGTTGGCCAACCTGCAAGGCAAGACGATGGCCAGGAGCAGCCTACTCTGGATGCAGGTGCCTGGGGAACAGGCTCAAGCAACATGGGACCCCCTGATCAAGGCAACATGTGACTTTCTGGCTTATATTATGGCTGCTAGGGACAGACCATGACTGACTCTGGCTGCTTAGGACTGCTTGAAACCCTCCAAATCAGTTTCAGGCTGCAGCAGCAGGGAAGTCACTGCAGGCTCTAGACACCCAGGCAGAGACTGTGGAGAACCCCCCCCGCCCCCCTTTAGGGTCCATACACTTGGAGTTCTTGGGCTGGGACTATGCAGAACCCACTGAAGGCTTTGGAGATTCAAGGTAGGACTGTGCAGGAGCCACTCTCACTGAAGGGTTTGGATACTTGGACTCTTGAGAGTCGGACAGTGCAGGGCACACACAGGACCCTCTGACACAGGAAATACGGGACCTTCTGGCTCAGGTTCCATCTAAAGTTGCACAGAACCCACCGAAGGCTCTGGACACTCATGTTGTTGCTGTACAGGATCCACTCTCATTGGAGGGTCTCTACACTTGGAATTCTCGGGGTGAAGGCTCTGAATATTCAGACTCATTGGGATGGGGCTCCACATGGCACACAGGCTCAGCTGGCTGAGACCACACGGATCCATGTGCATTTTTGGACAGCAATCTAAGAACTTGCAGCCATCCTAGAAGTAAAACAAGGATATTCTTTTACCAACAGGATAGCCTAAAGAGAACTGAGGTCAAAAAGAAAACCAAAGTGTTGATCACAAATAGAAGTTTTGTGCAATTTGTCTTAATCTATCGATTAATAAATTGAGCAACAACCTTTTGGCTCCTCTATTTGGATTAAGGAATAGGCAATGTGTTGAAAACCTTCACACTACTATCCAGTATTGACAAACCGACAGTGCCATTAATAAAGTTGTTGTTTTCTGAAAATCGGACACTGAACAGTGATAAAAGATGTCAGTGGTTCATGTCCTAATCTCAAAGCAGCTGCATGTTCGTTTGATAGTAACATTATTTCTAACGCAGTCAAAACATTTCCAAAATGTAGCATTTCACCAATCATTTGCACTTCATGATCAACTCTTTCAGCTATTTCTTTGTTTGCTGTTGAGAACGTGCATTCCTGCACTCAGATAACAACAAGTATTCTTTGCTGTTCCGTCAATAATTGTTGCAGTGTGTTTATAATCAGAACCTTCCCTGTTTAGAGCAGAGTGATAAGAAATGTGTCTTTAATCAAAAGTAATCAGCTGATGATGCTGGCATGTGCGCACTGAGCCGAGTTGGACCCACACCTTCACCAGCAGCTGATATAACACCAACCCACTTCTATTTTAAGGATCCTGTGCTGAGAATGAGATAATTAGCTCATCTCAGCTTTGTCCAGATACAAAATTATTCAAGTGACATAAAGTGCATTCACTTAAGGAAAGACAGGTCACTCTGAAATACACCAGCATTTCACAATTAAATCATTCAAACTTTCCTGCCAGCTGGCTGCTGCTGTTTTTGTGAAACTCGATCATGGGAATGTGTCAAAGGCTAGTAGATAAAAAGTTAGATTAGAATCAGCAGCTGCACATTATTTCACTTTAATATTGTTCTTACTAAAAAGCTTGCGATATCTACAGTTCAAGTATGGATGTCAATGAGTGCAGAAATACGCATTATTATTCATTGGCTTGATTTTTTCCCACCTACAGCAATGAATTCACTCTCATTTCTCTGTCCAGTTTATTAAAAATAATGTAGTTTTCAGTCCACACGAAAGAAAGCAGTTAAACTGTGCATTTTAATTGCAGGAATTATTATTATTATGTTTTGTGTGTGTGTGTGTTTTGGCTGTTGAAAGTTTAGGATTGGAACCAAAGGACATAAAACGTGTGTTGTTTTGCTTCCAAAAAGCAAAAAAAGCGAACAAAAACCCCCAAAACAAAACAAAAAAAACACAAAAATGCAAATTCAATTCAAATCTGAAAGGTAAGAACACACAGAAAGGTCACATATTACTTACATATAGTTACACAAGTACGATATCTTCCTGTGGCCGCCTCAGGCTGCAGGGGTTTGGAGGTGAGAGGGTTACTGAGAGAATCATACACTGAAGCGACTGAGCACAGGACATACAGAGGCCATGTAAGGACAGAGAAATTGCGAATAAAAATCAAGTGATGAGTGAAAATCTCTGGGTTTAGAGCCAGTTGTTTGTGTGTTGGCTACTTGGATACAATAACTATATTTTCCATACAGATGGATCCAGACAGGCACAAAAATGATAAAGACCGAAGAGATAAACATACAGCTGGGAGGTGGATGATTTAACTGTGTGTCATTATCTATTTGGTGTGAAGTCTCGGCTTCGCCAAGCCGTCTCCCACTGTCTCACATGGCTGAGTGAAGTTTTCTGCCTCAACCCGAAACAGTGAATCTGGCTTTTTTGTTTTGTTTTGATTTTTTAAGAAGTGGAAAGCTCTGAAAGCTTATAGCATTGTCTGACAGCACTGCTAAGCCTCAAGACTGGGGGAAATGCCAGACACACTGAGTTAAAGTCAGATAGCCCCATTAAAAGCAGACCTACAAGCAGTCAACCTCCTGCCTCAGTTCAATCACCACCATGGATTCCACATGCACTGGCTGCATGCTGGTAAACACAACTCATAGTCACCAATAGGTTTGCCAATTCCTCCCCCAGTTTAAAGGAGTGCCTTGTTAATAGAGTTATAAAAGAGACATGTGGCATGATTTAAACCTTTAAATCTGAACTGCACTGTTTCCACAGACGTTCAAATTAGTTAGTCTCTCTTTTTTGTTGCAGCTGAAACAGAAGCAACATGGAAAGGTCATTCGCTCCACTTCCTGGTCCTAAAGCTCCATCAGTCAGAGGGTGTTGTGTCTGCAGTGAGATTACAGTGGAGAATAATTGTCCTCACTTTACACTGATAGCATAAATAATATGAGGTAGCATTACTTTTCAAGGTGCTAAATCTTCATTATCTTACTTACAACCTGTTATTTAGCACAACGCCCTGAAGGCAAATGCAGTCTAACAAAGCGTGCCTTCTGCACTGTAAAAATCAGAGAGCAATACCGGTCTATAGAATTAAGTAAACTTTAACCACCGTTTTTCCAAATCGACATTTTTTTTTCTTATGGAATACAATTATTGCATCTGCTATCAATATAATACGCTGATTCTTTTTTCCAAGATGTCAGGAGTTGCAATTATTGACAAAGGCTTAATTAATCAGCTTTTTCAGCTGTTAGGAAGCACTTGCAGAGTCATTATTTCCACAAAATAGAGAGAGATATGTGTCCAAAAGCATGCAAGCAATGATTATTACACCCACATGTGATTTTTAAAGTAGTCGATCAAAAATGAGCAAGAAAATCAGTGAGATTGCCTGCTGAATTTAGGTGAGAGGGCCTGGCTCAAACAGAGCATTCCAGTCTATCCCAGTGGTGCTCTGCAGGACCGAAGGTCAGTCTGCACACCAGGCTCAGAAACGAACTTCTTCATGGACATCGGTTTGTGCAGATTGGCCTTTAGCAAGTGCGCATTAAGATTAACAAATTACAAAGTTACAAAGTACAAACCATAAGGAAGTGCCTCCAGGAAAAAGAAAATCCATAAAAGCATCTGGACAGGTGTTTCTGTTTGGCTGTATCGTGTCCATGTAAATGATTCAGTGTGTTGGCACTGGAGGCTTTCTGCTACGTAAACAGTGTTTTGGAGAAAGTGATCTTATGATTAAATGATTTTCACCGATTTTTCTTTTGTGAATTTTTGAGACTTCAATTTCATCAGCAGGATTTTTCCCTCCTGAAAAACCTAAATAAATTACAAAATGCATTTCAATTAGAAAAATGCCAGATGTAGCAAATTAACTGAAATAAAAGTCATATATGGGAGCAAATTTGTCAATATAGTGATGTTTGTTGGTGGTTTAATAAACTCTCCATTTTATAAAAAAATCTATTTTTTCAAAAGCTTTCTAGCAATTATTTCAGGCTTTAAGGGGTTAAATTTGTAAGGCATTTTGTTTTTTTAATCAAACTTTCACTAACAATGCTATGGATACAGGCTTTATGTCTTGGTGACCATCCATCCAGCCATTTTTTTCCACGTGTCTAATTCAGGATCTATGTGGATTCTATCCCAGCATTCATAAGGAGGGAGGCAGGGTCTGTCGCAGGACTAACACCGAGGGACAGACAATCATTCACACCTTTGCATTTATACATACAGTCTTTTTAGAAATGCACGTCTTTGGACTGCGGGAAGAAGGCTGAATACCCAGAGAGAACCCACAGAGGCCTAAGGAGAGCATGAAGATTTTTTAGTGAAACATGAGCAATTTGCAACTCTGAGACAAAGGGGAGTACATGGGTACTGTTTAGTGTGTTAGCTTTAGTTTAGCTTAACAGAGCAAGAGGCCAAAAAGCCTGAGAGAGCATTTCATGCAAGCATAAAGAAGTCATCCTTAAACCTGGTTTGCAGCAAGTACTCACTATCTTGCCATGCATCACTTTGCAGCTTTTTAGTTTTAATTTCTTTCGTGTCCCATCGGTAAACACATGGTGCTCAGATTTCTAATGCACATTGCTGAGTGACAGAATAAAGAAAAAGAGCACAGAAAAAAAACAAGTGACCCTTCCTCTGGAAGACAGAATAAATGCTAAGTATGCACCACACATTTCTGCGGGAATGGAGAAAACATGTAAAACATGTACAAAACTAACAACCAGTTCAAGGCCCACAACACATGCTTACACACACACACACACACACACACACACACACACACACACACACACACACACACACACACACACACACACACACACACACACACACACACACACACACACACACACAGTTTTGATTTGGAATAACAGAACAACAAAATCCTCCTCCTCCTGTTGGAGCGCTAACATGATGACAGAAACCACACATGTGAGCCTGTTTATGAGATCTTTGCTTATTATAGCAGTGAGACATGACATAAAGGCTTCACAGATGTTTCCTGATTCAAACATCACCACATACTGTCACAATTATTTGGATTTCAGGTCACTTTCAATTCAAATAACGACAAAGGAGAGGCAGAGTTTGTGCAATAAAGACAATTCAACCTTTGTAAATTTTCACATTTTTGTCCGCGGACGAAACAAAGTAACTGATCTTAACATTTCTGCAGGTGATTATGTCGGCTAAGTTCCTTTCATAAATTCGGAGAGACAATTCTTGCATGTTTACTTAGAATGAACTGTGGTGTAGAATTAAAAACAAACTAAACTGAAAAATATCCCATTGATAAAAGTAAATTATAATGTCTCTCTTGCCATTCAAGCACAGTGTCGTTTTGAATATGTGAAAATGTATATGAAGTTATGAAGTGGTCTTGTAGTAGATTGTGTTTTTTTCTTTTTTAATTAAAAAAAACAACTTTTTTTTAAGGACAGTTATAGCAAACTGAAGTTGTAGTAGTAATGCATTGCAGAAGTGCTGATATTATTAAATAAGTAAAGATAATAGTTTTAGTGTTACTTTTCTTTATGACAGAATATCTTTTTAAAGAAGTAAGCAAATATCGATTAAAATACAAGATTTCTATATAAAATTACATCTAAAGACTCATTGTACACTGACGTAATCATAAATTAACAATAGTTTGTTGTAATTATCAACCAAGTTATTGATTTTACAAAAGTATTTTGCCTGTTTTATGTGTGTGTGATATATTATTTTATTACAGTAAATGTGGATTAAAGATAAAAGATTTTTAACCTAAAATCCCCAAATAAAATCCAAATAATAACAGTACTTTTCTGTGATTTTAAACTTGATATATTGCATTAATTTATACATTAACCGTAGAACGCTAACGCTGGGTGATTTTCAACCGAGCAAATTTATTTACATGATTTTCAATATGTTGCGTTTGGCTAAGTGTCAGGGGTCCCTGCATAGCTTCAGCATTGTCTTTGAAGCCTTTGACGGCGTGGGTGTTTTCCTACCCCAACGCCTGCTTTTTCCTACAGGCATGTGTTCGGGTGATTTTAACCCGGCAATAGTGATAGAGGGTAAAGCAGGTTTTGGTGGATTTCACCCGATGATAGTGTTAGTGTATAAAATCAGGCAATCTTGCTGCATTTCAAGGGTGACAACATTCAGGCTCACCATATTTACTGTCCCTTGTCAACCACAGCTGTCATCCTGTCGCAGGATGAGAAGTGCTTCACATTATTTTTTGAGGACCAAAAAATAATCAACAAAATTGTGACATGGCCGAACATCTGTACTGATGCTGAAGCTGTAAATTGTCGGAAGATAACAGGTACTTTCCAGAGAACAACCCCAGCAGAGGTGCGTGCAAAAATAGGGATTTGTATCTTTAGTGGTTGCCAGATGACAACCATTTATCTACTGAAGAAAGGCTCTCCAGTCTCCTTCCCAATGGCAGTAAACTGAAAAAACTGTCACCTGTAATGCAGAAGGCTTTTCAGGTGAGGCAGGTGCAATAGATGTCTCAGAGGGAGGGATAAGAAGCACAGACGATCCTCTCTGCTGCTTTCATTACTCAATGTAGCTTTTTCTGGCAGGACCCAGTGCAGGAGCCATAGCACACAGTGACGCAACTGGTAAGGATACTCTCAACAGTGCCTCTGTAGAAGGTGCTGGGGGTTGAGGCTCTTGCTCTACTCAGTTTGGAGAGGAAGTAGAGTCCTTTTTGGGCTTTACTGACCGGGTTGACCATTAATGGTGAGTGGAGCATGCAGGGTGTGAGCTCTCGTGAAGTCTACAATGACCTCTTTATTTGGCTCCACGTTCAGGGAAAGGCTGTTGTCGCTGCACCGCTCGGCCAGATGGCTCACTTCACTCTTGTAGTAGGTCTCGTCATTGTTGCTGATGTCACCTACCACAGTTGTGTCATCTGCAAATTCAATGAAGAGGTTGTAGCTGTGTAATGGTGTGCAGTCATGGGTCAGCAGAGTGAAGATACAGAGAAAATACAGAAATCTCCCGTATTATAATTTTGGAAAAATACCTATTTTATGTGATGGCAAAAAAACTGACAATCAACAGTTATTTTAGGTATTTTTCTGGCACCACAGATGTTTTTTTTTTTTTGTGTACAGTTTAGTGAATCAGGAAATGCAGGGGATTTGTGATTAGGAAGTGAGGGCACTTTTATGAAGAAGATGAAGAGTATAAAGGTGGTTGGTACCACGGGGGTGGGGGGTGGGGGTGGGGGTGAAAGAAAAGTATGTGAGGGGCCAGGGGGGATTTGTGACAGGACACCAGTAAGAGTGTAAGAGAAGATTTACAAGGTGTTAGTGAGACCTGCTATAATGTATATTTTGGAGATGGTGGCACTGGTTGCACATGTGCAGAGGAGGGAAAGTGAATAGTTCTTGGAAGGATATTAAATATTATTGATATTAGGATATTAAGGATATTACTAGGATATTATGGAGCTGACAGGGAGGGGAAAAAGAGGGAAACCACAGAGAAGATTAATGGATTTAGGAAGGAGGGCATGCAATGGGTTGGTGTGACAAAGGAGGATGATAGGGATAGGGTGAGATGGATAGAGTCAGATAGGATCAAATAAAAATGAACATTATTAATTTAGATGCAGATCCTTTTCTTAATGCATAACATGACACGTAACAGTTAGCTTCCCTAACCTTTTGTTAAAAAAGGATTTAGTGTCTGCTTGAAAAGACTGTCCCTCCTCCCTTTAAGCCCTCATTAAACTTTGTGGAGCCAAGAAAATATACACCTATTTGTCCAGAACAGCCCTTCCCTTGGCATGTTCTCCTCTGAGACTGCAGATTGCAGACAAAAACATGTGAGCTAAGCTGTCCGTTGCACCAATGTTCTGAGTTACAGGAGGTTTGTTTGTCTGTGAAATATGCGTGATTCAAACAGTCACACTGAAGATTGGGAATTGATTTTTAAAGTATGCCAGGCCTCATTTTAATGAAAACAAAGCATTTCTGGAAAGAATTGTTACAGTGCTCTGCTCTGTTATTTCCATGTGGTGCATACTTGATTCTCATTCGTGAAGGGGAAAAATATAGTTAATCATGTAATTTTTTCTTTCGTGCTAAACTTGCACTTCTCAGTATCAGGTTTGTCTGCAAAGACTTGGAGCTGTGAAGGGTGACTTCCAGCTTAGCCTCTTCGGCAAGCATTCATCATACTTGATCTTTGCAGTTTAAAGACATCAGGAAAGCCTGGAGAACTATTGCTCAAGAGCACTTTCAAGATTACAAGAAAGTCATGAAGAAACGAGGGCAGGCGCAAGACTTTCACACAGTACAGTATGAGCTGATACTATCAGTAAGTGAATGAAGTAATGGTGATAGGAAATGATGCAACAACAACAGCTTTGGTTGGCTTAAATAATACATTTAATATACAGAATACACAAATGCATGCATCTGTATATCTGCACGTAGATTCTTCTTCACCAGCAGTGACATGTGCTGATATTTACAGAGAGAATACAGTGTGAAACACAAGGCCATTAACCTGCCAACTCCTGCTTTTAAAAGTTATTCTTTGGACATTGGTTGTTGTTTTAATCATTTTAAGTCCAGTTCTTGAACCTAAACATTTTCATGGGCTTTTTTTTGAGCCATTTAACACCGAGCTATGAATTATTCAACTATTAAAAAGCACCCAAATAATGTATATTTCATTAATTCAGTAGGAAATTAGTCCTTTGAATTTAACCCATTCACTCAGTGAAGCAGTGGGCAGCCACCAATCCAGCACCGGGGGAGCAGTGTGTAGAGACGGTACCTTAGGGTAGCCGTTCTGTGGATTTGAACGCCCGACTTAGTAGGTAGTTCATGGGGTGAACACCCTACCTACTGAGCTATCCCTGCCCTTAACACAAAGGATGAACCAGTTTTGTGCCTACGCCTAACAGACAACTGTAAAGATTTGAAATGAGACCTTTCTGCACTTTGTTACTAACAGCAAAAACAAATATGTTCTGACTTATTTATTTGATCTGACAAAAAACGCTAAGCATAACAAAGTTTTACAAGCATAAAATGGTATTTTTTCTTCACCAAAAATGTGATTCTCACAGAGCTATTAGGAAAACACTTGGTATATCTCTGCATGGTGTGCAGTGCATCCTTAAAACATTTCAGGAAACTGAACAAGTGGAGGACTGAAGAAAAAGTGGCAAGCCTAAAAACTAGATACAGTTGATGAACTCAGTCTGAAAGTCATGACCTTTGGCCACATGGCCACAGGTCTCATGGAATAATAAATTAAATCTGACAGTTTTATTTCAAATTGTCATCAGAATATAAGACAGAGGTCAACAGAGAGGAACAACAGTGAGTGTCTGCAGCCGTCTGTAAAACACAGTGGAGGCTCTTTTATGATTTGGGGCTTCATTTGAGCCGGTGGTGTTGGGGATCTTGTCAAAGCTGATAGAATTATGAGTGCACAAAAGCACCATTAGAATTTGCCAGAGTTCAGACTGTGTTGAAGGCGAAAGGTGGTCATACAAAATATTGACTTTCAAGCTCTGCACTGCTTAAAAAAAGCTGTCAGATTGTTTGAGCCACAATAAAAACAAGGTAAATATGAAAACATGATATGAATTTATCTCAAAGAATTTGATGGTCCTATTTGGTAGGCATGATATGGCATAATTATAGCTGTCAGTGCAAGCAGTTTCATACCTCTTAAACAAACCAATTGGAATGTCTGTGTAACTCACCCGGTGACATGTATGCACATGAAGAATTAACCAAACAGACAAACACACCCTGACAGTCATCCCAAGACATTTCTTCTGTCTGCTTCATCCCACAAACCTATTCTCCTAAACAAACCTTTTTTTTTAATGAAAAGTAATATTTTTGTTAAGATCCAAACACTGTCAGTTTACTGCCGCTCTATTTACCTTACTTTGTTGATTTGTGCTTACAGCTGGAGATCTCAGACAAACTTTATCAGATTCATATTTCTCAAGAGGTCACACTGAGCCTGAAAACTCTTAGATTGGTGCTGTGGGGGGGAGATTTTCATTTAACTGCAGTCTCCCACTAAAACTAAGAATTACAGCTGGACAGAAAACAGAAAAGCTCTATTATGAGACACAGAGTGAGCCAAGGTAAACCATCTCCTGTTCTCTTCTTTGCTTTTTCCTCAGTCATGTTTCTCTCCTCACCTCCTCTCCTGCCAGCTGTAGCCAGTTTCTTACTGGGAGAGGGGGCTGTTGTTTTTGTTTTGTTGACTCTAGAGATGGTGTTCAGGGACGGAGGAATTGAAGACAAAAAGAAAGAAGAGTTAAATAAAGGGCAGGACAGCAGAGGAGAGATTAGTAATTGAGGGATGTGGGGGAAAGAAAAGCAAATCCAAGATGCGTGAGAAGAGAGCAGTGAGCAGGCAACAATGAGTCATCAATTGTCCCAGGGCAATTAAATGCTGTTATCTCTAGCTCCCCATAGACTGGACTCCACTTACTGAATACATTTTGATAATCTTATATGGAGAACTGTGACCTTATGTCAATGGCTTGTTTCCTTATTTCTACTAATTCAATCATCCGGTTTAAAAATAGAAATATTATTTTAGGAAGACCGTGCTATAGTCAGGAGCTAGCTGGCTTAGTTTTGCACTTAAGGGGTTAAATGGTAGCATGCAGAGATCTAAGAGGGAACCAGTCTTCACACTTTATAGTCCTTTATGATTCTCCTTAAGTCGAGGATCACTTTTAGCCCCATTTGAATCATTTTAATGTCCCCTTCAAAGCTTTGTCCATATATGAAGTGAGTCACTCTCATCACTTTGTAGTTAAAGGTTAAATTGCTAGTGGACGTTCAAGCTCTGGTCATGAAGGTAAACCTCTGATGTATTTACCAACTTGTCAATCAGTGGTATCATTCACTCCTATGGGCAGTCACTTCAGCAATCAAAGCTGATCCCACTTTGCATTGCTAACAATTGTTCTGCCTCTCGTTGTCACAAATCACTGAGTTTCATTGATATTGTGCGGTCTGTAGTCACTACATCACTTTAAGCATTCTTCTGTGACCCTTTAGATGTGTCAAGGGTGAGAATTAAATTTTCCCAATGAGAAAATTGGCTCGCATAAGAAACTGGGACTGTTGTTGATGCCCACACCAATAAACTGAACCTGGCCCCCAGCAACAGTCCCAGTTAGATGAAATAAAATAGCAAAACATGACGCTGTAATAACATTTAAATTTCATGTTTTCTTGATTTTTTTTACATAGCTTATAATGTTTTTTAATAGTTTAGTTAAGTTAAGTTTGTTTGGGCCTTCCTAATTTTTTTTCCAGTATTTTCTTTGGGAGAGCAGACAGATAATGCTGACTTTTTATAACTTTGCATTTCTGATCAGTGAAGAGTCCTTAAAGGACTTGAAACATCTATTTAGACTAAAATAAATATTATGTTATTATCTTTTATACATCGTTTGGTTTCTTCTGCTCTCAGATTTCTTGCCAAGATATGTTTAGTTAAGTAAATGGTCTGCATTTGTATAGCGCTTTACTCAGTCCCTAAGGACCCCAAAGCGCTTTACACTACATTCAGTCATTCACCCATTCACTCACTGGCAATGGCAAGCTACATTGTAGCCACAGCTGCCCTGGGGCGCACTGACAGAGGCGAGGCCGCCGGACACTGGCGCCATCGGGCCCTCTGACCACCACCAGTAGACAAAAATGGGGTTAGTATCTTGCCCAAGGATATTTGGCATGGAGCCAGGAGGCAGCCTGGGATCGAACCACCGACCTTCTGATTGGTGGCTGACCTGCTCTGCCACCTGAGCTACAGCCACCCCATAGACTGACTTTTTGCTCTCAACAGATTTCACACTGCTGATTTAACATCACACTTGGGAGAAAGAAGATTTACGTAACTGTATTTTCCTTTAAGTGAGAACATCCTATTACATTTTGCCAAAAACACAGCATTATAATTATGACTTTTTACTATAATATTTCTTCAGAACACATGACTTCAGATGGTGCAATGATAGACAAAATTAATACACAAAGAGACATTCGTCATTTTGTTTTGTATTCAAGACTTTGCATCCAAGTTTAAAAATGATTCAGCTTTGTATGTTTTCTTGCTTTGCCAGTCCAGAAAACCCCCTTTTGATTACCGAAAGTGTGTGTTACACATTGTGAAAATCTTTAATGAGCATCTTGGCAGGGGTGCACAGAGACCAGACAAGTCAAACTTGGATGGGAAAGAGTTTCTTCTGTTCCTTACAAGAGGCAGAAGAAAACCCCGCCTGGGCCCAAAGGAACAGCTGGGGGAAATACTGAATCACCAACCACATTCTCTCCTGCAGTAGTCCTGACCCTTTGGGTGGGACGGATTTAACAGTAGTGTCTAGACAGAGTTTTGTACTGAGGTTACAGGTCGAACAAGACAGCTGTCCATTAAGCCTGAGAGCATAAAAAGGAGGAAGAACCCCTGGGTGACTTGGCTAATCAAACATATCAGTGCAAATATCCTGAAACATTTCAGTGGAAGAACAATGCAGAGTTTTATTGAGAATTTCCACGAATATGATCACAGATGCTGTGGAAGTAACAAAGTGAAGCCTTTAAAAATATAAATCAATTTCTCAGGAAGTCATCTTTGCTGAACTGTGGGTTATATATACTACTATGAAGCAGACACACATACACCGTTACCTTGTAACAGTATATGTGTGTGTAACACACTTGTATAATATGATAAACTGTGGAACCAAAACTATGCAACGGTTTTGGAACAAACTAGAGTTAATTTATAAATATATCACATCAGTATTAAATATAATTGAGAATTATAGGAGATCATTTAAGTACTTTTCTGTACATTTACCCATAATGATACTATATAGTATTTCAGAAATATGTTACTTTATTGTTGAGTTAGGTAACCTGAACCTGGGTCGGTCTCTAGTTAGCCAGCTGCTAGCTTTGCATTTACAGTCCAGAAACGAAGGTGCTTTCAGTGTTCTCATCAAATCCTCATGAACATAGATAAATGTAAACATTCAGAGTTCACAAAACTTTCTCTAAACATTTAAACTATTACAGAACATTTTAAGCTATGGTGAAGTCATTTTGTCACTAGTCATTGTGTTCCCACTCTTAATAGGAAGAACATACAGGTACTTCCTCTACCTGTGATAACTGCACTTTTGGTAAAACCATTGACCATTTTGAATTTTAAAATTCCCTTTATATGCTTTTAATGGCATGGTACAATGTGCCTGTTTTCATATTATTTTATTATGCCCATGAATAAAAACAAATGTATTAACAAAATAAAAGTGAAATGACGAGTTAATGGAAGGATAATTGAGTTTACACACATCTGCTCGCTGTATTAGAGCAGCACTCTCTATGTCCTTTCTGTTGGTAACATCACAGACAGAAGGTCATTCCTGTTGATGGAGGAGCTCCAGTGAAAACATTTATTCAGTCTTTTCATTAATTGTTTCTTCCGACCGGCTGATGGATTTAAAGTCCACAAAAACACCCAAACTCAACATGAGAAAATTAAAAACATGCAAAAACTGCTCTGATTGTCATCAAGCCAGTGAATGGTTGATATCAGCTGGTGTCACTGTCATAGATATGATTACTTCAACTTCCTAGCTGTCTCAGATGAATGGAGATTACATTATAATTTCAGATGAAATTCTTTGTAATTATATGTAATTTGATACTTTGATTCTATTGAATGTTTGCCTCATTCCTTTTCAACAATCATTTGTTTTTATAGCTCTGGCTGAGGATCAGATGTAATCAGCACACAATTGATTTGAGGGAAGATGTTGCTTAACCTTGAATTTCATCATTAAACCACCAATCACCAACAGTTGGCTGTGACAAATAAAGAGGACCGTGTGCATATCAAATTATTCTCCAAAGATGTTCAACATTACGGTGCTGCTTCAGCCGTGACATCTGTTGACTTAGACAGATTTTGGGGAAATCTGAACTTCTCCACTAAATGTTCAGCATTTTTTTGGCAAAGAGTAAACAAACGATTAGAAGTAAAGGCATACAGGAGTGGATTTACGGCACTGTTTACAAATGTTACAGAGGCGAAAGCGTTCCAGGTGTCCTCACTAAACTTTAACAAGGATTTGTTATCGAGGGAAACAGCTGCAATCTCCACCACATTCATGGCACGATATGGCACCCACAGGACAAATACAGTCACTATGATGCTGGTAATCAGTCTGGTGGTCTGTGGATTGTTGAAAAAGGCTGCCCGATTCACTTTTCTGTAGAGACCGATATATGAAAAAGCCATGACAGAAAATGACACAACTCCTACCAGGAGTCCTGTCAACAGCACAGCTACCCTCTGACCCTTGGAGGAATAGTGAGGTTTGCAACATGTCCAATGCTGATTTTTGTCCAGCCATCGAACCACTAAAGCAGGGATGGACAGGGTCATCGAAGCCAGCCAGAGTGGAGCCAGCAGCATCCTTGCTTTCACTAGATTTAAACTCCTCTTCAGGTGAACCACCTGAAGGTAACGCTGAACACTGAGCACAGTCACAGTCAGCAGACTGGCATAAATGCTGCAGTACCCAATGTACGTTATGAGCTTGCAGGCTACCAAGCTGAAGGTCCAGCCATAGAGAAAAGAGTAAATCCACAGTGGAAGGGTAACCAAGCAGAGCAGGTCTGACACAGCTAGATTCAGCATCAAACTCTGGCTCAGACTGGACATGTTCTCCCAGTTTGGCTTAAGAATGATGACAGCGATGTTCCCAGGGAATCCCAGCAGAAAGCAGATGGACAGCACCACTACAGGAACAAGACTCCTGGAGTCCAAAGTAGGATGAGGTGAATCTCCAGGAGAGGAACAGATGTTACAAGTAACCGTGGTGGAGTTAACTTGTGCCATGCTGGAAACTTGGTGTGAGTGTCATGCACTAATAATGATAAATGACGAAGGTGTTCACCTTTGATGAATCAAAGGGGAACTAACAACAAGGAAACTGTGATGCTAATGCAAATGAGGATTAATCTCTTAATATCACATTGTCACAACAGATGGAACAACACCAAGGAATTATATATTTAACATGTATAAAGACTGAGAAGTAATTTTCAGCGTTTACGTCATAGAACTGGACGTTTTCCACTTTCCTCGGAACCAGTCAGGCTATTTTGACTTCATAGAAACAAAGGTTGAAAAAACATGAGAATAACACAATAACATCTACATCTGGTGATCACATAAATGGTAAATGGTAAATGGCCTGTATTTATATAGCGCTTTACTAGTCCCTAAGGACCCCAAAGCGCTTTACATATCCAGTCATCGACCCATTCACACACACATTCACACACTTTGATTTTTCCAAAACCAAACTCATCGATTTGGTTTTGGAAAAATCAGGTTTAGCACACAGTCGATTTGACACGAGATGTTGCTTAACCGCAAGCTACATTGTAGCCACAGCCACCCTGGGGCGCACTGACAGAGGCGAGGCTGCCGGACACTGGCGCCACCGGGCCCTCTGATCACCACCAGTAGGCAACGGGTGAAGTGTCTTGCCCAAGGACACAAGGACCGAGACTGTCCAAGCCAGGGCTCGAACCGGCAACCTTCCGATTACAAGGCGAATTCCCAACTCTTGAGCCACGCTCGCCACATAAGAAAAAAATGTCTGCAGCAGCAACTAAATAAAACTTGTGAGTGAAACAATTTGGCAACTGCTGTTCACACAAAAAATATACAATATTTAATAGTTAAATCCTGCTATTTTCGCAGACGCTTCAAGCATGTAGGTGTGTGATACACATCATTTGCCAGTAAAGCTTTGTGAGAATCAAATCAGTGAGAGGGGAGGGGCATCTGATAGGAATAACGCGTAATTGCATGTAGCAGTCTTTGTTGACATAAACAGCAGGGGTTAAACTACAGGTGAGAGCTGCACTGGACTCATGTCTAGAAACACTTTGAGGTCGTTTGAAATAGATTTAAATACACACACACACATACACACACACACACACACACACACACACACATAAACGTACACTCAAAGTTTTGATTTATATGTAAGATCTATAAATGTTTATGTTAAAATAGCTTTACATTTCTAAAAGAACGAAATAGCAACATAAACCGAAATCTGTGTCCACGCGACTGCAACTTTGACCTCAAACGTGATGACATCACTTGCTAAAAAAAACAAAAACCTTCATGCTGCTGGGCTGGTTCACCCCTCTGCATGCCTGGTGCTGACTTTTTTTATACATCAGAGTGGGATGTGGATGTCTATGAGGACCCTGCACGCTGCCTCTCATTGCGCTCCCCCCCTTTTTTTTCTTTGAGCTCAGCAAATGATGGACGCAGTCTGCGGGAAGTATTTCGGATAGAGTTTTTTTTAATCCACAGTAAGGACCATTTAGCATGGGAGTGCATATTTATTTTATCTGCAGGTAAGAATGTTTTATATTTTTCTTTTTTTTTGCATGCCGATAACAACGAAAAGGTCACATTAGCTTATTTACATTAGTATGCCCTTCCTAAGAATATCTGTAAAATGTATATATTTTTAAATTTACGGGTTATGCAGATTTATTTTCATAGCTTTCACGTTGTTTCCGGCTGTTATTGACCTGCTTAACTTTGCAATAAATGCATTAGTTTGAATCCAGAAAATGTGGTTTCGGTTTTATAGGAAAGTTAATGATTATATTTCGTGATTAGATTAGAAATAATTTCCAAAGTTAACGGAAATAACTAACATGTCATTTTAATTTTAAGTGAAATCTTAAACATTTAGCTGCTGAGGTATTTTCAATTCATACATAAAGCTTGTGCGCCATCTGCTGGTCGTTTAACTCTTGGCCTCAGTGTAAAAATGTGGTATTTCTCTCCAACTCTCAAATATCTTTTTTTTTTTTTTTTTACTGTATTTTCAGCGGGATGGCCCTGACTCATTTGAAGTGTGTGCTGCTCTGTGTAGCTGCACTTTCAGCTTGTGGTGTTTTTGGCAACAGTGAGAGCAGCGAGGTGCACAGGTGGACCAGGCAGAGCCTTCCTGAGCTGCTGGCCACACGCACAGCACTTTTAAGCACACCTTTGTTCACAGGGCAGGAAGAGGAAAAAGAAGAATTAGAAAGAGGAGGGGCAAAGATGCTCTGTGGAATAGAATGTCAAAGCACCCTACCACCTGTAGACCGAACTGAACAAGAGAGAAATCTGGGATATGAGACGTTGTATGAAAATGGCACTCGCACACATACAGACATGAGTTTGCAGGGGATCAACAACATGTCTACAAGACCACCGGCACATTCAACAGGTCTTCCCCGCAGGAAACGGCAGGTTTACGGAGCAGATGGTCGTTTTGTGATCTCAGACTCCCATTTCATCACCAACTACCCATTCTCTGCTGCAGTCCGCATCTCTACGGGCTGCTCTGGAGTCCTGATATCTTCAAAACATGTACTAACAGCAGCACACTGCATCCATGATGGCAGGGACTACCTGGAGGGTGCCAGGAAGGTTAGAGTAGGTTTGTTACAGCTGAAAACTCAAAGAAGAAGGGGGGCCAGGAAAAGAGGAGGGAGGAGAAGACAAGGAAGGAAAGGAGGGGCTGAGAAAGGTGAGAAGGAAGGAGAGGAGCAGCTTATGGATGGAGGTGGGGAGATGAATAGTTTAGTTGGGGAGAGAGGGAGAAAGGAAGTTGAAGGTAGAAGACGTAGAGGGAGAAAAAGGTCTGAGGAGGAAACAGCTGATGGTGGAAACAAAAAGTCTGAGAGAAGAGGGAGACGAAAAGGCCTCAATCGTGTACGCCGCAGTACTGGGGCCACACAGGAACCAGTGTTTCGCTGGACTCGAGTTAAGCAAACCAAAATCCCTCAAGGATGGATCCACACCCTGAACTCTACTAATTCTCTTTCCCCTGACTATGACTACGCCCTTCTGGAGCTGAAACGACCAGTAAAGCAAAAGCACATGGAGCTCGGAGTAGCACCCTCGACTGCACCCCTCACAAGGATCCACTTCTCAGGCTATGATGCTGACAAAAACCTGCCTGACGGCATCAGAGATGAGCGGGTGGTTTATCGCTTCTGCTCAGTGGAAAAGGAGTCTGATGATCTGATGTATCAGCACTGCGACGCGCAGGCCGGTGCTACCGGTGCGGGTGTTTACATCCGACTCAGGCAGGAAGCGGGACACACAGGCAGCAAGGGGAAGTGGAAGAGGAGGGTGATTGGAGTGTTTTCAGGCCATCATTGGGTGAAAGTGGAGGGGGGTGAGCAGAGGGACTTTAATGTTGCAGTGAGGATCACACCTCCTAAATACGCCCAGATCTGCCACTGGATCCATGGAGATCCAAGTCTTTGTAAAGAGGTCTGAAGATACAGAGAGACAGAGCAGAGGGTATGTGAGAGGCAAAGAGCTGAAGACACCTTCCAAGGGACTCAAAGATCAGGGACACTGTATAAAACCTCTAGAGAACTGTCTCATCATTGGTGCTAAACAATTAATCCTTGATAAAAAAAATAAAAAAAATAGAGCTTTAGAAGCTTTGCATAGACGAGCCCCACAACCCACCCCCCAAATGTCATTTTAGTAGAAGTATTTTTAGAAATAATCACATCTTCTAAGTGCAATATGTCAGAATGGGGCTAAATATTTCTCAGTGTATCCAATTTTAGATGTTCTTAAGATCATTCTAGGATGAAAGAAGAAAACTTGAGGATGTTTTCTTTACAGATACATTCACAATACCGATTTACATATAAAAGAAGCAGAGTTTCCAGTAAAACATTTCCATAAAAGAATTCTTCATCAAATAATGTGAAAACATAATACCTACATGATCCATAATGCAATCCCACTGCCACAGTCTGGTTGGAGGTTAGAATAATAGTAATGTCTTTAAACTTAACTGCAACTTTTAACTGCAAAGGTTGAAGTCATGAACCTTAAGCACAGACAAGGTGCAGATGATTTTTTTTTCTTTTTATTATTCAAGTCACTTTAATTTCAATTTTAGCAACAGTTATTGTGTTTTCTATTTCTAAATTGTATATAATAGGATTGTGGGTTTAAAAGAGCTGTAGCTTTTTATAAACTGTAAAAATGTGAGCAAAATTACGACCTGAGATCAGCTTCTCTCTTCAATGAGAGTTTGACAAACCAACTTTGAGTTGAAGACTGCTGCATTTGTCTCTGATTCTGGATCTGTATCCTGTTCAGCCATTTATTGGGGTATTTAGAGAAGTTGGTTTTAGTTGTACTTGTTATGGTCTACATAACATATGTATGGATTTTTTATTACTGTAATTTTGTTGATTTTTGACAGTGTTGATGCAACAAACACATTTCCTTGTGTAATTCTTGCTGTAAAGAAATAAAATAAAATTGCTGATACAAACCAAAGCAGACAAGTCTGAGCCACGAGGGTCACTGAGATCAATATATTGATGTATTCTTAATATTTCATATTCATCCACATTTTGTACTCATTTTAATTTCTTTCAAAACTTTGTTGTGGCACACTGGATTAAGATACAGTGACTTTTTGGAAATAATATACAGAACATCCAGCATATACTCGAGCGCTTCAGACTTCAGCAGCATATGAACAAATGTATTGATTGCTGCTTCACCACAAATCACCCAAAATAAACTGAGGCCCCTTTCTAACTACAAACACAAAACGTCCTTGTTTCTTTGATTTCCAGCTTGAACTCACTGTACATGCAGACAGAAACAAGAAAAAGAGTGCCAGATTCACCGGTTGCACTGTATAATGCAGTACCACCCAACACCAGCAAAGGGCGACACAGTACACGCTCTAGTAGTCACTGCCTTTGTTACAGCTTCAGAGGTAGGTACAAACAGTGCTAACCACTGTAACAGTATATAAGCCAATGAAGCCAATGAAAAATTGGTTAACGACTTGCAGCATGGAAATTACTTTATTCACACATCATTAAAATTATCTAAAGGTATAGTTAACAGTTCCAGATAAGTTTTTTAAACGATATGTGTTGCCACTCAGAGAATATCACGTCATACGTGCTGAAAAAACAGAGAAGAAATCAAAACCGGAAGCCAAGACTTCTTTGAGGGTTTTTTTTTTTTGCAAAGTTCTTTCTAAAAACAAACTCTTTTCAAACATTTGCAACATCTTCCTCTATGTCTCAGCATGTCTCAGCTTTTGTGCAGGATTGTCATTAAAATGGCTGTAAAGAACGGTACGATTGTGCACTTGTGTCTTCAACCAACCGCAGCGCATTGTGCCAAGTTGCAAAGATCCAGACCACAGCAAGGATTGTGTCTCATGACACAGGATGTGATGTGAAAATTGTCACGCAACACAAGGGAGGTTGCAGCAGTGGGGAAAGCGACCATTGCGGTGGGTATACTGGGGCCTTTAGGCTGCTTTCAGCATTAGTAGTGTGGTTGGTTAGGTTAGGCAGCAAAACTCATCGATTTGGTTTTGGAAAAATCAGGTTTAGCACACAGTCGATTTGACAGGAGATGTTGCTTAACCTCATAGTTTATTATTAAACCACCAATCACCAACAGCTTTCTGTGATAAATAGAGTGGACTGCACCCTGTGTGCATCAGCAGGAGAGAGGAGATCTTTTCACTTAAGATACAATATTCATTATTCATAATCTTATTATGTTATCTTATTATTATCTTATTAATAATAATAATAATAATATTAGTGATATAACAGTGTGGTTGAATTCTGCCATGCAGGAAAATCACTGAGATGCTGGTTCTGTAGTGATAGCTCTTGATTCAGGCAGGTTTTGAGCTATTCTGAACTTCTGTATTAAATTTTCAGCAATTTTTTGGCACATTGTGGACAAACGATCAGAAGTAAAGGCATACAGGAGTGGATTCACAGCACTATTTACAAATGTTAGTGCTCCAACAGTAATCCAGCTGTCTTCACAAAATGTTAGCAGGGCCTCGTTTTTTAGGGAAATGGCTGCCACACCCAGCACATCAATAACAAAATATGGGACCCACAGGACAACAAAGGTCACAATGATGCTGGTAATCAGTTTTGTGGTCTGTGGATTGTTGAAAAAGGCTCCCCGATTCACCTTTCTGTAGAGACTGATGTATGAAAAAACAATGACAGAAAGGGACACAAATCCTACAAGGGCCTCTGTCAACAGTATAGCCATCCTCTGTCCCTCGGAGGAGTACTGAGGTCTGCAATATGTCCTTTGCTGATCTACTTCAACTAGCTGTTGAGCTAGTAAAGCAGGAGTGGACAGGGTCATTGCAGACATCCAGAGTGGAACCAGCAGCTTCCTTGCTCTTACCTGATTTAAACTCCTCTGCAGGTGAACAATCTGAAGGTATCGCTGGACACTGAGCACAGTCACAGTCAGCAGACTGGCATAAACACTGCCATACACAAAGTATGTTATGAGTTTGCAGGGCACCAGGCTGAAGGCCCAGCTATAGAGGAAAGAGTAAATCCACAGTGGAAGGGTAACTGAGCAGAGCATGTCTGACACAGCCAGACTCAGCATCAAACTCTGGCTCAGACTGGACATGTTCTCCCAGTTTGGCTTGAGAATGATGACAGCGATGTTTCCAGGGAATCCCAACAGAAAGCAGATGGACATCACCACTGCAGGAACCAGATTAGTGGAGTACCAGACAGTCCCAGGTGAATATCCAGGAGAGGAGGAGATGTTATAGGTAGCCACGGTGGAGCTGACTTGTGCCATGCTGCAAACTTGCTGTCAGTGTTGTGCACTGAGCAAGTGATGATGATGATGATGATAAATGTGCAGCCACATGAACAAGTCGTTACTTTTGATGAAGTCAAAGAGGAACTAATAGCAAGGATACTGTGATGCTGACCCAAACATTTGCATTCATGGTTTCAGGATTTTTGCATGACTCTTTTTTAAAAAATCTTTGCATTTATTTCCATTTATTCAGAGAGCAGCAGTTTAAGAACAGCTAGAAACACAAGTCAAACTTTCACACTTTGATGTCATCGAGTTGTAGATTTTCTCCTTTTTAAGGATTTTGAGCCATTTAACATCATAGAAGCCTAGAAATGTGGTTGGACAGCTATGTTTTTTTGTTTTGTTTTTACAACAAGGAGAGCATTTATTGGGAGCTGTGGATGTGCTTATTTTATTTGCAGTTTTTGCATTTTTGTATGTAAGCATATTTGCATGTCTTTCACTAACGATCACCTTAGCTTTTTTTAGAAATAGAGTGGAACGTGAAACTGCATAAATTTTTTTCCCACCCACAAATACAAATACGTAATACAAATTTACTTCTCATGGATTTCACACTAATTCACAATTCAGCTTATAACTCTGGAGACATAAGTTTTATAATTTATAATACAGTCTGGCTATATTAACCTACAACCAGAAATGAATGACAATTCAATATCTTGATGAAGATATCTTTTAATAAACCAGATTAGGAACAACCTGAAAGTTGATTTCTTTCATTTCATGCCATATTTTCAGTGGGAGAAATGTTTGACTCCTCATCCAAGTGACTTCTTCTTCTGCGTTTCATAGGTTCAGGTTTGTTTTGTTCGTTCTTCCCAGTTTAGGTTTTTCTTAGTTTTTGTCCCTGCCCATCTCTGCTTCTGTTTGTATTCTCACAAATTGTAAATAAAGCTCACCCGCAGTAAAGTCAGTGCCTGAAATTGGGTTCTTCTCTTACCACTCCACACATCTGTTGTTGCAGCAGTGACAGTGCTATTAACAGCGAGTTTGAGAAATGGCTGCAGTCACCGTACTGTAAGGTGTTGACAGATGTGCTCTTAGGCCCTTCTCAGGTCAGAAGTAACTGTTCTCTTTTCACATAAATGGCCTCCATGACTCCTTGGTCAAACCAGCATTCCTCTCTGTCCAGGATGTCTGCATTTTCATCACTAAAGCTGACCAGTAGTCTTTAGATGCATATAGACTGCAGAGTCCTGACTCGACAAGGTGGCTCTTCTGTGTTGCAGCATCGACTTAGCTCACAGCTGTTTGGTTTCTACAGTGTATAATTCATAACAAACAGTGTCTGTATCTGGAAGTCGGGATTTTAGGATTCTTGTTGCTGTAGATCCTAGTGGTGTGAATCGATTCACTCCTGATATACAGCTTGATGTCATCATTGTGGCTAACGGTTTGCTCCGATCTATAGTCATGAGTCATAGACTTTCTTATGGTTCAATTCATGTCGTGCACACATTGGTCAATCTTGTTTCATAGTCTTAAGTGATTACTCTATCTACCAGTAGCTGTTTTTTTCTGGGCCCCTCTCATGTATAGAATCACAGAAGCTTCCATGTTGTGCTGAGGCAGTTTTTGGCTGCTAGTTTAATGGGACTGGTCCCTTCTGGGGATCCTTGGGGACCAGGACTGTCCAGCCTTCAGTTAGCCATTCTGGGTGTGTCTCATCCATTAGTAGCTGGTTCATTTGTGCTGCCAGGAGCTCATGAAGTGCAGTTAACTTTTTTAGCCAATAGGTGTGAATCATGTCAGGACCTGGTGTTGTAGTATAATATTCTATCTTGGATGTTTGCCATCATGATAGTTTCTGGAGCCTGTTTGGGGAGGTATACACAGGTTTTATGCAGCAAGACATTTGTCCATAAAGCCCATATAAAATATGCATTGTAAAACTATAACAGTATATAAACTAGTAAAACAATGATTCATCTTCAACCACCTACATCATGGAAAAAACACCATGAAATTTATTCATATATACATCTACTACTGCGAATATGTTATTCAGAGTTACAGGAGACAATTGTTTTATACATTTAGATGTATCATTACTTTGGGAAATATGCAACTTTAATTTTGACTTATAATGACGGTAATGAATCCGGGTAGGTGTAGGTGGTCTTGTTAGCCTGGTGCTACCTGCCAGCTTAACATGGATGGATATATATATCTTTACATAGAAATGAAGGCTGACAACATAGAGAATGCAATAGATCAGCACAATGACGTCTTCAGAAATGAATGTAAAAAACTATTGTGGCATGCTGAGTTATCTAGCAACCATTGTTTAAACTCATTAACCTAATCCTATCCCTTATTATTTTTGTGATGACGGCTCCTATAACATGAGCCAAAAAATGCAAAATATGCCAGAGCTGCTTTGATAAAAGCGTCAGCACAGTGTTTTGAACCAGTGTGCTGCAGTCGAGTGAAACAGTCTTCAGAGCCTCAGCGTCTCATTTCTATTGTTAAGAATTATTTCTGAGTAGAGTTCAGTTTAGTTCACCACTTTTATGAACTCATATTTCTTAAAATAGGGTATTTTTTATCGTTGTGTATTTAGATATCATTTTTTGTTTTTTTTAGGGTGGAATATAAAACCCATATTTTGGAAATTATACATATATGGTATTCTATGCCTGTAAGTCATTGACTGTTTTGGGCCTGATAGATGGAAACAAGGAATGTAGCTTATTCAAAGTACCTCTCAGATTTGCCAGTTACATGCTATGATACAGTACCACTCCACACCAGTAAAGGGCGCTGCAGCACACACTCTGATCAAAATTTCCATTCATATCCAAACTGTACTTTAAGTATGTCAGGATTCCTGGGTTGTTTACCCAGTATTTTCAGTTCATTCATGTTCAGTGTATTTTTCACTTGTTCTCATTTCCTGTTTTTCCTGTGCCAACTCGTTTCATGTGTCATTAGCCAGATTATGTTCAGCTGTGTAGTCACCGGTCTCTCATTATCATCCTCATCAGTCTGTGTATTTAAGTCTTCAGTTTCCACTCGTTCACCGTCGTGTCATTGATGTTGTTTACGCCGTATGTGTGTCCAGTCCAGCCAGCCAGTTCAGTCAGTTCAGTTAAGTCAGTCGTTTCATGTTCTGCTCATCCGCTCATTATAATAAACACCAGCCTTCACCTACCTGTGAGTCCAGCGTTTGGGTCCTCCCTTTCCTCGCACCCACACACGACACCCCTGATAAAGTAAAGCGGTGGTTTCCAGCCTCTGTGGTTTACTGCTGTTTTCCCAAAATATTTTTAGAATGTGTGCTAACACAGTGTGTGTTAAGTACCCATCAGTGTCAGAGAACAAGATACATATAGTAGTTTCAAACATCAGTTAAAAAGACGATTGATTGATAATCAGTTTTGTCAGCATTGAGGTGGTTTTATTCTCCCAGTGGCATCTTGTTTTATCGTTTTTAGTATAGGTTCTCTGTTATGTATTTTTTTTCTCATTTCTCCTTTCTACATTTTATTTTTATTTTTATTTTATTTATTTATTTTGTTTTTATGTTGCTTTTAAGATCTCATATGAATATGAATGAAAATTTTCAAACTTATTAATTAACACATTTAACATTAAGGCAAGAAGCCTTTAAATGTGTTGATATTCAGTCAACTAGAGACTTTTGAGGAATACAATTTGCATCATAGTATTTTTTATATTATTTTTTATGTAACCTTTTTTTAAAAAAAGAAAAAAAAAGAAAAAGGTTATAAGTCAATATAGACAGCTGCCCATAGAACATAAGAGTACATTTGATCTGACCAGAAATTAGTCCAAGAAAAGCCCTTTACTCAACTATAGAAACAGAGGAAGACCCCCTTGATTTCATGGTTCACCTCACATATCAGTGCTGAAGTCACTTCTGGTTGCTCTTTAAGTTAGTGAAAAGAAAGCCAGAAGGTGACCACTGGACAGAAAATAAATTCTAACATGAGGGTGCAGACAGTAATAAAACAAATATAATCCATGTCTGAAGAAGAACAATGCAGAGCTTTATTAAAAGTTTCCAGTGAATATAATCAGTGAGACTGTGAGTAAACAAAGTGCAGCTTGAAAAAATACAAATGAAGTATTTAGAAAGTCTCCATTCTGGAGGCCTGCAGGCTATATATAGTCCTATGAAACACATACATTTGCTTTATAACAGTAATAGGTACACAGGTTCCGTCTGAAGAAATAACTTGGAGGAGTGACAAAACATTTCTCACACTGAAAACGTTACATCCAGAACAAAATCGACTTTGTGGGTTCTTACATGGATGATTGAGCCTGTGTCAAGGGAGTAACAGGTTACATTACAGATTTAGATGTTAGTTACAACTATCTATCTATCTATCTATCTATCTATCTATCTATCTATCTATCTATCTATCTATCTATCTATCTATCTATCTATCTATCTATCTATCTATCTATCTATCTATCTATCTATCTACATGTATACGAGCGTCCCCACAACAATCTAAAGAAACAAAAAATTTAAAATATGTAGAAGCTGCTTTGATTGTCATCAACTCAATGTATGGTGGGTATCACCTGTTATCACTCTCATAGATATAAATATTAGCGGGAAGAAGTCAGTCTCCTAGTTGCCTCAGCAGGCTGCGTTTCACCATTGTTTGGTAAGATTATGCAAAGCTAACTGATTTGGTTATGGAAGGATTTTATTTGGGTTACATTTACCTACTGTATTTACTCTCAGTTGCTTTCTGTTTGTTAAAACTGATGAAACATGACATCTGGCTTACAGTTAATGTGAAAGTTGCCCAATAAAGTATGATCATGAAAGTGATCCCAACTGATGAGACACAATTAATGTGCTAAAAAAAACAAACAGGTGAGAAAAATATAAATTACCTTCATTACATTATACTCTAAGATTTACCTTACATTATACTTTGTAGTTTTCATATTATAGTTAGTATATTTTTAATGTTGTAAAAACAAACAAATATCTGTTTTGATAGGTTCTCAAATCTATTTTTTTCAATTCAACTGTAATGAGTACTCAGCAGATTTGAGGGGAGATGTTGCTTAACCTCAGAATTAATCATTAAATCACAACCAGCCTGCTGTAAGAGAGGAGATCTTTGGACTTTTCTGTGCCAGCAGAAAAATCACAAGTTCTCAAAGCTCTCATTGAGATGTTGCTCCCACAGCTATATCTGTTGTCATTAACAGAGTTTGGGGAGCTTGGACTTTCTGTTGGAAATATTCAGCAATTTTCTGGCGCAAAGTGGACAAACGAATTGAAGTAAAGGCATACAGGAGTGGATTCATGGTACTATTTAGAAATGTTACTGATCCAACAGTGTTCCAGCTGTCTTCACAAAACTTCAGCAGGCCCTCAATTTTTAGGGAAATAGCTACCAAACTAAGCACATTAATGACAAGATACGGCATCCACAGGGCAACAAAGGTCACAATGATGCTGGTAATCAGTCTGTTGGTCTGTGGATTGTTGAAAAAGGCTGTCCGATTCACCTTTCTGTAGAGACTGATGTATGAAAAAACAATGACAGAAAGGGACACAGATCCTACAAGAGTCTCTGTTAAAACACCAGCAATCCTCTGGCCATCAGAAGAGTGTTTATTTTTGCATTTTGTCCAGTGTTGCTGTTCTACCAGCTGTCGAAATACTAACTCAGGAATGGAGAGGATCATCGCAGCCAGCCAGAGTGGAACCAGCAGCTTATTTGCTCCTACCTGAGGTAAAGTCCTCTCAAGGTGCACAACTTGAAGGTAACGCTGGATGCTCAGCACAGTCACAGTCAGCAGACTTCCATAAATGCTGCAATAAACAAAGTATGTTATGAGTTTGCAGAACACCAGACCAAAGATCCAACCACGGACAAAATAGTAAGTCCATATTGGAAGGGTAACCAAGCAGAGCATGTCTGACACAGCCAAACTCAGCATCAAACTCTGGCTCAGACTGGACATGTTCTCCCAGTTTGGCTTGAGAATGATGACAGCAATGTTTCCAGGGAATCCCAGCAGAAAGCAGATGAACATCACCACTGCAGGAACTAAACCGCTGGTGTTCCAGGAGGGATGAGGTGAAAATCCAGGAGAGGAGATGTTATAGGTAACCATTGTGGAGGTGAGTTGTGCCATGCTGCAAACTTGCTGTCAGTGTTGTGCACTGAGCAAGTGATGATGATAAATGTGCAGTCAGGTCCACAAGGTGTTCTCTCTTGATGTAGAAAAGAGGAACTAAAAACAAGGAACCCCTAATGGTCTCTTTGGAAGTAAAGAACATTTGCATGTTTCTTTTAAACAAATGGTGAAACAGGTTTATTTAGACATGGACTGGAAGAATATTTGCAATGTTTGCAATGCTTTATAAGCATTAAGAGCTGTAACCTCTGTGTTGGTACATGAGTGACCTTTGAAAATTTTAGTCAGCTTTACATACACTGAACTGACACCAGTTTGCCTCTTCACGAGAGTCCGTCAGAACAGTCGTGACTTCAAGACTCCTGCACTTGTCTCTGACTCTGGCTATGTATTCTGTTCAGTTATCTATCAGATGCTTTGGTTGGTTGGTTTTATTATACTTCATATATTAAATTTTGCCTGTTTCATAGGTAACAGGTGCCGGGTTGCAACGCCTGTGAACAGTTGTGTAAAATGTATCATGTACCACATGCCTGAAAAACCCACAAAGGTGACAAAAAAGGTTGAATCCTCCTCAGGTATATTTTATTAACCAATTCACTCTCAACATTGTCCCTCTCAACATTTATCCATCATCACCTTGCTGTATATATGTTGTCTCTCTAGACATCTTTCAGGATAAACAAAACACAAGCATGACCAAAACATATTATCAATTTGATACAGCAGTATGTGATAGATGCAGTTTAAACATATACATATACTTCTAACCATTTTTTTACACAAATTTGTACATATCAACTTTTAGCTTGAATATATCTTACACAGGGAAACCAAAACTAACAAAAAAAGTAACAGGACAGTCACAACGTCAAACACAACTACACTTACCTTATAATTAACCACAGTTTTTATGAGTTTGCATACATACCTGATACCTGTGAAAACACAAAGACAAATATGACACGACAGACGTGGCTTGTTCTCACTGAATCCTCCAAAGCTACGAGGGAGACGAGCGGGACTGACGCCCCTCCTCTGTGACATCTCAGATAATGATCCATGGAGATCTAAGTCTATGCAAAGAGGTCTGAACATCTAGAGTAGCAGGTAAATGAGGAAACAAAGAGTTGATGCCATTTTTGAAGAGACTCAATAATAAGGGGTGCTGTGTGTAAAATCGCATGGTATAAATGAAGTTACTTTCTAATCTAATCTGTTACAGTTGAGATGCGCTCCAACCTATCTGTTACAAACACCAGCATATGTGCTGGGCGCACGGCCATCGATACAAAAGTCCTTTGGATCCACTTGATTATTATGCTTAGACCTCTCGAGGGAAAGTCAAAGGCAGGGAAATTTAAGTCTGAATCATAGCATGAAATGGGGCTGATAACAGTTAAAGACATCAGAACAAAATATATGTATGTACAGTATATTATACAATAACTTAAACAATGTTGAGTGCTGAATGAATGTTTCTTTCTCAACAAACATATTTTCACATCTCTGTCTGATGATCAGCTGTAACCAGCACACAGCTGAGATGTTGCTTAACCTTAAAAATGTTATATTTACACCAATCACCAACAGCTTTAAAATGGAGAACACCACACCCTGTGTGCAACAGTAGGAAAGAGGAGATCTTTTGACCAAAAAATACATTTCTAGCATGACATGGGGAAAAACACATCACCAAAGAGCTTTCAGCTTTGAAATATTACTTCTGCACTGACATCTCTTGACAAATATAGATTTTAAGGAATTCTGAACTTCTGTATTAACTGTTGAACAACTTTTTGGCACCAGGTGCCCAAACGCTTAGAAGTAAAGGCATACAGAAGTGGATTCACGGCACTATTTACAAATGTTACTGATCCAAGAATGCGCCAGCTGTCTTCAAAAATCTTCTGCAGGTTCTCATCATTTGAGTAAATAGCTGCCACACCCAGCACAGTTATGGTACGATATGGGATCCACAAGACAACAAAGGTCACAGCGATGCTGGTAATCAGTCTGGTGGTCCGTGGATTGTTGAAAAAGGGTGCCTGATTTACTTTTCTGTAGAGACTGATGTATGAAAAAACAATGGCACACAGTGACACAGTTCCTACAAGAGTCTCTGTCAACACCACAGCCATCCTCTGCCCCTTGGAGGCGTATTGACTACTGCATGTTAAAAAGTGCAGTTCTTCCACCGGCTGTTGAAAAACTTAAGCAGGAGTGGACAGGATGATCACAACCAGCCAGAGTGGAACCAGCAGCTTCCACGCTTTAACTTCATGTAACCTCCTCTCAAGGTACACTGCCTGAAGGTATCGCTGGACACTCAACGCAGTCACAGTCAGCAGGCTGCTGAAAATGCTGCAATACACAAAGTACATTATGAGTTTGCAAGAAACCAGAAAACATGACAGCGATGTTTCCAGGGAATCCCAGCAGGAAGCAGATGGACAGCACCACTGCACCAATCGCACCACTGGACCAGAAAGAATTAGGTAAATATCCAGGAGTGGAGGAAATGTTCAAGCTTATCACAGTAGAGTGGAGTTGTGCCATGCTGCAGGTTTGCTAACAATGTCGCGCACTGATCAAGAGATGATGATAAATATGTAGTCAAATGAGTGAAACAGAAACTGATAACAAAGACACTGTGACGCCGATGCAAACGACAAAAAAACCAAAAAACCAAATTAAATATAACATTTGCATTCAGTGTAGGATTTTACATGTCATGGCGCTTTCTTTTCTTGGAAACAACAATTTTCTTAGGCTATTTGCAGTCAGTTTGACATGATTATACTCAAGGAACAGAAGTTGACAATATGAAACTAAGACGATGACATTTCCATATGATGATAACATGAAATGAAAACCACTGGAGCAGAACATAAATAAACCTTGAGGTGAGATTATTTTGCAAACTGTTGTTCACACAAAAACTGTGCTCAATAAAACTGCATTAAACCCTTCTTGCAAATTCTTTAGGTATTAATGCATGTAGTACACATCCTTTACTATTCAAATGAAGTTTATGCACAAGTTCAATAAGGAAGATCTGTAATCACTCAACTTGCTGCTTTCCTGGATGTTCGGCTGCTTTTCAGTTCTTTTAATGATTACCACTTTTCCACGCTCAATCTCAGTAGTGAAATCATTACTCTAGTCCAATCATCTGGTTTCAGTTGTTGCTGTCAGTCATTCTCCTTTTCAGAATCCCTTTCCATTTAACAACCTCCTTCCCATCTCCACCTTAGACACCTCAGCCAGAGCGCCACCCAGCCTCAGTCATCTTCACCACCACCAGCGTCTGTGGGGGTCCTGTCCTAAATCCTATTACTGCATGGATTCTGTTCTTCCATGATGTGTCATCGGAGTCTAATTGGCAAGTACATTAGTTGTTCTTTCACTATAAATCATGTTCAATTCTTTCAAGGGATTTTTCCTTTTTGAAATGACACATCATCAGATGAATGAGACATGAAGAGCCTGTGTATTCATTTAACTACACCTTGGTGTGGCAGGAGACCAGTTGTCTAAGATCTGATTTGGACTGATGGCTGTATTGTTTTAAGGTTTAGGATCTGTGTCCACATGGTTTGAATTGCAATCTCAAGCAGTGGGGTCACTAAAACTACATTTATGGTGCTGATTCAGAATCAGAGAAACTTTATTCATTCCAGAGGGAAACTGAGTAACTCACCCCATTAGACTTTTTTTGTGTGGGTTGTGGATGTCTATGAGCACCCCAAATGCAGCGCCTGTACCAATGAGTCCACTAAGCCCAAAAGGTGATGGATAACTACGTTAAATTTGAGTTTTTAATACTTTTATTTTTATTTTAACTATTGTTTTGGTTTTGGTTTTTTATCTTTTTTTTGCTGGTAGTAATGTTGTATATTTTTGTGAAACTTTGGATTAATGCCAGATTTACAAATTAAATTACAACCATAAATATAAAATTTGACTAAAGCCAGAAAAAAAGGTTGTGTTGTTGGAAGATAATTCAAGTTCGATGATGTGTTAAAAGGAACACATATCATTTTAATTTAGATTGAATTTTCTGACCCACATATGAAAATAGTGCACCATCTGCTGGTCACTTAACTCTTGGCCTCACTGTAAAATGCAGACAGTGGTATTTCTCCCCATCACTTTGCTATGAATAATATATACTCAACACGTTTCTGTAGAGACTGATGTATGCAAAAACAGTGACATAAAATGACCCAAATCCTATCAGGAACCCTGTCAACAACAAAGCCATATTCCGGCCCTTTGAGCAATAGTGAGATTTGCAGCATGTTATTGCTAATCTTTTACCAGAAGAACCACAAAAACAGGATCACTGTGACCTGCCAGAGTGGAAGCAGCAGCCTGCTTGCTTCAACTTCATCTAACTTCATCCCAATGTAGTCCATCTGAAGGTAACGCTGGACACTCACACTCACAGTCTGTATAAACATTGCAGTAGCCGAGCTACATTACCAACTTTTAGGCTGAAGGTCCAGCTGTAAAGGAAAGAGTAAAACCACACTTGAATAGTAAGCATACACAGCAGGTCTGACACAGCCAGGAAGCAGGTAGACTTTACCGCTGTGGGAGGAGATGTTGAGTTGTTCCTTGCTGCAAGCCAGATGGCAGTGTTGTACACGGAACGACTGATAGTGATAAATGTGCACTCAGGTGAAGAAGCTGTGGTCAAATAGGAACAAATAAAAAGGAAACTTTAATGCTGAACATTTGCCTTTATGGTTTCAGGATTTTTGCATAGCTCTTTCCATGAATCTTTATTTTTAATAGATTCCTAGTGAAAACCAGTGCAAGAACACCTGGAAGTAGAAATCAAACACTAATTTTTATACTCAAATATTTATGGCATATTGAATATTTTCTACTTTTTAAACACTTTGAGACACATGAAACTAACATGAGGACATCTCCATCTGATGATCATATAAAAAACCTCCAGAACAGAAACTAAATGAGCCTCAAGGTGGGACTTTTTTTTGTGACCAAATTCAGTTAAGATGGCGAACTGATAAACACATACGAAACGTCCTGCTACATTTTGTAACTTTACGTGTTGCGTTCATTAAAAGGCACTTGTTCCTTGCTGAGGACTTGTTTCAGCTACCATTACATCCTGCTATTCGTGCAAATGTTTTAAGCATTCATGTGTATAATACACATCATTTACCATTACAACTATGTGGACTATTCAAGGAGAGGGTGGGAGCTTGTATAATGTATAATAACAACACCCAAACTTGATTCATAAACCAATTATCTCTTAAGATTGAGCATACATTTTCATATTTAGGAGTTCATGATATACAATTGGAGATTTTGTCAATTTTTGCCAACACCGACACCACAGTAGAAATTTAAAAAAGGGAGAAATAATTCCCAGTTTAGGTTTTTCTTAGGTTTTGTCCCTGCCCATCTCTGCTTCTGTTTGTATTCTCACGAATTGTAAATAAAGCTCATCCACAGTAAAGTCAGTGCCTGCACTTGTGTTCTTCTCTTACCACTCCACACGTCTGTTGTTGCAGCAGTGACAGTGCTATTAACAGCGAGTTTGAGAAATGGCTGCAGTCACCGTACTGTAAGGTGTTGACAGATGTGCTCTTCGGACCTTCCTCAGTTCAGATAACTGTTCTCTTTTCACATAAATGGCCTCCATGACTCCTTGGTCAAACCAGCATTCCTCTCTGTCCAGGATGTCTGCATTCTCATCACTCAAATAAAAAAAACAAAACAAGCATGACCAAAACATCTTATCAATTTGATACAAAATGTATCTTAAGTACACAAATTCAATATCCCAGACTGACAGTGGCCATATTTGCACCACAAATGCCCTTTTTACTCAAATATTGAAGACATTTTAAGACACATCGTACTGTACAGCAGTATGTGAATAGGTGCAGTTTAAACATATACATATACTTTTAACCATTTTTTACACAAATTTGTACATATCAACTTTTTGCTTGAATATATCTTCCATGGGGAAACCAAAATAAAAGAAAAAGCATGTACATACCAGATACCTGTAAAAACACAAAGACAAATATGATACGACAGACGTGGCTTGTTCTCGTTGAATCCTCTAAAGCTACGACAGAGACCAGCGGGACTGACGCCCCTCCTCTGTGACATCTCAGATAATGATCCACGGAGATCTAAGTCTATGTAAAGAGGTCTGAACATCTAGAGTAGCAGGTAAATGAGGAAACAAAGAGCTGATGCCATTTTTGAAGAGACTCAAGAATCAGGGTCACTGTTTATAAAATTTCCATCCCAGCTTTTTCCAAACCCAAAAGTGCTGTGGCCACCCAATCTTAAATCAACGCTATAATCAAAATGCAAGAGAAACTGATGTATTACTTAAAGATTTAGTAAAAACCTGACCATACGAATGCTACTCAGTCATATAAGTGTTAAGCCCCATGTCTGACCCCCTGCAACCAGGACACAAGCTTCAATACAGGAGCAGGAGCTTCCCTCCATAACAATAAATGGCTTTGTACAGCCATTCTTTGTTTCCCAAAAGAACCACTCTGACATGCAAAATCAGTGAGGCTTTTGTTTTATGTCACTTTAATTTGCAATTTCTTCTACATTGTAATTATTGGTTTAGCAGTAATTGTTGTGTTTTCTATGATTTAGATAAGTAAGAGAAATAAAACATTTAGAAAGACTCAAAGTAATTTGAACATTTAATTGTATACAATACGAGTGTGGGTACTGAGAACTGTAGCTTCTGATAAATATAAAAATGTGAGCAAAATGGCACAGAGAGCACCACACCCTGTGTGTAACAGCAGGAAAGAGGAGATCTTTTGACCAAAAACATCTTTCTTTCATCAGAAGGGGAAAAATACATCTCCAAAGAGCTTTCAGCTTTGAGATATTACTTCTCTACTGACATCTCTTGACAAATACAGATTTTGAGGAATTCTGAACTTCTGTATTAACTGTTGAGCAATTTTTGGGTGCATTGTGACCAAATGATTAGAAGTAAAGGCATACAGGAGTGGATTCACGGCACTATTTACAAATGTTACTGATCCAAGAATGCGCCAGCTGTCTTCAAAAAGCTTCTGCAGGTTCTCATCATTTGAGTAAATAGCTGCCACATCCAGCACAGTTATGGTACGATATGGGATCCACAAGACAACAAAGGTCACAGTGATGCTGGTAATCAGTCTGGTGGTCCGTGGATTGTTGAAAAAGGGTGCCTGATTTACTTTTCTGTAGAGACTGATGTATGAAGAAAGAATGGCACACAGTGACACAGTTCCTACAAGAGTCTCTGTCAACACCACAGCCATCCTCTGCCCCTTGGAGGCGTATTGACTACTGCATGTTAAATGGTGCAATTTTTCCACCGGCTGCTGAAAGACTTAAGCAGGAGTGGACAGGATGATCACAACCAGCCAGAGTGGAACCAGCAGCTTCCATGCTTTAACTTCATGTAACCTCCTCTCAAGGTACACTGCCTGAAGGTATCGCTGGACACTCAACGCAGTCACAGTCAGCAGGCTGCTATAAATGCTGCAATACACAAAGTATGTTATGAGTTTGCAGAACACCAGGCCAAAGATCAAACCACGGACAAAATAGTAAGTCCATATTGGGAGGGTAACCAAGCAGGGCAGGTCTGACACAGCCAGGTTCAGCATCAAACTTTGACTCAGACTGGACATGTTCTTCCAGTTTGGCTTGAGAATGATGACAGCGATGTTTCCAGGGAATCCCAGCAGGAAGCAGATGGACAGCACCACTGTAGGAACCAGACCACTGGACCAAAAAGGATGAGGTGAATATCCAGGAGTGGAGGAAATGTTCAAGGTTATCACAGTAGAGTGGAATTGTGCCATGCTGCAGGTTTGCTAACAATGTCATGCACTGAATAAGAGATGAAAATAAATGTGCAGTCAAATGAGTAAAAAGGGAACTAATAACAAGACCCTGTGCCACCAATGCAAATTGTTTTTTTGTCATTGTGTGTGACGCCAATGCAAATGACGAAAAAACAATTGGGTTTTTTTTGTTTTTTGTTTTTTGACTACATCCTCCCTACTGAATAGGAGTTACTGCGTTACCAAGAAAATAAGCAGATTAAACCTGCACCTCTAAAACTATACTGCCTTATGCTTTACCTGGTATGTACTAAAATAACAGCTTGTTTAATGTACTTCTTTAGTTCAATCACTATTCTGCTTCCACAAAGAAGCAAAAACTATTGTGAGGTCACCTGAAAATGGCAGCTAAGGCTAGAAAACTCTTTCAATTGAATACTTGTCTGGCCATCCTTGCACACAGAACTTCTTCAGCTGGCTAAGAATGCTGTCATTGCCCTGATGTGTCTGGATTTCTCTAAGTCACTCCACATGCAAGATAATTTTTTCCTCTGGTAAACCCTCTGTTGTGTCATATACAGGAGCTCTGGACAGTACAGTACATCTCCTGTTGCGATGTCTCTACCAGCAATGTCTGATATGGTATAAGAGAACCTCATTAATTGCATGTTGTATGCTAAGTGGAAGCTCATCCAGGCCCTTGGAGCCAACCAAGGAGACTAGATGTTTGTGGTGTGTTTCAGTGTGGAATGTTTTCCCAATTAAGAACTCGGCAAACCTCTGACAGGCCCATGTTGAAGCAAGTGCCTCTTTTTCAATCTGAGCATATTGCTGCTCTGTCATGCTGAGACTGCTTGAAGTGTGTGCTACCAGTTTCCACCCTGAATAATCTTGCTGCTGGTGAAGCGCCACTCTATTCCATACAAGGAAGAATCAGCTGATATGCACATTTCAGCATTTGGGTCATACAGAGCAAGCCCTGGGGGTGTTGTCAGTTCTTTTTTGATGCCATTAAAAGCCTACTGCTGACTTGGCCCCCATGACCACAGGTTAGACTTCCTCAGCAGATCTCTTAAAGGTTCTGTTATTTCCACCAGGTGAGGAAGAAACTTCCCTAGGTGATTTACCATGCCCAGCAAGCGTCTCACCTTAGTTATGTTGCTGGGCTCCTTCATGGAACTCACAGAACACATGCTGTCGGGATCTGCGCTAACCGCCGATGCCTCATGACCTTCCCCAGGAACTGCCGAGCCTCACAGGCAGCCAGGTGGGCGTCCGACACGCGGGACCACGAGACGCTCCAGCCTCTGGTGGAGGTGAGGCTGGTCTGGCCCGCACGTGGACCTTGGGCTTACGTACAGGCTCCCCTGTCACGGGAACCTCCATCTCCTCGTGCGGCTCCTCCTCTACTCCCGGCTGGAGCAGCCTCTCGTGTGCCTCCTCCTCCATCTCCAGCTGGTGAGGAGCCTCACACACCTCCTTCACCTCCGGCACGTGCGGACTCTCGTGCACCTCCTCCACCTCCAGCAGTCATGGAGCCTTATGCGCCTCCTCCATCGCTCCCAGCTGGAGGATCTCCCACCCGGCTACTCCACCACTCCTTCACCGCTTCCTGTCGGCGGCCGGAAGAGTTGCCTGCTCCCGCTGTGTGGCTGCCATTTCGGCCAACGTTCTTGCCAGCTCCTTCTTTCAGGTGTGTCTGCCTTCCCTGCACGCACCGCAGACCACGCTCCGCCACAAGCTTGTCTTGTTGCTGCTTTACAAGCTCATTTTGTTGGGCTCTGTTAAGCACTTTCTCTAGTGTTAGATCGGAGTCCATTTGTAACTGTTCTGACAATAGTTTGCCTGTCAGGCCCACAGGAAGTCTGTCTTGCACCATTTCGTCATGCAAAGTCCTGTATCCACAATGTTCTGCCAGACAATGCAGTGCAGTATGGAAGCTGTCGATTGACTCAACCATCTTTACCACTTTTCCACGCTCGGAAGCTCAATCTTAATACTGAAATCATTGCTCTAGTCCGATCATCTTCTCACTCGCCTTCTTTGAGCCAATCAGCCTGCGTTTCGCATGGTTTCAAATTTTGCTGTCAGTCATTCTCCTTTTCAGAATCCCTTTCCATTTACCAACCACCCATCTCCACCTTAGACACCTCAGCCAGCGCTCCATCCAGCCTCAGTCATCTTCACCACCACCAGTGTCTGGAGGGTCCTGTCCTAAGTCCTATTACTGCATGGATTCTGTTCTTCCATGATGGGTCATCGGACTCTAATTGCCTAGTACATTAGTTGCTCTTTCACAATAAATCATGTTTAATTTGATTTTTCCTTCTTGAAATGACACATCATCAGATGAATGAGAAGTGAAGAGCCTGTGTATTCATTTAACTACAGCTGCACGGGCAGGAGACCAGTTGACTCAGATCTGATTTGGACTAATGGCTGTATTGTTTTAAGGCACAGGATCTCTATCTACATGGTTTGAATTGCAATCTCAAGCTGCGGGGTCACTAAAACTACATTTATAGTGCTGATTAAGAACCAGAGAGAATTAATTCCAGAGGGAAATTGAGTGGATGTCTATGAGGACCCTAAACACAGCCCCCGTACCAATGAGTCCTTTGAGGCCCAAAAGTGATGGAACCAGTCATCTGAACTGGATTTTTTTTTTTAAATCTACAGTAATAGCAATTTTAAATTTTAGTTTTTAAGATTTATTTTTATTTTATCTTTTGTTTTTAATTTTTTTTTATTTTTTTGCTGGTAGTTGTAGATTTTTGTGATACTTTTGATTAAATCTAGATTTACAAATTAAATTACAGATTTAAATTACAATGATGGAATGAATCTAGTAATTTTTTGAATGTTGTTTTTATTGACAAGGCAGACAAAATTCTATGTGTTTTGAATATGATGGGTTTGTCTGGCACAGACCCACCGCTCGAATGAGACAATTCTACTACAATGGCAAAAGCAAGACGCAAGTCACCAGAGCTCTTTGTGTTACTCATGCACGAGGGAGAGAACTGTGACGAGCGCCGTTCCTTCCGCTCAAACCCCAGTCGCTCTCGTCTGCTCCCTCGTAGCACTGCTCTTTATTGAGGTTACATGAATAGGCATAGGTTCATTAACATATGACATCTTACATAGGTATACATGTGAACAAAAAGTACCGTCTGTGTGTATGTGTAGGTATGCGTGTGTGTGTGTGTGTGTGTGTGTGTGTGTGTGTGTGTGTGTGTGTGTGTGTGTGTGTGTGTGTGTGTGCTGGCCTGGAAGTCCAGCAGTTCATCTAAACAAAAGGCACTTATACTAAAACAGCCATAGATGTGTTTACAATATCATAAAACAATAAAAGAAGATACGACCTCTCTCATGACCCTAGGGTGTATGTATATATGCCAGAGCACTCTGGAATGCACACAGAGTCTCTGCAGACTACTAAGGATCACACATCCTATCACTGCACAATCGATTATACACCTCTAAGAATATATGGTTATATATTTCTAAGCATAAATGACAATCCACAATATAAGCCTAACAGAATATGTTTATTTTGTTTGCATGTGAGAACTTCTTGAATTTTGCATTTTTGTAACACAACATATTTGAATGTTTTTCAGTGCCAACATAAAAGAAAAGAACCCATATTATAATGTTAGTAGTTTTTTATACAGGTAGAAGTCTGCATCCATATGTACTGCACTCGTTGATATTTAGATTAACATTTTATATTTTCCTACAGTTGAATTTTTTAATAATAATAATAATAATGATAATGGATTGGATTTCATATAGCGCTTTTCAAGGCACCCAAAGCGCTTTACAGTGCCACTATTCATTCACTCTCACATTCACACCATACAAGCTCATACAAAAAGTTTGCCTTTAACCAAAAATTAACCACAAGTGTAAAATATTAAAATCACAAGTCATGGAAAACTAGACACCAAATAAAAACAAACCATCATTCCCCTGCATGATATTCCTTCAGACGCTTTTCTATGAAAGGTAATCTGCCACCTCTCTCTGGCTGTACCTTATACACAAGCCTTGTATTCCCCACTTGTTCCAAAACCACATTCAGCTCAGCATCCCAGTAAGTACAAAGCTCTCTCTCCTGATATCAATGACAATGCTATAACTAAAAGTAAAAAAACAACAATCCTTGAATATAGAATGCTTTAAAAATAAACAAGAATTCAGAAAGAAAAGAAAAACAGAACAAGAAAAGAAAACTGTCATGACAAAAAAGAAAAGAAAACGGAGATTATGCTATATGAAGTAAATATATAAAGTAAAAATTGTTTGCATGTTCAATTCAATTTAATGTGTACATTGATTCTTTTTAAAGCTTTTCCTTATTTCTTTTCCACAAACATGCAATTTCTCTGTCTGAGGACCAGCTGTAATCGGCAAACAGCTGATTTGAAGGGAGATGTTGCTTAACCCCAAAGTTTATTGTTACACCAACAATCACCAACAGCTGTGTTAAATAGTGATAACTGTGATAAATAGAGCGGACAGCACACCGTGTGTATCAGTGGGATAGAGGAGGTTTTTTGACTTAATTTCCCAATCAGCATATGTCACTGAGTTGCTTCTTCTGTAGTGGGAGCTGTGGACATAGTTTGGGAAATACTGAACCTCTGTATGAAAAGTTGAGCAGTTCTGTGGCACAAGCTGGACAAACGTAAAGTAAAGGCATACAGGAGTGGATTCAGGGCACTGTTTACAAATACTGTTGCTGCAACAGTGTCCCTAATGTCATGAGAAAACTTCAGCAGGCCTTCTTTCTTTAGGGAAATCGCTGCCACACTAATTACATTAATGACAAGATATGGCATCCACAGGACAACCAAGGTCACAGTGATGCTGGTAATCAGTCTGGTGGTCTGTGGATTGTTGAAAAATGGTACCTGATTCACTTTTCTGTAAAGACTGATGTATGAAAAAACAATGACAGAAAGCGACACAAATCCTACAAGAGTCTCTGTCAACACCACAGCCATCCTCTGGCCCTCGGAGGAGTATTGATTACTGCATGTTGTCTTTTTCTGATTTTCAGATAACTGTCCAAAGACTAAAGCAGGAGTGGACAGGATCATTGCAGCCAGCCAGAGTGGAACCAGCAGCATCCTTGCTTTTACCTGATTTAAACTCCTCTGCAGGTGAACGACCTGAAGGTATCGCTGGATGCTCAGCACAGTCACAGTCAGCAGACTGGCATAAAGACTGCAATACACAAAGTATGTTATGAGTTTGCAGCCCACCAGCCTAAAGGTCCAGCCATAGAGGAATGAGTAAATCCACAGTGGAAGGGTAACCAAGCAGAGCAGGTCTGACACAGCCAGACTCAGCATCAAACTCTGGCTCAGACTGGACATGTTCTCCCAGTTTGGCTTGAGAATGATCACAGCGATGTTTCCAGGACATCCCAGCAGGAAGCAGATGGACATCACCACTGCAGGAACCAGACCGCTGGAGTCCAAGGAAGGATGAGGTGAATCCCCAGGAGAGGAGGAGATGTTAGAAGTAACCATGGTGGAGTTGAATTGTGCCATGCTGCGAACTTGCCGATTGTTGTGCACTGAGCAGGTGAGGAAGATGATAAATGTGCACCCACATTAACAAGGCGTTATTTTTGATGAAGTGAAAGAGGAACTAAAAACAAAGATACTGTCAGAGAATTGTATGCTAATATGGTTGTCATTGTGGAGAAGGAGCTAGACAATTAGAAGATTTATTTTCAGCTTTTGTAATTTTACACTGCAAGCATATAAGTTTAGCAGGACTGCTCACTTCTGCTTTTTACATGCTTTGTACATCTTGATTTGTTAAAGGGTCACACCATAAATGGAGCGACTGAAAGACTGAAAGAGGTTGTGCCATAGTGACCGGAAGTGTCACACACACATACAGTCCCTTAGAACTTCTGAATAACTTTGAAAGGAACATTAATACTGAAAACATGCCATCTTCAAGCTGTTACTACTTCAAAGTTGTTGGAAGTCAGTTGTTGGTGCTTTATATCTACATCATTACCATCAAGTTTGCTGATGGCACCATGGTAGTCGGACTCATCTCAAGGTATGCAAAAGAGCATCTCTCACCAAGAACTGAGGCAGTTCAGAAGGAACATGGTAGTCCAGCATGTTACTAGGAAGAGATACTTCTTAAAGTGGCCGTGAGCATAGCTTATGTAAGAACAAAACAAAACACAGTTGCTTTGTGTATCCTTGTATCACAAATTATTCATTTATTTATTAATTCATTCATTTATGTGTTTGACTCTGGATGGGTTTCATTATTGTTCCCAACTTTTGAGTTCAGCTTTGATTTCAAAGAGTTGCCCAGGGCGGCATCGTGGTGGGGGCGCAGTGTTGGGAAGGTTACTATTAAAATGTTTTCCACTACAGATTACAGAATACATGCCCCAAAATGTATTTTGTAACGTATTCCGTTACGTTACTCAATGAGAGTAATGTATTCTGAATACTTTGGATTACCTAATATATTATCACGCTTTTTCCAACTACATGTATGTACTATTGCTGTGTGATTTATTACTATTACTGAAGGTCCGCGACTCCGAACAGTAGTGAAGGGACCTCTGGCTAATACGTCGGGTTCCGTGTCAGGCTCATAGCCGAAAAATAGCTTTACTTTGTTGTCTGGGTCAAATTTGCTTGCGAGAGACAGAGAGAGGCGTTGAAAGGCTGCTCCAACTGAACTTATTGTTTCGGAGGAAAACACAAACACAGTGTACAGTCGAGTCTTAATAGCTTAATTACAACTGGGCTCGTCAGGCACTCTTCTTGGCTGCAGTGGTTATTATTATATTTACATGCTTCCAGTTCCTGTTTCTGCTTGGTGACAACTTGTACTTTTCCACTCTCCTTTTTCTCCCTCCTCGCACTCATAGACACGTAACGGGTATGGCAGTCCATTCTCCCTCAAGCATGGACTACATTGCCCATGAGGCTACATTCTTTAGGGCTATGCCTGTAGCATTCTGCCTATTGACCTCATATTAAATCATTTTTAAAAATATTTCTTCACGTCATTATGAGACGTGAGATTGAGACACAGGCATCAGGGCCTCTTAATGCGTGTTTTGTTTGGGTTTCCACCGGTATGGAATTACCAAAAATAGAGAGGGTATAACCTAACATATTGTGGCGAGCGCAGACAAGGAGGAGACAGAGGTTTCGTTTGGTCTTGCTTCCCTGAGTTGCCAGGGAGCACAGCTGTTTATTTTCCAACAGAAACACACAGCCGCTAACCCAACTGCTCGGTATAGCTTAGCACAACAACAACAACAAAGGTCGTGTCCAAATTCATGGGCTGCATCCTCCTGAGGCCGCATTTGTAGACCGATTACGTCACAGCGAAGCGCCGAAGGCTGTCCAAATTCGTAAACTCCTCTGAATGCAGCCGACAAATGCGTCCTCCTTTTCCCCGAATTTGAAGGATGGGTCGGGTGTGTCCTTCGTGGCCCACCATATCCCAGAATTCATAGCGCGGCCCAGCCAAACTCCAGTTTCCAACAATGGCGGCCGCTACTAAGTTTTAAAATTACTCTTACTAATCTTTCTGGGTCACAAAATAAACTTTTAACATATTTTCAGGTGAGAAAGTAGCTGTGCAAACATCAAATATCTGCTCGGTTTATCAAGATATCGCATATTTGCAAAAGTGCTTCGACGTTTTCGGAGACGTCTGTTACCCACCAGCTCGATAGCTAGCTGGGAGCTCGAGGGTCACTGAAGCCGCCGAGAACGGCACAACTCCCGGCACATCATTTTCAGATCACCGCGGACTTTCGCTACTCAGGTTAAACGTAATATATAAGTCACTTAGATAACCTAAAAATGTTATTGTTGGGCTTTTTTCAGTGTTTTGTTTGTTCGTGAGTAAATCGGTTTGGCTGAAATTAAAGTTATTAAATTAGATTAGATAAAATAAAACTTTATTAATCCCCCGGGTGGGTTCCTCCTTGGTTTTCACACAGCTGACTAAACGTCAAACAGAAAACTGATTAAAAAGAAGTATGAGACGGTTGAGAATTTACGCCAGTGTCCTGTTATATTTTAGATAGCAAGGAGCAGACGGCCGAGTTTATTAAACTCCACCGAGACAGCGGTGACGCTAATCAGAAGGCTAGACCGTCCCATTTCACAGCCTCGCACTTCCGGCCTTCTCGGTCTTCGAAGGACCCGGCCCACGTAGACCGCGAAGGCCGGGTCCTCCGAAGGATGCAGCTGACGTTTTGGGACACAGCTAGAATGTTAAAAGTTTATTTTGTGACCCAGAAAGATTAATAAGACTAATTTTAAAACTTAGCAGCGGCCGCCATTGTTGGCAGCTGAAATTTGGCTGGGCCGCGCTATGAATTCTGGGGTATGGTGGGCCACGAAAGACACACCCGACCCATCCTTCAAATTCGGGGAAATGAAGGACGCATTTGTCGGCCGCATTTGAAGGAGTCGACGAATTGGGACAGCCTTTGTCGCCTGGCTGTGATGTAATCGGCCTTCAAATGCGGCCTCCGGAGGATGCAGCCGACGTTTTGGGACACAGCTACAGTCGCAGAGAGAGCGCATCACCCTGTAACCATGGCAACCATAGCGCTGCCGCCTGGAACAACAGAGCATAGCTGTCAAACAAAACCCAAACAGTCCTGACCCGCCATAATATGAAACCGGAAAATACTGCTGTGTAATCCATGTATTTCAACAAAGTAACTGTATTCTAAATACCACCTTTTTAAACAGTAACTGTAACGGAATACAGTTACTCATATTTTGTATTTTGAATACGTAACGGCGGTACATGTATTCCGTTACTCCCCAACACTGTGTGGGCGGCATAACAGACATCGGCAAAAAAAAAAGTTGCTCGTACTCATGCTGCTACCCCGTTTGCGAGGTGCGCCTGCTGCTTGTGGCACAGGGAGGAGAGGGCGGGGCGGCGGGGGATTCTCTGGCTGGCTGGAGCGGCACCTAATAACCAACTCGCAAAGTAAAACAAAATAAAAACCAACAGACACAAAAACACAAGACATTATGATATAGACTTATAATTTGCACCGATGTTTTTTTCGAAATTCTATACACGAAAAGTGAGCCTTTTCGGTGCGCCTGCTTGCTGCTGTGCTGAAGTCAACGTAAACTTTATTGTCATCTCCGCTACATACAGTACAGTATATAGAGAGACGAGACGACGAGGTTCCAGTTACAGCAAGTTGACAAACAATAAATATAAGATATAAGAAGACTGCTTCCAAATAGAGCACATTTCATTCATAATGTTGTAAATCCAAGCCCATTATGTATTCATGATTTGAATCCTGGGTTGTGCGAAATCCCAGAAATAGACCCTAGACATCATAAGTTTGTTTTGTTAGGATGACTTGGTCAACCCTTGTTTAAAGTACAGTTGTGGACTTTTATTCTCAAAGCATTTCATGTGACCTTAAAGCTCTCAACCTCTGACTGCCATATGAGTTGGTTTAGCTATAAGTCCTGGTGTGTAACTGTGTAAAGTGTGAGGAATTTATTGACAGTGGGGGTTTGCCTGAGAGTAAAAGTTGCCTCAGTAAGATAAACAGGAAGCTGCAGTTCCAAGCCTGGTGGGAACAGTCCCCCCAGACTGAACAATAGAATTAGTGGAAAACTACTGAAGAGGGGTGACACAGGGCAGCCCCCCACTTGCTCTATATAGGTGTGTGTGTGAGGAAAGATCCTCAGATCCACTTGATGCTTGCTGTCACTGCATGTAGTAGGATCTTCCAATGTGCATTGGTAATAAAGGTTTGATGAAAAATACTCCAGCCTCATCTGACACTTCTTCTCCAGCTGGGATATCAAACGGATCGGTGAGGTCAAGAAAAAGTAAACCTCAACAGTAGCTTTGTTTATGTCAGCTGCCTGGGATGTGCACCTCCTTGCTGCTTATTTTAAAGTTAGTGTTTAATGTTGGTCATGACCACAGCAGACCCGAAGACATGAACATGCCTTGCAGCATCCTTTATTAAGACTTTCACAGTTGCTCTTACAAATACTTGGCTGCAGCTTACCAGCTGCCAGCCACACACCAACAGCAACCTCACAGGACCCAGTACAATATTTAAGTCAGCAGGGCATGATTGCGAATGTCGTGTAGGTGCGTCCGCCTTCCGTGCACGGCACCGCAGACCACCCCCCGCACCACATACCTCCATCACCCGACTAAGGTCAGGGAGCTATCCGGCCGAACCTACTCCCCTCCCCGCGAGTGGGAGAGGGAATCAGCCCGGACCATCGGTGCCCCAAGCCACAGGTCCAGCGACAGCTCGGGCAGCCCGCCACTTCTCCAGTGGCGACAGTGAAGCTGGTCCAGCGGTTGGTCGCCTGGCAAGCAGTTGCAGTGCATCGTCGGCGAGCCGAGCCTCACAGGCAGCCAGGTGGGCATCTGGCGCGTGGGACCATGAGGGGCTCCGGCCTCTGGTGGAGGTGACGCTGGTCTGGCCCCCACGTTGACCTCGGGCTTACTTGCATTCTCCCCTGTCACGGGAACCTCCATCTCCTCGTGCAGCTCCTCCTCTACTCCCGGCTGGAGCAGCCTCTCGTGTGCCTCCTCCTCCATCTCCAGCTGGCGAGGTGCCTCACGCACCTCCTTCACCTCTGGCACGTGCGGACTCTCGTGCACCTCCTCCACCTCCAGCAGTCATGGAGCCTTATGCGCCTCCTCCATCGCTCCCAGCTGGAGGATCTCCCACCCGGCTACTCCACCACTCCTTCACCGCTTCCTGTCGGCGGCCGGAAGAGTTGCCTGCTCCCGCTGTGTGGCTGCCATTTCGGCCAACGTTCTTGCCAGCTCCTTCTTTCAGGTGTGTCCGCCTTCCCTGCACGCACCTCAACCACGCCCTGCCACAAGCTTGTCTTGTTGCTTCTTTACAAGCTCATTTTGTTGGGCTCTGTTAAGCACTTTCTCTAGTGTTAGATCGGAGTCCATTTGTAACTGTTCTGACAATAGTTTGCCTGTCAGGCCCACAGGAAGTCTGTCTTGCACCATTTCGTCATGCAAAGTCCTGTATCCACAATGTTCTGCCAGACAATGCAGTGCAGTATGGAAGCTGTCGATTGACTCACCCGTCTTTACCACTTTTCCACGCTCGGAAGCTCAATCTCAATACTGAAATCATTGCTCTAGTCCGATCATCTTCTTACTCGCCTTCTTTGAGCCAATCAGCCTCCGTTTCGCATGGTTTCAATTTTTGCTGTCAGTCATTCTCCTTTTCAGAATACCTTTCCATTTACCAACCACCCATCTCCACCTTAGACACCTCAGCCAGAGCTCCATCCAGCCTCAGTCATCTTCATCACCACCAGTGTCTGTGGGGGTCCTGTCCAGCGCCGTAGCTCCGCAAATGCACATAACGCACACTGCGTAGGGCACCAAATGGCCGGTAGGGCACCAAAAAAATCAGGGTCGTAAAAAAAAAAAACCATATTAATACTATAAATATCATATGCATTAATATGGTTAAACAATACAAAAGCAACATAAAACAATTTTCCCGAGAAAAGGGGTGAATCTGCTTTGTGCCCTGTCTCCAGTCTCCTCCTGGTGCCCCGCCCCCCACTCCCAGTGGTCTGTTCTATAATGCCTCAATTCGGTATTGGTAAACACCTGTTTGAACATGGCCTCGAAACGGCAACAGGAGTCGGGAGCGGAGAAAAGAAAGAAGAAGAGGAAGCGTGATGAAACTCAGGCGTCGCTTGCCGGTAAGGCAATGTTTAAATAATAACAATAAGAAAAAGTTCATTATTGTAGCCCTTGCTTGCACGCTCATGTCCGTCAACTCTGTGATAGCTCCTGTTAGCAGTGTTCATACTGTGTTAACAAATGTTGCAAATGATTGATGTTGGGTAGTTTGTTTACGTTGTGGATATGAATATAGAATGGACTACTAAAAGCAACTCATCATGGTCACTCAATTGACGGTTTTCAGATAACGTTAGCAATCGTGAGACTAGCATTTCCCTCCTCAGGTTGCTAGCTGGCTAACGTCATGCATGCTACTGATTAACCTTAACTTTGGGATAGGTCAGTGATGCAGTCAAGTATTATTATCAGATTAGACAAGATTACTTTGTATGTTGCTGCATTTCAGGATATCTATAAAGACGCATATCTTATTTATGCGGCATAAATAAGATATAGGTTTCATATTACAGTGTAATATGAAACCTATATCTTCCAGTAATATAGATTTCCTACTTGCGCATTTATATCAAATTATGTACAGCATGTTTATATTGCCATTTGCCATTATGAAAATCTATACATGTAAAATATAGTTAGTAATTTTAAATGTACCAGTGACTTACTTAATTTATTAGTCTTATAATGCAATTTTTCGTAGGCCTACTGTAGATTCAAAATTGTATTTCTGTAAAATCCCTGAATATTTTCTCTTGTATGCAGGGTCAATGCTTAAATATGTTCAAGGAGGATCTCAAGGACAGGATGAACCATCCAGTAGTAGTGCCATCCCTGGACATCAACCACCAGCCATTGTAGACCCTGCAACAATCCCTAGCCAAGAAGAACAAGAACCATCAACCACCAGTTCAGGTACAGTTCCATACACAAGTACCACTGAGAGTCCTGTCACTGAGAGACTATCAGAAAGTGACACTGTGGAGACATGTGTGCCCCCTTCAACCGATCCTGCTCTTTGGCCAGCTCACATTGTAGATGCTGATCGTGTTGAAATTGTGCGGAGAGGTCCTTTTAATGTCAGCTCTGATTTTAATTTTCCAAAGGGGCCTGAGTATTTATTTGTAACAGTATTTTTAACCTCCTTTAACCTTATTTATTTGTTTAACTGTCATGTTTGTTGTTATTTAATTAAACAAATTCCACTGAGAAATTCAAAAGTATTAATGTTTTGTTTTTGTTTTTTTTAAGTGGCGGGGGGGGGGGGCACCATAAAGCATTTGTGCTTAGGGCACCCAAATGGCTAGCAACGGCCCTGGTCCTGTCCTAAGTCCTATTACTGCATGGATTCTGTTCTTCCATGATGTGTCATCGGAGTATAATTGCCTAGTACAGGGGTCGGCAACCTGTGGCTCTTCAGTCCTTATACTGCGGCTCCGCGTGGTTTGGGAAAATAAATTAGAAGTATTTAGCTGAAGTGTGTTTTATTTATGTTAGTTCTTTTTAACTCGTAGTTCTAAATTGGAAGACTATTGTGATATTGAAATATAAAAATAAAATTATATTCTATTATTTTTTCATCGCTCAAAATAAGCATCACACTCATGAAGCTGGTATACCCTTGAAAACGCCGTGCATTTATCAAGACTTTCAACCCCAGGTAGGCCAATTATGGATCTTCGGATCCACATTATGTCAGCAGCTGTTCTCCACCGTGAACTATGTTAAAGACAAACACCGTTCACGCCTGACAGATGACAGCTTACAGTCCTGCGTAAACTGACTTCAGATAGCCCGATTTGCGGACTCTGTGCGCAGAGGTTCAGGAGCAGAAGTCCCATTGTAAACAAATCACGGCAGACCCGACGATGTTTCCATGAGCATGCTTTTGAGCATCTCTTTATTGAGCACTTTTCACACACGCTTGCTGTGCGCGCATACAGCCGGCTGTAGCTTTTCAGCTCACAGCCCGACATACACCACCAACAACACAACAGCACAGATAGCGCAGACGTAAAGGCAGCGAGGCGTGATTGCGGGTGTCGCTCAGGTGCGTCCGCCTCCCCTGCAGCGGCGCTGCAAACCACGCCCCGCCGCACGCATTAACCAGGTAAAATACATATTTAGGCAGAATTTTGCAAATATCTATTTTTCATTTTTCAGCAGCATAGTGCTTTTTTCCAATTATTTTTTAAGAGTCAGGTCAAGGCTCCAACAGCCCAAAGGCGATATAAGGGTGGCGGCTGAGAACAGTTTTTGTTTGCTACATGGATCATTTTAGTTCAGCTGGGTGTCTTTCCTTTTGTTGTATTTCTTTAAGAATTCAAAATGTGTTGATTACATAAATATAATTTAATTTTCTCTGTAGCACTTCATGGATTTCATAAGCAGCACACCTTAGTTGTTCACACAAAGCAGTGTTATCTTCATTTTAGATGTCAAAAAGTATTTGCGGCTCCCAGTGTTTTCTTTTGCGTGGAAACCGGGTCCAAATGGCTCTTTGGGTGTATCTTTCACAATAAATCATGTTTAATTCTTCCAAGTGATTTTTCCTTCTTGAAATGACACATCAGATGAATGAGAGGCGAAGAGCCTGTAGCCTATATTCATTTAACAACAGCTGCATGTAGGAGGAGACTTGTTGACTCAGATCTGATTTGGACTGATGGCTGTATTGTTTTAAAGCGTTGGATCTGTATCCACATGGTTTGAATTGCAATATCAAGCTGTGGGGTCACTAAAACTACATTTATGGTGCCGATTCAGAATCAGAGAGACTTCATTCCAGAGGGAAATTTACTACCAGACAAAATTTTGTGTTTTGAATATGTTTATTTTGTTTGCATGTGAGAACTGTTTGAATTTTGCATTTTTATAACACAACATATTTGAATGTTTTTCAGTGCCAACATTGAAAAGAACCTATATTATAATGTTAGTAGTTTTTTTATGAAGGTAGAAGTCTGCATCCATATATACTGTACTCGATGATATTTAGATTAACATTTTACATTTTCCTACAGTGTCATATCTGAGTCATCATACGCAGATGTGTGACCTCTGTAATGAGGAAAAAATCCATAAAACATTGGCTCTGGGAATCCTGACGCCTCTTGTACTGGTTTGTCTAAAAGTGGTGTAGTCTCTTCTGTGGAAGTTTTCAATACATTTCTATGAAAGGTAATCTGCCACCTCTTACTGGCTGTACCTTACACACAAGCCTTGTATTCCCCACTTGTTCCAAAACCACATTCAGCTCAGCATCCCAGTAAGTACAAAGCTCTCTCTCCTGATATCAATGACAATGCTATAACTAAAAGTAAAAGAACAACAATCCTTGAATATAGAATGCTTTAAAAATAAACAAGAATTCAGAAAGAAAAGAAAAACAGAACAAGAAAAGAAAACTGTCATGACAAAAAAGAAAAGAAAACGAGATTATGCTATATGAAGTAATAAAGTAAAAATCGTTTCCATGTTCAATTCAACTTAATGTGTACATTGATTCTTTTTAATGCTTTTCCTTTTTTCTTTTCCACAAAGATGTATTTCCTCTGTCTGAGGACCAGCTGTAATCGGCACACAGCTGATTTGAGGAGAGATGTTGCGTAACATCAAAGTTTATCATTACAGCAATCAACAACAGCCTTCTTTGATAATGTGGTGGTGCAATTGAGGGATAACCGGGGACGGTAACTAAGATGTTGACAACGCCACCTGGGGGAGGGAGTTACACCCCAGGAAAGATTTCTCTAGCCAATGTAAATGTTACACTGGCTACCAAAGCCCACAGACTCGTTATTAACGGCATAGGTGAGGCAGGTGAATTTTTACAAATCCAAGTTTATTAAGAACTACTAAAAACATAGAATTATAAAATCAAAAAGGCACCTAAAGTAGCACGGTTGAGACGGCAAAATAGTTACTTAAAACACTTTATTAACAACCGATGATTAAAACAACCAGACTCCCTACCACGATGCTACCCTAAAAACAATCACAACATGATAAAAGAATAACTACAGCTACCTTGGTGTTCATCTGAACAACAAACTGGACTGGACTCATAATTCAGACGCCCTCTACAGGAAAGGGCAGAGCAGGCTGTACCTGCTGCGGAGACTCAGGTCGTTTGGAGTGGAGGGCCCACTCCTGAAGACCTTCTATGACTCTGTGGTGGCCTCAGCCATCTTTTATGGTGCGGTCTGCTGGGGAGGCAGCATCTCTGCTGGGGACAGGAAGAGACTGAACAGGCTGATCAGAAGGGCCAGCTCTGTTCTAGGATGCCCTCTGGACCCAGTGGAGGTGGTGAGTGACAGCAGAATGGTGGCTAAGCTGTCATCCCTGTTGGACAACATCTCCCACCCCATGCATGAGACTGTGACAGCACTGAGCAACTCCTTCAGTGGCAGGCTGCGGCACCCACGGTGTGGGACGGAGAGATTTCGCAGGTCTTTCCTCCCCACTGCTGTCAGACTCCACAATAAAGACTTTAACTGATCAAACACACAAACCCACACATGTGCAATAACACTAATGTGCAATAATCTTTTCTGGCATCGTTGTATTTTTACTCAATTGTATATAGCATTTGTACTCTATTTTTATCTCATTGTATATTTTATTCTATTTTATTCTACTGTATATAGTATTTTATTCTATTCTGTACAGCTGTGTACTGTATTTATTCTTATTTTATTCTAATTTTTGCTTCATAACTTTTGCACTGTCCACTTCCTGCTGTGACAAAACAAATTTCCCACGTGTGGGACTAATAAAGGTTATCTTATCTTATCTTATCTAAACAAAATGGTGGAGACTGGCCACTTGAGAAGGCAACCTACAGGGAGGAGTGCCCAAGGGTGCCACCAATTACTCACCCGTGTGATTTCACTGCAGACCTCACTCACACTAAACTCTAAATGGTGCAATCTACCTATGCCCGGTGTGTACACTCACATGCATCGGGGAGGGGATTCCACCTCACGTGCATAACAAACAAAACAGCATATGACAAGACAGCAGCAGTATAGTGCACACCTGCAACAAAAGAGGGAAACAATTGTCAAAGTCCACCCTATGCCACATTATGATGAACACAAGAGTCCCACTTACCAATCTCTAAAGGACAATACTAAACTGAGTAGCTTTCCTTGAGAGATCTGCAGCGCTTAGCTGCCTAATGCTCTCAGCCACCTTGGATGGACAAGACTGCCAAATGCCTCCTTCTGGTAGTGAAGCGCAGCTGTTTCTTATAAGCCTGCTAATTGTCAACTGGGAAGGTGTGAATGTTAGTGGTGCGTTTGTGAACATCATGTAAAATCCTACCCCAGAATCTACTTCACTACAATAAATAGAGTGGATGGCACACCGTGTGTATCAGTGGGATAGAGGAGATTTTTTGACTTAATTTCCCAATCAGCTTTTGTCATTGAGTTGTTTCTTCAGTAGTGAGAGCTGTGGACATAGTTTGGGAAATTCTGAACTTCTGTATGAAAAGTTGAGCAGTTTTGTGGCACAAGCTGGACAAACGTAAAGTAAAGGCATACAGAAGTGGATTCAGGGCACTGTTTACAAATACTGTTGCTGCAACAGTGTCCCTAATGTCATGAGAAAACTTCAAGCTTGCAAACAGCTGGTGCAAATCCTCGACTTGATTTATGTCTGGTGCAAGGAAGAAATAACACATCACTCCAATTTTAGCTTCCCTTCCCTGGGTTTCAGTTAATTTACGAATCGATTTTAAAATCATTTTCTTTGTGTTTAAGTAATGGCTCTGCCTGATTTAATCTGTCTGTGCTGCTGCACTCTTATGTCCCACCTTGTTCTCTCATGTCAGCAGACCAGATGCTTTTGCTTATTCCAAAGATGCAATGTAAACTCAGAGCTGATAGAGCTTTTGCAGTTACAGCTTCAAAACTGTGGAAAAATTTGCTATTGCTCGGCTTGAGTCTTGAGTCCTGATGGGATACACCACCAAAGGAGGTAGAGCCGACCAGGGCTATGTACTAGAAGTGCTCAGTTGTGATCAGTGTGGCAATTCCAATGAATAGCAACATCAGGAAAGAATACGAAAACTAAAGAAGAAAAATGTTCAAAATGGCACCCAGTTGCTTTTGGAGCATTAAGAGCTGTAACCTCTGTGTTGTTACATGAGTGACCTTTGAAAATTTTAGTCAGCTTTATATACGCTGAACTGACACCAGTTTTCCTCTTTTTGAGAGTCCGTCAGGACAGTCGTGACTTCAAGACTGCTGCACTTGTCTCTGACTTTAGCTATATATTCTGTTCAGTTATCTCTCAGATGCTTTGGTTGGTTGGTTTTATTATACTTCATATATTAATTTTTGCCTGTTTCATATGTAACAGGTACCGGGTTGCAGTGCCTGTGAACAGTTGTGTAAAATGTACCATGTACCACATGCCTGAAAAACCCCCACAAACGTGACAAAAAAGGTTGAATCCCCTCAGCTGTATTTTATTAACCAATTCACTCTCAACATTGTCCCTCTTAACATTTATCCAGCATCACCTTGCTGTATATATGTTGTCTCTCTAGACATCTTTCAGGATAAACAAAACACAAGAATGACCAAAACATATTATCAATTTGATACAAAACGCATCTCAAGCAAACAAATTCAATATCCCAGACTGACAGTGGCCATATTTGCACCACAAATGCCCTTTTTACTCAAATATTGAAGACATTTTAAGACACATCGTACTGTACAGCAGTATGTGAATAGGTGCAGTTTAAACATATACATATACTTTTAACCATTTTTTACACAAATTTGTACATATCAACTTTTAGCTTGAATATATCTTCCATGAGGAAACCAAAATAAAAGAAAAAAACATGTACATACCAGATACTTGTAAAAACACAAAGACAAATATGAAACGACAGACGTGGCTTTTTCTCGCCGAATCCTCTAAAGCAGGGGTAGGCAACCTTTTTGATGGCGAGTGCCATTTAAAATTTCCTCAGAAGTCAGTGTGCCATATGATTGCATTAGCAATAAATTTAATAACGCTCTATATTAACAGTTACACATTATATAGAACCACTTTATAGAATTATATTTGTTTGCAAATGTTAGCAGCTATCAGCAAATAGTTATCAGCTATTTTGAAACAAAAAAAAGACACTTTTTATCCATAACAGCAAATGAACTGTACAACAGAAAATACAAATGCTATTTATGGTCTCCTCACAACAATGATAAGAAAAATAAACTGGGCCAATATGGTATGTTTGTTAATACAGAGACACACATGTTAATGTGATCTCTGGTCTCCCACTCAGAGACACAGGTCTCCGAGTGTCCAAGATTCAGACGGCTACCTGAGGACACACTCATGTGAGAGAAAATCTGCTCACACAGATATGTAGAGACAAATACTGTCAATATGGCCTCTGCAATGTTCTGAAGACAGTTAAACTTGTCAGGTAGTGATGTCCAGCAGGTGAAAATGCAAGCTCCATGAACACGCACAGCTATGGATTCCAGCTGCTTCGATGTCGCATTAACTGGCATTAACTCAGCCAGTTAATGCGAGACAAATCTAGCTGCTCATTAAAGATTTCTGGTTTGATCAGAAAATAAAACATTTGTCCATACACCTGAAAGTCCCAAAATGCATTGTGTCTCGAGTCTATGGATGCATTTTGACTAAAAACCGGCACCCCAGATATTAAAGCCATAAAGCCTTTGAATGAAAACAAACGCTGTTGTGACAGTGATGTACACTGTCTTGTTGGTAAATGTATGATTTCTATTCATTTTACATCAGATAAAAACTTTGGTTGTAAGCTTCAGATAATTATTTAATAACAGCCAGACATTTTAAATGAGAATAAGAAAGTATTTCTTTGTGCCCCCTCTCCCTGTTAATGCCCTACCTGGCCCCTGGCATAACTTTGCTAGATCCGCCCCTGCACAGTTACCAGCTGTCAGCTACATAGAAAAGGATCCTGGTGTTATTTGTCTCTCAGAAACAGTTCATAACTTCCTTCAACCCATTCATGTCACCTAAAAGGTAAACCTGTTTCTCCATCACCTGTTCAGCTCTGATGATTCAGTAAGGACATCTCCTCGTTTCATCTTCATGTTTCCCTCTCACCAGATATACAAACCGATATCATGATCAGCAGCTTTCACAGCTGTGGCTCCAGCAAACATCAGCTGATACTAGAAATTAATATTAAATAAATTCTAACAACAGCTGATCAAGCTTAAACGTGCTGCTGTTGTTTAGTGCGACATCCGCTGGTTTCCTCTTTCTGGCGCAAAGTGAGCGATAAACAAACAAGAGAAAAAAGCCGATCAGCTGATCATTGGGACGATTCCGTTTGTACGGGACGGTTGGCAACTCTAGTAACTAACCTTATGAATAAAATAAAGTTCACTATCAATAAAATCATAGCAGCCGCCCAGCTGTATATAAACTCCGTCATGCTAGCTAGTACGCAGTACGAGTTATTGTAACTGACTGTAAAAAGTCAGCACAACGAAAATAAACTCCACCTAAACTTGGTTTATATCTGACCCAGATAGACTGCAGGTCATAACTTCTTATACCTGAAGTTTAGTTCACCTGACGCTCCGACCGGCGGCTGCCTCGGGTCTCTCCTCCTCCTGCCTCCCCTTCCCTCATCCACCTGCTGGTCTCCACCACTTGTTAATTTTACTGAATCTGTGGAAGCTACGCCATAGCCACCACCAAACAACTGAGTTATTTTTACACACCGACCAGCGTCTGGCCAATCCACCACCAAAAAAAAAAAAAAATCATCGGGCCACCGAGCGTATGCCCGATGGCCAGTCCAGCTATGGTCGTGCGTGCCATCAGTTAACCCTTCGCGTGCCAACGGTGGCACGCGTGCCTAGGGTTGCCGACCCCTGCTCTAAAGCTACGACAGAGACCAGCGGGACTGACGCCCCTCCTTTGTGACATCTCAGATAATGATCCATGGAGATCTAAGTCTATGTAAAGAGGTCTAACATCTAGAGTAGCAGGTAAATGAGGAAACAAAGAGCTGATGCCATTTTTGAAGAGACTCAAGAATCAGGGTCACTGTTTATAAAATTTCCATTCCAGCTATTTCCAGACCCAAGAGTGCTGTGGCCACCCAATCTTAAATCAACGCTATAATCAAAATGCAAGAGAAACTGATGTATTTCCTTAAACATTTGTTAAAAACCGAAAATACGAATGCTACTCAGTCATATAAGTGTTAAGCCCCATGTCTGACCCCCTGCCACCAGGACACAAGCTTCAATACAGGAGCAGGAGCTTCCCTCCATAACAATAAATGGCTTTGTACAGCTATTCTTTGTTTCCCAAAAGAACCACTCTGACGTACAAAATCAGTGAGGTTTTTGTTTTATGTCACTTTAATTTGCAATTTCTTCTACATTGTAATTATTGGTTTAGCAGTAATTGTTGTGTTTTCTATGATTTAGATAAGTAAGAGAAATAAAACATTTAGGAGGACTCAAAGTAATTTAAACATTTAATTGTATACAATAAGAGTGTGGGTACTGAGAACTGTAGCTTCTGATAAATGTAAAAATGTGAGCAAAATGAAACAGATAAAAGAACAAGCCTTTGAGCAGTTTCACATACAATGATTGAGTTTCCATTTCCAGTATCCATTTCTTTGCTTACAAAATGTAACACTGAAACATGTTTTGAAAAGCTGGAGTCTATCTTAAATGTTCTTAGGCTGGGCATGGTATAAATGAAGTTACTTTCTAGTCTAATCTGTTACAGTTGAGATGCGCTCCAACCTATCTGTTACAAACACCAGCATACGTGCTGGGCGCACGGCCATCAATACAAAAGTCCTTTGGATCCACATGATTATTATGCTTAGACCTCTCGAGGGAAAGTCAAAGGCAGGGAAATTTAAGTCTGAATCATAGCATGAAATGGGACTGATAACAGTTAAAGACATCAGAACAAAATATATGTATGTACAGTATATTATACAATAACTTAAACAATGTTGAGTGCTGAATGAATGTTTCTTTTTCAACAAACATATATTTTCAAACGTCTGTCTGATGATCAGCTGATCAGCTGTAACCAGCACACAGCTGAGATGTTGCTTAACCTTAAAAATTTATCATTACACCTCCAATCACCAACAGCTTTAAAATGGAGAATACCACAAATAGAGAGCACCACACCCTGTGTGTAACAGTAGGAAAGAGGAGATCTTCAAAAATACCTTTCTAGCATGACATGGGGAAAAACACATCACCAAAGAGCTTTCAGCTTTGAAATATTACTTCTGCACTGACATCTCTTGACGAATACAGAGTTTGAGGAATTCTGAACTTCTGTATTAACTGTTGAGCAATTTTTTGGCACCAGGTGCCCAAACGCTTAGAAGTAAAGGCATACAGGAGTGGATTCACGGCACTATTTACAAATGTTACTGATCCAAGAATGCGCCAGCTGTCTTCAAAAATCTTCTGCAGGTTCTCATCATTTGAGTAAATGGCTGCCACACCCAGCACAGTTACGGTACGGTATGGGATCCACAAGACAACAGAAGTCACAATAATGCTGGTAATCAGTCTGGTGGTCCGTGGATTGTTGAACAAGGGTGCCTGATTTACTTTTCTGTAGAGACTGATGTATGAAAAAACAATGGCACACAGTGACACAGTTCCTACAAGAGTCTCTGTCAACACCACAGCCATCCTCTGCCCCTTGGAGGCGTATTCACTACTGCATGTTAAATGGTGCAATTTTTCCACCGGCTGTTGAAAGACTAAAGCAGGAGTGGACAGGATGATCACAACCAGCCAGAGTGGAACCAGCAGCTTCCATGCTTTAACTTCATGTAACCTCCTCTCAAGGTACACTGCCTGAAGGTATCGCTGGACACTCAGCGCAGTCACAGTCAGCAGGCTGCTGTAAATGCTGCAATACACAGAGTACATTATGAGTTTGCAAGAAACCAGGCCTAAGGTCCAGCTATTGAGGAAAGAATAAATCAATACTGGTGTGGTAAGCATGCAGAGCAGATCTGAAACAGCCAGGTTCAGCATCAAACTTTGACTCAGACTGGACATGTTCTTCCAGTTTGGCTTGAGAATGATGACAGCGATGTTTCCAGGGAATCCCAGCAGGAAGCAGATGGACAGCACCACTGCACCAATCGCACCACTGGACCAGAAAGAATTAGGTAAATATCCAGGAGTGGAGGAAATGTTCAAGGTTATCACAGTAGAGTGGAGTTGTGCCATGCTGCAGGTTTGCTAACAATGTCGCGCACTGAGCAAGAGATAATGATAAATATGTAGTCAAATGAGTGAAACAGAAACTAATAACAAAGACACAGTGACGCTGATGCAAATGACAAAAACCAAAAAACCAAATTAAATATAACATTTGCATTCAGTGTAGGATTTTACATGTCATGGCGCTTTCTTTTCTTGGAAACAACAGTTTTCTTAGGCTATTTGCAGTCAGTTTGACATGATTATACTCAAGGAACAGAAGTTGATAATATGAAACTAAGACGATGACATCTCCATATGATGATAACATGAAATTAAAACCACTGGAGCAGAACATAAATAAACCTTGAGGTGAGATTATTTTGCAAACTGTTGTTCACACAAAAATGTGCTCAATAAAACTGCATTAAACCCTTCTTGCAAATTCTTTAGGTATTAATAGACTTGTAGTCAAGACTGCCTAAACCAGGGGTCGGCAACCCTGGGCACGCGTGCCGAAGGGTTAACTGATGTCACGACCTATCTTTTTGTAACGGTATAAACAATGAAAGGTGGTGGATTGGCCAGATGCCGGCCGATGTGTAAAAATAAGTCAGTTGTTTGGTGGTGGCCATGGTGGAGCTTCCACAGAGGCCAGCGGGTGGATGAGGGAAAGGGGAGGCAGGAGGAGAGACCCCAGGCGGCCGCCGGTCCGAGTGTCAGGTGAACCGAACTTCGGGTAAGAAGTTATGACCTGCAGTCTATCTGAGTCACATATAAAACAAGTTTAGGTGTGGTTTATTTTCATTGTGCTGACTTTTTACTGTCAGTTACAATAACTCGTACTGCGTACTAGCTAGTATGACCGAGTTTCTATACAGCTGGCTGGGTGCTATGATGTCTTTACGTTGCAGCTGCTTCTTCACTCATTCTCTCCCCCTCCTGTTGTTACTTCAATCATCGAAACTGATCAATGATCAGCTGATCGGCTTTTCTGACGCAAGTCCCGTCTCTCTTGTTTGTTTATCGCCCACTTTGCGCCAGAAAGAGGAAACCAGCAGATGTCGCGCTAAAGAACAGCAGCACGTTTAAGCGTGATCAGCTGTTGTTAGAGTTTATTTAATATTAATTTCTAGTATCAGCTGATGTTTGCTGGAGCCACAGCTGTAAAAGCTGCTGGTCGTGTTATCGGTTTGGATATGTGGTGAGAGGGAAACATGAAGATGAAACCAGGAGATGTCCTTACTGAATCATCAGAGCTGAACAGGTGATGGAGAAACAGGTTTACCTTTTAGGTGACATGGATGAGTTGAAGGGAAGTTATGAACTGTTTCTGAGAGACAAATAACACCAGGATCTTTTTTTTATGTAGCTGACAGCTGGTAAATTTATTGCTAATGCAATCATATGGCACATTGACTTGTGAGGAAATTATAGATGGCACTAATCATCAAAAAGGTTGCCTACCCTTGGCCTAAACCAAGACCAAGACAATACCAAGACCAGAGAGTATACAGACCGAGTCAAGACCAAGACAAAGTCGAGACGAGACCAAGACCGAGACCGAGACAAAAAATCTTTAAACTGCAGCCAGATGCTGCTTCGTTTACGGGTGTCGGGCATATTTATGTGTTTTTGCGATGCACTCGCACAGCCCTCCTCACCTCTGTCTACTGTCTCACTCACTTACTGAGAGGACAGACGCATGCTCCACTTGACTGTCACATCTCTCACCCTCACTGTTTTTCACATAATGATATTATCTTATGTCCTCGCATGTGATTGGCCACAATATGGAGGGATTGGAGCATAGCTGAGTCACTGTGTGAGAGCTGAGCAGCGAAAGGAAATTAAGTGAGGAGCCGGCTCTCACTCAATGGGAGTCGACTCTTCTGATTCACTACAAAGCACTCTCTAAGCACAGCTCTTAGAGCTGACGCTTTTGCGCACAACACATTAATCGAACGTTACGTTGTGTGTCATGGATACTGTTGACTCCAAATCTCCTGACCACTATCTCGATCTGAGACAGCAAGACCGAGACAGTGAGACCAAGACAAGACCAAGACCAAAGTCCGTCGAGACCAAGACAAGACCAAGACCACGTAAAAGTGGTCTCGAGACCGGTCTCGAGACATCCAACTCTAGGTATTAATGCATGTAATACACATCATTTACTATTCAAATGAAGTTTATGCACAAGTTCAATAAGGAAGATCTGTAATCACTCATCTTGCTGCTTTCCTGGATGTTCGGCTGCTTTTCAGTTCTTTTAATGACTACCACTTTTTCATGTTCAGTCTCAATACTGAAATCATTACTCTAGTCCAATCATCTGGTTTCAGTTGTTGCTGTCAGTCATTCTCCTTTTCAGAATCCCTTTCCATTTAACAACCTCCTTCCCATCTCCACCTTAGACACCTCAGCCAGAGCGCCATCCAGCCACAGTCATCTTCACCACCACCAGCGTCTGTGGGGGTCCTGTCCTAAATCCTATTACTGCATGGATTCTGTTCTTCCATGATGGGTCATCGGAGTCTAATTGGCAAGTACATTAGTTGTTCTTTCACTATAAATCATGTTCAATTCTTTCAAGGGATTTTTCCTTTTTGAAATGACACATCATCAGATGAATAAGACATGAAGAGCCTGTGTATTCATTTAACTACACCTTGGTGTGGCAGGAGACCAGTTGACTAAGATCTGATTTGGACTGATGGCTGTATTGTTTTAAGGTTTAGGATCTGTGTCCACATGGTTTGAATTGCAATCTCAAGCAGTGGGGTCACTAAAACTACATTTATGGTGCTGATTCAGAATCAGAGAAACTTTATTCATTCCAGAGGGAAACTGAGTAACTCACCCCATTAGACTTTTTTTGTGTGGGTTGTGGATGTCTATGAGCACCCTAAATGCAGCGCCTGAACCAATGAGTCCACTGAGCCCAAAAGGTGATGGAACCAGTCATCTGAACTGGATTTAAAAATAAATATACCCCCCACAGTAATAACAACATTAAATTTGAGTTTTTAAGATTTTTATTTTTTGTATCTTTTGTTTTTTTAATTTTTTTTGCTGGTTTTAATGTTGTATATTTTTGTGAAACTTTGGATTTGTTAGATTTGTATTGTGATTGTCATTTATGCTTAGAAATATTTACTCATATATGCTTAGAGGTGTATAATCGATTGTGTAGTGATAGGAGGTTTGATCCTTAATAGTCTGCAACGGCATTGTGTGCATTCCAGAGTGTTCTGGTTTTCACACCCACACTCTGGGAGCATGGGAGAGGTTGTACCTTGTCTTATTGCTTTATGGTAGGATAAACGTATCTATATCTGTTTTAGTCTAAGTGCCTTTTGTTTAGATGGACGGCTCTAGGGAGTCTTCCTGGGGTCACAGTTTGACCCCCCCCCCCACACACACACGGTATTCTTCGTTCACATGTATACCTATATAAGAGGTCATATGTTAATGACCCTATGCATATTCATGTAACCACAATAAAAGGAGTGCTATGGGGAACCTGGCTGAGAGTCTGACGGAGGTCAAGTGGGTGGAACGACACTTGGCTCCAGGCAGGTCTCCCTCATGCATGAGTACTACAAGGAACTTTGCCTACTTGTGTCTTGTTTTTGCTGTGTAGCAAATTGTCCTGAACGTTCCAGCGAATAGGTTTATGTTACAAACCTATCAGGATTATTGCCAGATTTACAAATTAAATTACAACCATAAATATAAAATTTGACCAAAGCCAGAAAAAAAGGTTGTGTTGTTGGAAGATAATTCAAGTCGGATGAGATGTTAAAAGGAACACACATCATTTTAATTTGATTGAAATTTCTGACCACATGAAAATAGTGCACCATCTGCTGGTCACTTAATTCTTAGCCTCACTGTAAAACGCAGACAGTAGCATCTCTCCCCATCACTTTGCAATGAATATATCATAGCAATCAATATATACTCAACACGTTTCTGTAGACGCTGATGTATGAAAAATGACATAAAATGACCGAAATCCTATCAGGAACTCCTTCAACAGCAAAGCATACTCCGGCCCTTAGAGCAATAGTGAGATTTGCAGCATGTTATTACTTTTCTTTTACCGGAAGAACTACCAAAACGGGAATAGACAGTATCATTGTGACCTGTCAGAGTGGAAGCAGCAGCCTGCTTGCTCCAACTTCATGTAACCTCATCCTAATGTAGACCATCTGAAGGTAATGCTGGACACTCACTGCAGTCACAGTCTGTATAAACACTGCAGTAGCCGAACTACGTTATTAACTTTTAGGCTGGAGGTCCAGCTGTAAAGGAAAGAGTAAAACCACACTTGAACGGTAAGCATGCACAGCAGGTCTGACACAGCCAGGAAGCAGGTAGACTTTACCGCTATAGGAGGAGATGTTGGGCTGAGTTGTTCCTTGCTGCAAGGAGAACACCTGGAAGTAGAAATCAAACATCTTTAAAAGTTGAACAGAAACTAAATGAGCCTCAATGTGGGACTTTTTTTTTTTTATTGCCAACTTCTGTTTACACAAAATGTGCTTAATAAAACTGCATTGAATCCATCTTGTTAGAAACCAAACTCCACCACTAGAGGGTGGTGTTGTAAAAAGAGGAAGCAAAATGCTGTTGAGAGATACTGTTAAGATGGGGAAATGATAAACACACATGAGTCCTGCTGCATTATGTAAGTTTACGTTTTGCATTCAGGACAGGGTAGAAGCTTGTGTAATAAACTGACTATTGCTGCATGTAGCAGCAAAACTGGCTGTTAAAATAAAGCTGCAGGGGTTTCAAAAAAGGGATGCCCTTGGCTCATTTAAGTGGCATTTGCATGCTCATCAAACTTAAGTCCAATCGCGCGTTGCCACTTCTTATCTGGTGCGCGTCTTTTATTTTAACAGCGAATCGCACCTGCGGACCACTTATGTGCACCCCTGTCTATAGACTTTTTTGTTATAGATGAGAGTGCGTTGCAGATTTCTGAGGACCTGCATGAAGCCTGTTCTTGCGCTCCATCTTTTTGCTTTGAGCCCACGATGTAGTAGTAGAATGTAGTTGTTGTTTTTTTATTTTTGTTTTATTGACAAGGCAGACAAAATTGTATGTGTTTTGAATATGTTTATTTTGTTTGCATGTGAGAACTTTTTGAATTTTGCATATTGTAACACAACATATTTGAATGTTTTTCAGTGCTAACAAAAAAGAAAAGAACCCATATTATAATGTTTGTGGGTTTTTATTAAGGCAGAAGTCTGCATAAGCCCTGTATTCCCCACTTATTCCAAAAACACATTCAGCTCAGCATCCCAGTAAGTACAAATCGCTCTCTCCTGATATCAATGACAATGTTATAACTAAAAGTTAAAAAAAACAACAACAATCCTTGAATATAGAATGCTTTAAAAATAAACAAGAATTCAGAAATCCATCATGACAAAAAACAAAATAAACCGGACATTATACTATATGAAGTAAATATATAAAGTAAAAATTGTTTGCATGCTCAATTCAATTTAATGCGTACATTGATTCTTTTTAATGCTTTTCCTTATTTCTTTTCCACAAACATGTAATTCCTCTGTCTGAGGACCAGCTGTAATCGGCACACAGCTGATTTGAGGGAAGGTGTTGCTTAACCTCAAAGTTTAACGTTACACCAGCAATCGCCAACGGCTTTCTGTGATAAATAGAGCGGACGGCACACCGTGTGTATCAGTGGGATAGAGGAGATTTTGACTTAATTTCCCAATCAGCTTTTGTCATTGATTTGCTTCTTCTGTAGTGAGAGCTGTGGACATAGTTTGGGAAATTCTGAACTCCTGTATGAAAAGTTGAGCAGTTTTGTGGCACAAGCTGGACAAACGATTAGAAGTAAAGGCATACAGAAGTGGATTCAGAGCACTGTTTACAAATATGAGTGCTCCAACAATGTCCCCAAAGTCATCACAAAACTTAAGCAGATGCTCATTCTTTAAGAAAATAGCTACTAAGTTCAGTACATTCATGAAAAGATATGGCACCCACAGGACAACAAAGATCACAATAATAATCAGTCTGGTGGTCTGTGGATTGTTGAGAAATGCTGTCCGATTCACTTTTCTGTAGAGACTGATGTATTTACAAAAGTCTCTGTCAACAACACAGCCATCCTCTGGCCCTCGGAGGAGCATTGATTACTGCATGTTGTCCGTTGCTGTCCAAAGACTAAAGCAGGAGTGGACAGAATCATTGCAACCAGCCAGAGCGGAACCAGCAGCATCCTTGCTTTTACCCGATTTAAACTCCTCTGCAAGTATACCACCTGAAGGTATCACTGGACACTCAGCACAGTTATAGTTACTAGGCTGACATAAAGACTGCCATACACAAAGTATGTTATGAGTTTGCAGGGCACCAGGCTGAAGGTCCAGCTATAGAGGAAATAGTAAATCCACAGTGGAAGGGTAACCAAGGAGAGCAGGTCTGACACAGCCAGACTCAGCATCAAACTCTGGCTCAGACTGGACATGTTCTCCCAGTTTGGCTTGAGAATGATGACAGCGATGTTTCCAGGGAATCCCAGCAGGAAGCAGATGGACAGCACTACTGCAGGAACCAGACCGCTGGAGTCCAAGGAAGGATGAGGTGAATCCCCAGGAGAGGAGGAGATGTTAGAAGTAACCGTGGTGGAGTTGAATTGTGCCATGCTGCAAACTTGCTGATTGTTCTGCACTGAGCAGGTGATGATGATGATAAATGAACAAGTCATGAACATGAACAAGTCGTTACTTTTGATGAAGTCAAAGAGGAACTAATAACAAAGATACTGTGATGCTGATCCAAACATTTGCATTCATTGTTTCAGGATTTTTGCATGACTCTTTCTATAAATCTTTGCATTTATTTCCATTTATTCAGAGAGCACCAGCGTAAGAACATCTAGAAACATAAATTAAACTTTCACACTTTGATGTCATCAAATTGTAGATTTTCTACTTTTTTTTTAGCACTTTGAGCAATTTAACATCATAGAAGCCTAGAAATGTGGGTGGACAGCTATGTTTTGTTTTTTTTTGTTGTTGTTGTTTTACAACAAGGACAGCATTTAGTGGGAGCTGTGGATGTGTTTATTTTATTTCCAGTTGGGGATTTCTGGATTTTTGCATTTTTGTATCTAAGCATATTTGCATGTCTTTCGCTAACTTTCACATTAGCTTTTTTTAGACATACAGTGGAAAATGAAAACACATCAAATTTTTTTCCACCCGCAAATCATCGTAGGTTTTTTGTTTTTTAAACTGGTAATGCAAATTTACTTCTCATGGCTTTCACACTCTTTGAGGCTATTTTTCAGCTCATAACTCTGGAGAAATAAGTTCTATAATTTATAGGGTTTATAGGATAATTTATCCTTGCCAACTTCCACTGGTTGCGTGGATCATTCAGGTGTACCCTGGAAAGGATGGACGAGTGAGGAAGGTGAAATTGCTGATGAGTGATCTAACCCTGGATAGAGCAGGAAAACGTACCTCCAAACCTGTGCACCTGGAAAGACCCATTCAGAAGACAGTCATTCTGATGGAAGCGGAAGAAGATTCTCCACCGCACTCTGCTTAAAAGATACTTCATAATAGTTCATTCAAAAGCCGTTCATTAGTTCATAGGCAATACTTTATTCTTTAAAATCACAAGTGATTGGTGGGAGTGTAATGGTCTTTTGCTATGAGGAAAGGATTGCCATACCTCTCTTCGAGAACTGTCCATGCTGCATAGTATGCAGACTGTGCCAAGTGGGAAGTAGCCTTCTATTGCCTTCCTTGCAAGTCCACTTACATATTTTCTCAGGTAATAAATCTTCCCTTCAACTGGTATATTTTTCCTATCAATCAGAGTCTGAAAGGAAATTTTCCAGTCATTATATCTGATAGGATCGCCACTGAATATTGTTGGCTCTGGTACCAGAAGACAACTTGCATTAAGAGACACTGCAAATGCTTTGACCAGATCTTCTGTGCTCACCTCTCGTTGCGGTGTCACATTTTGTGGCGAGGAACACCATTTCATATGCTGGTCATTGTTTTCAGACTTGACTTCATTTTTCTTATCCGATCTGTGGTGAAGTAGGTTGTATATTTCTTCATCTGAACATTCACTTTGTTCATACACCCGCTGTCAAGCCTTTGCTGCATTCAGCTTTTTTAGTCTCAAGTCACTCTACTTCTCTGCGCTAGCTTCTAGAGCCTTTTGTCTTTGTGCTATTTCTGCTTCTTGCCTTTCAATTTCCTTCATATGGATTTCTTGTTCAAGCAGAACTTGCAGAGCAGCCTCATTTGCTACAACTTCAGCAGCTGCATCTTGTCTTTTAGCTGAGACCCTGCTGGAGTGTCTAGAGGAAACCCTTGAATGAGAAGAGAGCTTAGTGTGATGTGACTTAACACTCATCCTGTCTGAGGCTACTAACTTAGGCATAGACTCAGTCTCCTTCCATTTTTCATCCCTTTGACTTTCCACATCTGAGGCTACAGATTTAGATAAAGACTCAGTGTCCTTCCAATGTTCTTCATCTTTTTGAACCTCCGCACTACTTGGGCTTGGATACTTTCTTAAAGATTCGATAATTGTCTTTGTTATGGCTTCACACGTATCCATCCTTCGTCTTGTGTCATTATCTGGAGATTCAATACGTCTCAACTCATCATAGGCAGCATTCGCATCCTTAGAAGCACCCAAAACCTTAGAAACATGTTCTTGTAGCAGATCCTTTGAGCATTGACCATCTATAGCTCATTTGGCATCCTTACTGACAACCTTCCACTTCTCATAGCGCACACTGAAACGATGTGCAGCCTTCTTTATGTGCTCGCCGTACAGTTCTTTGCCCTTTTCCGTCAACGTACGGACTCGTTGGCTCTGTCGTGCTCTTTGTGAGGTAGTAGAAACATCATCAGCTGTGCCTTCAACTGTTTGTAGTTGCTCATCTGCAGAAAGTTGTTCCACATCACCCTTTTCACTGACTTCTGGATTAGCCTCAAACTCTGCCATTGTTGGAGGGGGTTTGTTTTTTTTAATTTGTATCTTACTTAGCCTTAAATGTAAACGTTAATTCAGCAGCTTAAATTTGATTTGGTAGTTGAGGAGCAAATGAATATTAATCTAAGTTTACTGTTACAACTTTAAAGCACAGTAATTACTGTTACTCTTTAAACATCACTTAACATGTATACTTAAGTCACTTTAGCTATAAGTCACCGTTACATATCTTGTCCAAGCCAATGATACTGTTTCTTACAGCAACTGCTGAAACCCACCATATGCACAATGCACAGGTTACTCATCACAACATTAATTTAATACTGTATGAATATCAGTCACTTAAACAGCAGAAATGTAAACAATGAGAAAGAAAGAAAGAAAGAAAAAGGAAATATTCCAGTCCTTTATTCATTTATAAAAGGAAACTTATCTTAATTATTTTTACAGTCCTTTTTTCCTTTTTATTTCTCTTTCTTGTGGTTAATTATATTGAGTCCTTTAACTGAGGCAACACTTATTTTCGGGGCACCTGACTTTCCTGCGGTGGCTGCGTCTTTTCATCTACCCATACAGAGCAGAGGAGTTCTCACTGTAGCACCCTCAAGGATTGACGTAGGCACGATGTAGAGTTATAAAACAGGGTTTATTCTGGTCTTGACAACCCGTGAGAACTACTCACGGACAAAACAATAAAACAAAAACATCACATCAAAACGTGCTCTTGTACTTAGTGTCAATCAATCAAAAGTCCTTAATTACAGAAAATAAAACATTTAAAATACACAAACCTCGTGGGCTGACATCAAGGAGGTGCTAAATAGTCCTTTATGGCCTTATTGCCTTATATGAGGGGCCGTACAAGCCAAAATTCATTCTTTCACTCTCACACACATACATTCTTCTTTCACACACATATATTTTCACTCTCACATACATATATTTTCATTCTTTCACTCTCACACACATACATTCTTCTCTCACACACATATATTTTCACTCTCACACACATACATTCTTCTCTCACACACATATATTTTCACTCTCACACACATACATTCTTCTTTCACACACATATATATTTTCACTCTCACATACATATATTTTCACTCTCACATACATACATTTTCATTTATGCATTCCTACATTTTGCTCTCATTTACATGCATTCAATATGCATTTAATCTCACAAATAATATATGTATGTAAGCAGAGAATGCATACATGTCAGAAGAAAATATATGTATGTGAATGAAAGAGTATAGTGGAAACGGAAGGAGTTTAATGGAAACGGAAGGCTGGGTGTCTGTACCGCTGTGATTGGCTGAGAAGCACGCGCGGGTCACTTTCAAGTGTCTGACAGCATGGAGGGGGGAGAAGAAACTCGAGTTCTTCAGCAAGCTATCGGGGTGTTAAGAAATATTTTATCATCTCCTGAAACGGTCGCATCGTTGTCCTCGTCACTTGATCGAGATGGGACGGGCTCAACTTTTTTTTTTACGTGCGCTCAGAATAGTGGCACAAAAATAACGCCACAGTAACCCAGAAAGAGTAATATTTCAAACTCCGCCACTCTGTGCTTCTCTGCCACTGCCTCGTTTGAGTTTTGGACGAAATGGATTCTGAGATATTGCATTTCGTCATTTCGAGCTGATTGGAGACCAGAACAGCCAATCAGATATTTTTGCATCCAAGTCTGTGATTGGCTGGTTTTGTGGCACAAAAATAACGCCATAGGTCACAAAATAAACTTTTAAGATATTTTCATGCGAGAATGGTGCTGTGTAAACTTCAAATATCTGCTTGATTCATCAAGACATCACATATTTCCATAAGTGCTCTAACATTTTCGGAGATGCCTGTTACCTATGGCCTTATTTTTGTCCCACTATTCTGAGCGCACCTAAAAAAAATTTGAGCGCACGTAAAAAAAAAAGTTGAGCCCGTCCCATCTCGATCAAGTGACGAGGACAACGATGTGACCGTTTCAGGAGATGATAAAATATTTCTTAAAACCCCGATAGCTTGCTGAAGAACTCGAGTCTCTTCTCCCCCCTCCATGCTGTCAGACACTTGAAAGTGACCCGCGCGTGCTTCTCAGCCAATCACAGCGGTACAGACACCCAGCCTTCCGTTTCCATTAAACTCCTTCCGTTTCCATTAAACTCCTTCCGTTTCCACTATACTCTTTCATTCACATACATATATTTTCTTCTGACATGTATGCATTCTCTGCTTACATACATATATTATTTGTGAGATTAAATGCATATTGAATGCATGTAAATGAGAGCAAAATGTAGGAATGCATAAATGAAAATGTATGTATGTGAGAGTGAAAATATATGTATGTGAGAGTGAAAATATATGTATGTGAGAGTGAAAATATATATGTGTGTGAAAGAAGAATGTATGTGTGTGAGAGTGAAAATATATGTGTGAGAGTGAAAATATATGTGTGTGAAAGAAGAATGTATGTGTGTGAGAGTGAAAGAATGAATTTTGGCTTGTACGGCCCCTCATAGCCTTATTCTCCATCTTCTTTCTCACTTATTTCTTCTCTTTCTCTAACTTTAAACATTACTTTCTCCATGAGTGGAGCTACAAAACAAAAAAAGCCAAAATGAAGGCCTGTAACAACAACATGTTTTATCATGCCATTTTTGAGAAAGTCATTAATGGACACGGAAGTAGCTTTTCAAAAAATAAGGGGAATTCATTTCTGCTGCAATATTGTTTTCTTAGGTAAGACATAACCAGTCGGTTGTTTTGTTTTTCTGTTTTTTTGTTTTGGCTCATACTGCCATGAAGTATCAAAGCCTCTACTGCGATCTAGTGGTAAAGCATAATATCGCTATACAAGAGGCCCACTTAAAGCAAAAGCAGATGATATTTTAAGCTGAAGTGTAAATAAGCTAATAAAATAACAATTCTTCAACACATCATGAGGCATTTCAGTGGAAGAACAAGGCAGAGCTTTTTTGAGATTTTCCAGTGAATACAATCACAGAGGCCGTGAAAGAATTGAATTGAGTGAAGCTTTCAAAAATACAAATACATTTCTCTGAAAACTTTTCTGAAGGAAGAACAGAACACACACAGGTACTTTGTAACTGTGCCAGATATAGTTGTACCTTTACAGGTTTTAGTTAAACAGTTGAGAAATGTGTATAATATGATGCAATGTAAAAAAAACTAAACAAAACTGTTCAACAGTGTATAAACTAATGCAAAATTAGTTCCACTTTAGCCAATTACAACAGGGAAGTGATGTTAGTCTTATTTACTGCATCAGTTTTAATAATTCCACAACATACAGAGTTACAGCAGACAATTTAAGTACCTTTTTGTGTTGTTTCTACATTTACATATGATATTACTTACATATAGTATTTGGGAAATTTATTTTATTGTTGAGTAAGGCCATTCTCTTGTTAGCCAGCTGATCTCATCAAATCCTCACAGATAAGCACAGAAACATCATCAGAACTGACAGACATTTCTCTAAGAAATATTAAAACTATTACAGAACATTTTCAGCTATGGTGAAGTCATTTTTCATTGTGTTCCCACTCATACCAGGAAGAACACACTGGTACTTCCTCTAATTTAATGGGTCTTTCAATTCTTTCAATATTTGCCCGCTTTCTTGTCAACAAATATATATTTTCACATCTCAAGCTTAAACCAAAAATCAACAACTCATTGTGACAAATAGAGAGCACCACAACCTATATGTAACAGCAGGAGAGAAATCCTTTGACCAAAAGATGCCTTTTACAATGTCACAAGGGGAAAAATAATTCCCCTGAGAGCTGTGATGTTGCTTCTGCAATGATATCTGTTAACAGAGTCAGATTTTAGGAATTTCTGAACTTCTGTATTAACTGTTCAGCAAATTTTTGGTGCAGAGTTGTCAAACGAATTGAAGAAAAGGGATAGAGGAGTGGATTCACTGCACTGTTTATAAATGTTGGTGGTCCAACAATGCTCCAGCTGTCATCACAGAACTTCAGCAGTCGCTCGTTTTTCAAGGAAATAGCTGACACACCTAACACATTTACAGAAAGATATGGCATCCACAGGACAACAAATGTCACAATGATCCTGGTAATTAGTCTGGTGGTCTGTGAATTGTTGAAAAATGCTGTCCGATTCACCTTTCTGTAGAGAATGATGTATGTAAACATTATGACAGAAAGTGACAGAAATCCTACAAGAGTCTCTGTCAACACCACAGCCAACCTCTGGCCATCAGAAGAGTGTTTATTTTTGCATTTTGTCCAGTGTTGTTGTTCTACCAACTTTCGAACTACCAACTCAAGAGTGGACAGGATCATTGCAGCCAGCCAGAGCGGAACCAGCAGCTTCCATGCTTCAACCCGATTTAAACTCCTCTGCAGGTGAACGACCTGAAGGTAACGCTAGATGCTCAGCACAGTTATAGTCAGCAAGCTTCCATAAATGCTGCAATAAACAAAGTATGTTATGAGTTTGCAGAACACCAGGCCAAAGATCCAACCACGGACAAAATAGTAAGTCCATATTGGGAGGGTAACCAAGCAGGGCAGGTCTGACACAGCCAGGTTCAGCATCAAACTCTGGCTCAGACTGGACATGTTCTCCCAGTTTGGCTTGAGAATGATGACAGCAATGTTTCCAGGGAATCCCAGCAGGAAGCAGATGGACAGCACCACTGCAGGAAGTAAACCACTGGTGTTCCAGGAGTGATGAGGTGAAAATCCAGGAGAGGAGATGTTATAGGTAACCATTGTGGAGGTGAGTTGTGCCATGCTGCAAACTTGCTGTCAGTGTTGTGCACTGAGCAAGTGATGATGATAAATGTGCAGTCAGGTCCACAAGGTGTTCTCTCTTGATGTAGAAAAGAGGAACTAATAACAAGGAACCCCTAATGGTCTCTTTGGAAGTAAAGAATATTTGCATGTTTCTTTTAAACAAATGGTGAAACAGGTTTATTTAGACATGGACTGGAAGAATATTTGCAATGTTTGCAAAGGAGTTTTTTTTTTTTTTTTTTTTTTTACCAGTAATGCAAATCTACATATATATATATATATATATATATATATATATATATATATATATATATATATATATATATATATATATATATATATATATATATATATATATATATATGTGTGTGTGTATATATATATATATATATATATATATATATATATATATATATACACACACATATATATACACACACACACTGTTGCAGCTTTCTTTTGAGTTTTGTGATGCTGGAATAACGTAAGATTAAATAGCTTGTTGAATGCCAGCTCAAACAAGGAGGCAAAGGGGAGGAAGAAAAGCAGGGGTGAGAGAGGTGAATAAGAATAAGGAGAGGAGTAGCTAGTAGAAGATTTTATTGAGAACAAGACAGAAGTCATGTTGTTAAACCCAGCAGCAGTAGCAGCAACCCCTGCGCCGCCCTTTCCTCTCTGGCCCCCTCTGAGAAATCCATTATCATTCATTTAAATGGAGTGAAAATGGATCCTTCTCTAAAGCTCGTGTGAGCACTGTGATAAAATCCTGCTTTTTCCAGTCCAAAGCCCACGGTCCCATAACGAAGCCAAGCTCACCAACATCCTCCAAAGAAACTGCAGCGAGTGTCCCATCAGCTGTAACTGAGGTTCACTATCTACCCCCTCAACGAAAGTCACGGTTAGTAAGCCTGGTGGGAAACAGATGTACTGTGAACTGTTTTATGGACAATCACCCAGCCAAGGTGTTATGGGATTCAGGGGCACAGTCCAGGATAGTAAATGAAAACTGGCGGCAAAACCACCTCCCTCACACGGTCGTCAGACCCATTTCAGAACTGTTAGACAATGAGACGCTCACAGTGTTTGCTGCAAATGACACACCCACACTTACTCCATGCTGGATAGAAGTCAGCTTCAGACTAGGCAGTGATTTGTCCCCAGCCAATGAGCTGCAAGTCCCAATACTGGTATCCAGTGACCCGGCTGTGGCCAGTGATCCCATTATCGGCTACAATGTCATTGAAGCTATCTTCAACCAGGAAGAAGTAAAAACCAAAGGAGGAAGAAAACAGCTAGCACATTATGTGAGTAAAGCATTGGAAATAACTGTACGCACTGCGCATAATGTTGTCAAGCTTGTGCAGAACAGCAGTGAAGGCCCAGAGACAGGTGTGGTAAGGACTGGCATAAGAAGAGTGCCTTTGTCAGCTAACCAAGTCACCAAAGTTTATGTACGGGCACACGTTAGTTCACATGCCCGGGGCCAAGACATGCTCTTTCTACCTGATGGGGCTGACCCACCACCAGAGGGTGTAATATTCAATGATGTATTGGTGAAAATCCCAGACAGAAAAGTACCATATGTGCCCATCCCTGTGACTAACAGTACAGACCACACCATTTATCTGGAGAGCCGTAAAGTGATTGGATACCTTGAACCAGTAAAGACTGTATACGCAGCTGACATCCAGACTAAAGTAAACGAGCTGACACAAGAGAACAAAAATGGTACAGAGCAAAAGTTACACAACCCGAGTAACACACAGACATGAGAGAACCAACAGAGACCAAAGTCATCGAACCCACCAGTGGACCTACAGCATCTGGATGAAAGTCAGCGAGCGACTGCAAGGAAGATGTTGCGAGAGGAATGTGAGGCGTTTGCATATGACATTGACGATGTTGGCTGCATACCATCCCTGAGGATGCATATAAGCCTCCATGACACAAATCCGGTGAAAAAGACTTACATGTCCATCCCAAAACCTCTGCACAACAAAGTGAAAGAGTATTTGCAAGACCTGCTTAACAAAGGCTGGATCACACCATCACGGTCCCCCTACTCATCACCTGTGGTGTGTCTCCACAAGAAAGACAGCACCCTTCGCCTTTGTTGTGACTTTAGGGAGCTCAACCGCAAGTCAGTCCCAGACCACCATCCAATACCAAGGATCCAAGACATGTTGGATGCGCTGGGTGGGAGCTCCTGGTTTTCTGTGTTAAACCAGGGTAAGACGTACCACCAGGGTTTCTTGGATGAAGAAAGCTGCCCCTTAACTGCCTTCGTCACACCCTGGGGGCTCTATAAGTGGGTACACATTCCTTTTGGCCTGAGCTCCGCACCCGCTGAGTTCCAGAGGAGCATGGAACACTGTATGGCAGGCCTCAGAGACACTATCTGCCTCCCATACCTGGACGACAACCTGGTGCACAGCAGCAGCTTTGATGAACACTTGGAACATATCCGCCTTGTCCTCCAGCGTTACAGAGAGCATGGTGTTAAGTTGACCCCAAAGAAATGTGAACTGTTCAGGCAAAGTGTCAAGTCTCTCGGCAAGCTGGTAACGGGTGAAGGCTACACAGTGGACCTGGCAGAGTTGGCCCAGGTGATGGCGTTAAAGGAAAAGACACCTGCAACCGTCGGAGAGGTACGTCAAATGCTTGGTTTCCTCTCTTATTACAGGCCTTTCATCCCCAACTTCTCCCGTGTTGCCCATCCACTCCACAGCCTGCTTAGTCCTCCATCTTCTGAGAACTCTGCTCCAGTCTCAGCCGACAAGTCCAAAAAAAGGGTGAGGAAAAGTAAAGGCCACTTACCATCACGGGCGCCCATTCAGTGGGCGAGCTCCCACCAGGAGACATTGAACCAGCTTGTAGATGCACTTACAAGACCCCCATTCTCGGGTACCCCGACTTCACAGAGCCTTTTGTGTTACATTGTGATCCATCACAGGTCGGGTTAGGTGCTGTTTTGTATCAGCGGTAGCAAGGCAAGATGAGAGTCATAGCATATGGCTCCCGCACCCTGAGTCCAGCAGAGAAAAAGTACCACCTGCACTCTGGCAAATTAGAGTTTTGGGCCATGAAGTGGACGATTTGTGAATGTTTCTGGGATTATCTGTACCATGCCCCATCGTTCGTGGTGTACACGGATAATAACCCACTAACATATGTGCTCACTACTGTAAAGCTTAACGCCACAGGTCACAGATGGGTCGCAGAGCTGGCCAGCTACAACTTCACCATCTGCTACCGTCTGGGCAAGACCAACGCAGATGCTGATGGGCTGTCGCGAATGCCGCTGGACATTGACAGCTACATGAAGAGCTGTACAGCTGAAGTTGGACAGGAAGCCATAAGCGCATCAATGGAGTCTGTAACGGTGGAGGAGAGAGACCCTTGCCAAGGCGTTGGAGTTATCCAGGAGAGTGCTCTGAAGTTAATCAAAGATTCTGACACTACCCAGTCTTTTACACCAGACCAGATTCGCAGAGCCCAGGAAGCGGATGAAGTTCTGGCAAGAGTGCTCTAGTATAAGTCGCTGGGTAGAAGACCGAGTAGAACTGAGGTGAAGTCAGAGCATCCTGCTGTAGCTGCACTACTCAAGCAGTGGTTGAAGCTTCACATCGACCAGAATGGTGTCCTGCGTTGCCAAACATCACGCCGAGAGCAGCTACTGGTCCCTAAAGCCTATCATCCCCTGATTTTTAAAGAACTCGACCAAGACATGGGCCACTTAGGGGTGGAAAGGACACTCGACCTGATTCGAGACAGGTTCTACTGGCCGCAGATGGCGAAAGAGGTTGAACACTTTGTTGCAGAAGAATGTGAGTGTCTTAAGAAGAAGAAACCGAGTAAGCAGACCCGTGCACCTCTGTCCTCGATCCAGTCCACTTACCCATTCCAGCTGGTGTCCATAGACTTCCTTCACCTGGAAAAGTGTAAGCAGGGCTAGAGTATATACTTGTTGTCATGGATCACTTCATGAGGTTTGCCCAAGCCTATGCAACAAAGAACAAAGCAGCTAAAACAGTTGCTGACAAGCAACTGACCTGGATGACTGAGAACCTTCACAGACATACTGACAAGCTCTTCAATGACTTTGCACTCAAGTTCGGCTTCCCGACCAGACTACACCACGACATGGGCAAGGAGTTTGAAAACAAACTCATGGCAAGATTGAAAGAACTCTCTGGTATCCAGGGCTCCCACATGACACCCTACCACCCACAGGGTAATGGACAGGTGGAGAGATTCAACCGCACCCTGCTGTCCATGTTGCGGACCCTGGAGGACAAGGAGAAGGATGATTGGAAAGAGTCGCTAGCTAAAGTCGTCCACGCGTACAACTGTACGAAGAATGAGGCAACAGGCTACGCCCCATATTACCTCATCTTTGGACGTTCCCCACGCCTGCCCATCGACTTGCTCTTTGACCTGAAAAGGGATGAAGCTCATGTGGACTATGATGACTATGTTAGCTGCTGGAAAAAGAGAATGCAGGAGGCGTACACAGTGGCTTCTCAAACTGCTACCAAGGAAACTGCTCGAGGCAAAGCATACTTCGACAAGAAAGTTAAAGGGAGAGATCTTCAGCCTGGGGATAGAGTGCTCCTCGGAAATCTCACTCCTCGAGGTGGACCCGCAAAGATCCAGTCCTTCTGGGAGAACCAAGTCTACAAAGTGAAGGAGAGGAAAGCAGATGACAGTCCAGTGTATCTGATCAGCCCTGAAAATGGTGAAGGCAGAGATAAAGTGGTGCACAGAAATCTCCTACTGCCCCGTGACTTCCTACCATTTGAGAAGCCATCAACACAGACTGTTCAGCCCCAAAAAGACTCTCCAACTGTGACAAGGAAAAAGTTCAGACCTCCGCGTAGACAGCTGCAGCCAGGGAATGGCGACACATCGGATGATGACGACAGTGGCACCTACCAGTGGTACCTCAGGCCGGTTCCAGGGAGACGACAGAGGCAGACTCCGCTTAACCCTTTGGCAGAGTCCTTCCAGCCTCATCTGAGTCTCCACTGTCAAGAAGAGGATTTGCCACTACAGAGCGAAGAGGATTTGCCACTACAGAGCAAAGAGGATTTGCTACTACAGAGCGAAGAGGATTTGCCACTACAAAGTGAAGAGACTGTGCCTGGGCAGATCGAAGGCCCTGACCCTGACATTGACAGGCCACTGAGTGGTGATGCTATGACTGACATTCTAGCTGCAACTGGTGGTGAGACTGACTCTGTGAGGCAGCGACCTCAAAGACAAAGACAGCAACTGACTGTACTGAGCTATGACACTTTAGGTCAGCCAACTTTGGTTAAGAGGAACTGTACAGTGACTATGGCTCAAGTTATTGACTGTAATGGCTTCTGGAGACCATGGGCTGTGGGAGTGTGTTAAGGCTATGGTTGAATAGATGATGCAGACAGAAATGTCAGGAGACATTTAATTTTGTGGGGGAAAGTGTGGCACTATGTTAAAGACAGAGACATGAAAATAGTAGCCCCCCATTTTATTTTATACTCAAAGACACTTTCTTTTAGTAGGCCACTGTAATGTCAGTTTTACTGTTGTATAAGTTCCACCAGCAGAGGGCGCTCAGTTTCGTATGCATTGGTAGCTGACGCTACACTAGAAAAAGTAGTGTCAGTGGTGAAGAGGCAGGGTATGGCCTGCGTGCCAAAGAGAACTGATTGTCATCAGGGGCGATTTTAGCCCATTTTTGGGGGTGCTTCAGCACCCCCAAAATGAATCAAAGCACCCCCAAAGATTTCTTACTTTTTTTTGACAATATTTGCTGTTTGTGTGACACACTACTAAAAATATAAAAAGCATACAGTACTTGGTTGAGACGGAACATTTTAACAACAAAAGTATAGATAACCCCTCCCCCCTCCCAAAATGGTTTGTTCCAGCTCGCCCCCACTCTGGCTCTAGGGTCGTTGATGCCAGAGCGATGGTGGCTGAGACGCAGCGGAGCGGAGGTGGAGTGCCTGGATTAAAACAGGACATATTAGCAGCATTTAACCTTCAGTTACTCTTTATGTAGTTAGATAGGAGTCATGTTTCTTTTTAGCTGAAAAACATTACACCCAGGTAACCTGCAGTGTTGAACACTTGTTTTCCAATGATGTTTGCTACCCAACAATCCGTCCTACTCTGTAGTAAATTCAGCGACATTTGACCGTCCTGTTGCTCCCACTGAAATGTATACAGCCTATTTAAAATCTAAAACTTAAAATTGTCCGTAGCCTGCTGTTGTTACCACTGTCCTGTTTGAAATGGATACTAACTAGCTAACTGACTGAATGCCCATTAACCTTATAACTCCTGTTGTGTGTGTGTGTGTGTGTGTGTGTGTTTGTGTACAGAGAGACAGCCAGGTTCATAATGGATATAAGGAAGTTTTTTCAAAAACAGGAGCCACATTCAGGTAAAAGTGTAAGAACAAATGATCCATCAATAAAGGATAATGTTGGATCAGTGTTTCAATATTTTATATCTTTTATTAGATGTTCATGTGGTTTGGTTATTTGCCTTTTGGTTGAAAGTACACTGAGAGAGGACTTTTCGTTAGTGATCTTAATATTTTTTTTTTTCATATTAATGTAATTTTTTCATCTAATTGAATACAATCTATTTGTGTATGATTGTCAGTCCAAAGAGGGAGAGAGGAAAGAGGGGAACGTGAGGAGAAAGTACAAGGTCAGGAAGAACCAGGTAAGAAAACAGACAGGGAACAGTGACAGGCAAAACAGAAACTATTAAACTGACGAAGAGAAAAAACCTGATTTTACTCACACAATCAGGAAGTTGCGTTCTCCCTATATTAAAGCTGCTATACAGAATCTGCAAAACAAACTGTGTTGAAACATTTTTGACCCTCTTTAACAACATTCCAACATAACATTATCATTGATTGGGGAGATTAAAATTAATGATATATTTTTATGTGGTTCAGCCACAACTTTACTAAAACCTCAGCCAGTAATAGGTAGGCCAACTTTTGGACTGTCCAGTTGTCTGTATGCCTGCCGCATACAGACCTATGCGGCAGAGAAACACTTATCAGTGTTTCTCAAACTTTTTACAGTGTGTACCACCTGAGAAAAATGTCAAGCTCTCCCAAGTACCACTATGAAAGCATGAAACTCATAAATCTTACAGCACAAAATTAGTATTATTAAATTAGTTAAATTAGTATCTGCAGTAAAGATTTTTTCATACATTGTATACATTCTACCACAGGCAAAGTTGCCTCCATTTTTATAGTTTTTTATTAATATTTTGTAATAATTTATTCTGTTTTGGGAGTGTTTTTTATGTATCTGTATTATATTATACATACACATTAAAAGTGAATCTCTGTCCAAAATATGCACTCAGTTTACTTCTTACTCACTATGAGCATCATTTAAATAACCTTTATCAGATTTGATGGTTTTGTTACAGACTTCTCAAAATAGTGTTTTGCTTTTCTTTCACAAATGTGGGGGTTGTGTTAAAATGTACAAAACAGTGATGTCATTTTTTTGTGACGAGGACCCAGGCAGAGAGAGACTTCATGAATTTAAGAATCTTATGATTTAATAAAGAAATTTGCAGACTTGCACAAAGATGGTAAAATTATGATGACTGATAGCGGAGATGAAGACAACAGACGATGAGGACAGGGAGGAACAGGGGTTTAAATGCACCAAGGAGACAGTCAGAGGGAACTCGGGACAACTGGAGACATTTAAGGATGCATGGATTCACAGAGACAGGGAAGAAGTCTCATCGTGACGTGTAAAGTTTATCTTGCCTGGCTGGGCAGCTCTCTGGGTGCTCAGCACCCCCAAAGCTCTGATCCTAGAATCGCCCCTGATTGTCATATTTTTCTGTTTTTACAGGTAAGCTGGGTGGTTGATAATATAAAAAAGAGGTTCTAAAAGTGACAGACAGCAGTGGCGATTAATGATAAATGTCTTGTTTGTGGCGAATGTTAAGCTAGAGAGCTAATTTCCAAGTTGGTCCAGTTGTTAGCCTGTGCTCATTCAGTTGTTAGACTGTACCCAAAGTCTGTGATTTCCATACAGGTATTTTTTGGGTTAAAGTGACAATTAATATGTTTTGCACAATAAGAGAAAATGTCAATTGCTGTATGTTTAGTTCATGAAGAGTGAATGCTGTGGAAATATGTTAAGAAAAACGTTTATTTGGAAGAGATCTAGTTTAATAAATATAGTTAATAAGACAGGTTCATAAATAGATTAAAACAGTAGTAAAAACAGGATAAAACTGTAATGAGAGTTTACTATGGTGCTTGTGCATACAGTAAAATGTATTTTTTTGTGATTTAAATAGTTTATAAAAGTGGTGCATGTGAATATGAAACTGTATAAGTTACTTGTATAAAGTAATGTTAGCTACACTAGAAGAAGTAGTGTCAGTGGTGAAGAGGCAGCGTACGGCCCGTGCGCCAAAGAGAACTGATTGTCATATTTTTCTGTCTTTACAGTTTTCTGTAAAAGTAAATATGTTGCACCGGAGATGAGTTGGCCCATCATTTCAGTGGTGTAACATTTCTTTCATCACAAGGGGAAAAATACATCTCCAAAGAGCTTTCAGCATTGAGATATTACTTCTCTACCGACATCTCTTGACAAATACAGATTTTGAGTAATTCTGAACTTCTGTATTAACTGTTGAGCAATTTTTTTGGTGCATTGTGGCCAAATGATTAGAAGTAAAGGCATACAGGAGTGGATTCACAGCACTATTTACAAATGTTACTGATCCAAGAATGCGCCAGCTGTCTTCAAAAAGCTTCCGCAGGTTCTCATCATTTGAGTAAATAGCTGCCACACCCAGCACAGTTATGGTACGATATGGGATCCACAAGACAACAAAGGTCACAGTGATGCTGGTAATCAGTCTGGTGGTCCGTGGATTGTTGAAAAAGGGTGCCCGATTTACTTTTCTGTAGAGACTGATGTATGAAAAAACAATGGCACACAGTGACACAGTTCCTACAAGAGTCACTGTCAACACCACAGCCATCCTCTGCCCCTTGGAGGTGTATTGACTACTGCATGTTAAATGGTGCAGTTTTGCCACCAGCTGTTGAAAGACTAAAGCAGGAGTGAACAGCTAACCAAGGAGACTAGATGTTTGTGGTGTGTTTCAGTGTGGAATGTTTTCCCAATTAAGAACTCGGCAAACCTCTGACAGGCCCATGTTGAAGCAAGTGCCTCTTTTTCAATCTGAGCATATTGCTGCTCTGTCATGCTGAGACAGCTTGAAGCATGTGCTACCAGTTTCCACCCTAAATCATCTTGCTGCTGGTGAAGCACCACTCCTATGCCATACAAGGAAGAATCAGCTGATATGCACATTTCAGCATTTGGGTCATACAGAGCAAGCCCTGGGGGTGTTGTCAGTTCTTTTTTGATGCCATTAAAAGCCTACTGCTGACTTGGCCCCCATGACCACAGGTTAGACTTCCTCACCATGCCCAGCAAGCATCTCACCTCAGTTATGTTGCTAAAAGAAAAGAACCCATATTATAATGTTAGTAGTTTTTTATAAAGGTAGAAGTCTGCATGCATATATACTGGACTCCCTGATATGTAGATTAACATTTTACATTTCTCTACAGTTCAATTGTTTTAACCATCACACCATACAAGCTCACACAAAAAGTTAGCCTTTAACCAAAAATTAAAGACAAGTGTAAAATATTAAAATCACAAGTCATGCAAAACTAGACACCAAATAAAAACAAACCATCATTCCCCTGCACGACTGTCAAAGGAAAAAACCTTAGAGAAGCAAGAAACACAAACTCAAGTTATGGCATGTACATGGGCGAGGCTTACTGCGTGGCAAGACACAGGCAAGTCGCGCAGAGCCTCAGTCCGTTCTTTATTTTATAGCAGAGAATAGATTACACAGCATCTCTAGGTGGAGCATACGTAATAGAAAAACATCTCTAGATATGGTTATCGCATGAGTGGTCGTTATCCATAAGACAAGAGGAACTAGTATCTTTTGTCATATCAGCTTCAGGTTGGAACTGTCTCTGCCTGAGAGTGTGTTACTTTGTAACTTCCTCACGCATGCTTCTGTTCCTTAATCTGTAGGTTACAGGCACATCATGTTTTCACAAGAAATTATACTTAAGCAAAATAAAGGTTATCAAAGTAAGTAAATGTAAAAATCTCTTAACAACGACATTCCTTCAGACGCTTTTCTATGAAAGGTAATCTGCCACCTCTCTCTGGCTGTACCTTATACACAAGCCTTGTATTCCTCACTTGTTCCAAAACCACATTCAGCTCAGCATCCCAGTAAGTACAAAGCTCTCTCTCCTGATATCAATGACAATGCTATAACTAAAAGTAAAAAAAACAGCAATCCTTGAATATAGAATGCTTTAAAAATAAACAAGAATTCAGCAAGACAAGAAAAACAAAACAAGAAAAGAAATCCATCATGACAAAAAAGAAAAGAAAACGGAGATTATGCTATATGAAGTAAATATATAAAGTAAAAATTGTTTGCATGTTCAATTCAGTTTAATGTGTACATCGATTCTTTTTAAAGCTTTTCCTTATTTCTTTTCCACAAACATGTAATTCCTCTGTCTGAGGACCAGCTGTAATCGGCACATAGCTGATTTGAAGGGGAGATGTTGCTTAACCTCAAAGTTTATTGTTACACCGGCAATCGCCAACAGCTTTCTTTGATAAATACAGCGGATGGCACACCGTGTGTATCAGTGGGATAGAGGAGGTTTTTTGACTTAATTTCCCAATCAGCTTTTGTCACTGAGTTGCTTCTTCTGCAGTGAGAGCTGTGGACATAGTTTGGGAAATTCTGAATTTCTGTATGAAAAGTTGAGCAGTTTTGTGGCACAGGCTGGACAAACGATTAGAAGTAAAGGCATACAGAAGTGGATTCAGGGCACTGTTTACAAATATCAGTGCTCCAACAATGTCCCCAAAGTCATCACAAAACTTAAGCAGTTGCTCATTCTTTAAGAAAATAGCTACCAAGTTCAGTACATTCATGAAAAGATATGGCACCCACAGGACAGCAAAGATCACAATGATGCTGGTAATCAGTCTGGTGGTCTGTGGATTGTTGAAAAAGGCTGCCCGATTCACTTTTCTGTAGAGATTGATGTATGAAAAAACAATGACAGAAAGGGACACAGATCCTACAAAAGTCTCTGTCAACAACACAGCCATCCTCTGGCCCTCGGAGGAATAGTGAGGTTTGCAATATGTCAATTTCTGATCTTTAACTAGCTGTTGAGCAGTTAAAGCAGGAGTGGACAGGATCATTGCAACCAGCCAGAGCGGAACCAGCAGCATCCTTGCTTTTACCTGATTTAAACTCCTCTGCAAGTATACCACCTGAAGGTATCGCTGGACACTCAGCACAGTTATAGTTACTAGGCTGACATAAAGACTGCCATACACAAAGTATGTTATGAGTTTGCAGGGCACCAGGCTGAAGGTCCAGCTATAGAGGAAAGAGTAAATCCACAGAGGAAGGGTAACCAAGGAGAGCAGATCTGACACAGCCAGACTCAGCATCAAACTCTGGCTCAGACTGGACATGTTCTCCCAGTTTGGCTTGAGAATGATGACAGCGATGTTTCCAGGGAATCCCAGCAGGAAGCAGATGGACAGCACTACTGCAGGAACCAGACCTCTGGAGTCCAAGGAAGGATGAGGTGAATCCCCAGGAGAGGATGAGATGTTAGAAGTAACCGTGGTGGAGTTGAATTGTGCCATGCTGCAAACTTGCTGATTGTTGTGCACTACACAAGTGATGATGATGATAAATGTGCAGCCACATGAACAAGTCGTTACTTTTTATGAAGTGAAAGAGGAACTAATAATAAAGATACTGTGATGCTGATCCAAACATTTGCATTCATGGTTTCAGGATTTTTGCATGACGCTTTCTATACATCTTTGCATTTATTTCCATTTATTCAGAGAGCACCAGCGTAAAAACATCTAGAAACATAAATTAAACTTTCACACTTTGATGTCATCAAATTGTAGATTTTCTACTTTTTTGCCATTTAACATCATAGTAGCCTAGAAATGTGGGTGGACAGCTATGTTTTTTTTGTTGTTGTTGTTGTTTTACAACAAGGACAGCATTTAGTGGGAGCTGTGGATGTGTTTATTTTATTTACAGTTGGGGATTTCTGGATTTTTGCATTTTTGTATCTAAGCATATTTGCATGTCTTTCGCTAACTTTCACATTAGCTTTTTTAGACATACAGTGGAAAATGAAAACACATCAAATTCAATAGGTGTGTTTTTTTAAAACTGGTAATGCAAATTTACTTCTCATGGATTTCACACTCTTTGAGGCTATTTTTCAGCTCATAACTCCAGAGAAATAAGTTCTATAATTTATAATACAATCTGGCTATATTAACCTACAACCAGAAATGAATGACAATTCAATATCTTGATGCGCACTTAATAAACCAGAATAAGAAATACCTGAAAGTTGATTCCTTTCATCTCAGTGCCATATTTTCAGTGGGAGAAATGTTTGATTCCTCATCCAAGTGTCTTCTTCAGACTCAGCTGATTATGAACATTTGCATAATAACCGCATAATAATTGAAGTGCCACCATTACTCAATAATGAGCTACGAGCTCATTATTAGCTCATTCCCTCTCCTATCCTGTTCATCTTAGCCTTGTCTCTGTCTGTTCTTCCTACCATCACCTATATGTAGTCTGTCATGTCTCCATGCTTGTTTATTTTTTGTCTATGCCAGTTTGTGTGTCTTAGCATAAACACTCAGAGTTTGTCTGAGTGTTTACTAGAGACAAAGACCATATCTATAATCACCCTCTTGATTATCTGAACCTCCAAAGAATGTTATTTCTCCTGAGCTAATCCCTCCACTAATCTCATCCTCAGGGTGAGAGCGGGCAGGGCCCAGCTGACCTCTGCACCCATACCTGTTCCTCGGGTGAGGCGGACCAGGTTCCAGCCAGTCCCTGAACCTTTCCTAGTTCCTAGGGTGAGGCTATCCGATACCCAACTTGTCTCTGCAATTCTCAAGGTGAGATCAATTGGGGTCTATTCTGTCCTTAAACTGGTCCCTCTTCATAGGGTGAGGTTAACCAAGACCCAGGAGGTGAGATGGTGGTTTATCAACTTTGCTCAGTGGCAAACACATCTGATGCTTTGGTGTATCAGAACTGCAGTGCCGGTGTACCAGGTGTTTACATCTGAGTCAGACAGGAAGCAGGACATGCAGGCAGCAAAGGGAAGTGGCAGAGGAGGGTGGCTGGGGTATTTTCAAGGCGTAGGTGGAAGTTAAGAAGTGTGAGCAGAGGGACTTAAATGATGCAGTGAGATTCACACCTATTAAATATCCTGAGATCTGCTACTGGATCCATGAAGTCTAAAGCAGTGGGTTTATGGGAGGCAAAGACCTGGTGTGACTTTGCAAGAAGCTCAAATTTAAGTGTTGTGTGTTTAAAAACAACTGTCATAATATTGGTGCTGATCATTAAATTCTTGAGCCTAAAAGCTTTATATAAAACTCAAAGCAACATTTTAGTAGAAATGTTGTATTGGAAGCCAAATAATTCAAATGTCTGTCCAAAACAAGTCACTCATCCAGCTGGACCCAAAAACACCATTCTGGCCATATTGCTCCATCCAGTTGGTCAGCTGGGAAATCGAGCTCAGCAATGCAGACCTTCCCAAGCTGGAAATGCTTGTACTTTTTGCAATTGGCATTAAAAACAGCTCCTGATGCTCTTTTAGTCAATTAAGTGAATTCTGATTGTGAAAGACATGATCTATATGAATGCCAGGCTTTTTGTGTTGTTTTAACTACCATTTTGGAAAATGTGACACCTACAAAGTTTTATTTTGTTTTAAGAAGTTATTCATGTAAAAGGCTTTATGTCATTGCAATATGTCATAGATTTTTTGTTGGGGTTATGGAGATTGCATCAATACAAAGGGGAAGTAGCATTGCATAGCTCTGCATAGCTTTGCTGGCTGCTGCAAAGCTCCCGTACATCGTTAGAGTCGCTTTTCAACGTATGGTTGGAAAAGCGACTCCCCATATACGATGGTAATGATAAGCAGGTTAGTTGCAGTGTTAATACTACTGCACAGAAAGATTTTTGAAGCTGGACAACAGCTGTCACGGTCCTGGGTCTGTGACCCAGTGTTTTGTGTTGTTTATTATTAATAGTGTTTGCTTTAGTGTTATTTAGAGTTCTTAGTCTTTTGGTTTCTCTCTTTGTCTTCCCTGTAAGCCGTATCCCCTCGTCAAGTCCGCGCCTCTGTGTTATGTTTCCTGTTTTACTTTGAATGTCTGCATCCTATGTTAATGTTTTCAGTTTTGCTTCCCCTTGGTCTTGTCATGTTTGATTACTCCCAGCTGTGTTCTACTTCTGTGTCTCGTTCCCTCGTCATCCCTCTGCGTATTTAAGCCCCGTGTTTTCCGACCTCCCTTGTTCCATGGTGTGTGTTCTACCTTTTTAAAGCCTCGGTCGTATTTCCACTTTAAGTTAGTTTCTGTTTATTTTGCTCTTGCGCAATAAAAGCTGAGTTCACGTTTGCCTCCTGGAGTCTGCATTTTGGGTCCTCCGTTCCTGTCTGCCGCACACAGTCCATGGCAACAGCAGAATTTATTTACAGATTTACTGTAAATAAGGAGACTGATTGACTGTAATTACTTTGTAGATTTATACATAAAACACAACAAAAAAAGGTAATCAAGTTGTTTTAAAATGTGAACATGATTGAATGTAATGTTTTTTGTTAAAAGAATGTGTGGAAGCAAAAGGAACATGGCTGAAAGAAAGAAAAAATGGTGTAAAATTCTGTTTAAAAACAAGATGAGGAAGAGCCTGCAGACTGAACGGATCTCCTGTCTCTACTTTTGTGTTTAAAAAATAAAATAAAATAAAAATAAAAGCCCAAATGAAGGCCTGTAACGACAAAGTCATTAATGGACACAGAAGTAGCTTTTCAAAAAAAGATAAGGAGAATTCATTTCGGCTGCAATGTTGTTTTCTTAGGTAAGACATAACCAGTCAGTTGGGGGTTTTTTTCTGTTTTTTGTTTTGGCTCATACTGCCATGAAGTATCAAAGCCTCTACTGCGATCTAGTGGTAAAGCATAATATCGCTATACAAGAGGCCCACTTAAAGCGATGCAGATGATATTTTAAGCTGAAGTGTAAATAAGCTAATAAAATAACAATTCTTCAACATATCATGAGGCATTTCAGTGGAAGAACAAGGCAGAGCTTTGTTGAGATTTTCCAGTGAATACAATCACAGAGGCGGTGGAAGAATGGAAGTAAGAGAAGCTTTCAAAAATACAAATAAATTTCTCTGAAAACTTTTCTGAAGGAAGAACAGAACACACACAGGTACTTTGTAACTGTGCCAGATATAGTTGTACCTTTACAGGTTTTAGTTAAAAAGTTAAGACGTGTATAATATGATGCAATGTAAATAAACAAAACAAAACTGTTCAACAGTATGTAAAAAAAATGCAAAATTAGTTCCACTTACACCAACACTAACCAATTACAACAAGTGAGGTTAGTCTCATTTACTGCATCAGTATTAATAATACCATGACATACAGAGTTACAGCAGACAATTTAAGTACCTTTTTGTGTTGTTTCTACATTTACATATGATATTACTTACATATAGTATTTGGGAAATTTACTTTATTGTTGAGTAAGGCCATTCTCTAGTTAGCCAGCTGATCTCATCAAATCCTCACAGATAAGCACAGAAACATCATCAGAACTGACAAACATTTCTCTAAGAAATATTAAAACTATTACAGAACATTTTCAGCTATGGTGAAGTCATTTTTCATTGTGTTCCTACTCTTACCAGGAAGAACATACAGATACTTCCTCTACTTCCTCTAATTTTAATTGGTCTTTTAATTCTTTCAACATTTGCCTGCTTCCTTGTCAACAAACATCTATTTTCACATCTCAAGCTTAAACCAAAAATCATCAATTCATTGTGACAAATAGAGAGCACCCTAACCTATATGTAACAGCAGGAGAAAAATCCTTTGACCAAAAGATGCCTTTTCCAATGTCACAAGGGGAAAAATAATTCCCCTGAGAGCTTTTAACATTGAGATGTTGCTTCCGCACTGATATCTGTTGACAGAGTCAGATTTTGGGAATTTTTGAACTTCTGTCTTAACTGTTCAGCAAGTTTTTGGCGCAGAGTTGTCAAACGAATTGAAGTAAAGGCGTACAGGAGTGGATTCAGGGCACTATTTATAAATGTTAGTGCTCCAACAATGCTCCAGCTGTCTTCACAAAACTTCAGCAGTCCCCCGTTTTTCAAGGAAATAGCTGCCACACCCAACACATTTATGGAAAGATATGGCATCCACAGGACAACAGAGGTCACAATGATCCTGGTAATTAGTCTGGTGGTCTGTGGATTGTTGAAAAACGCTGCCCGATTCACCTTTCTGTAGAGACCGATGTATGTAAACATTATGACAGAAAGTGAAAGAAATACTACAAGAGTCTCTGTCAACACTACAGCCAACCTCTGGCCATCAGAAGAGTGTTTATTTTTGCATTTTGTCCAGTGTTGTTGTTCTAACAGCTTTCGAACTACCAACTCAGGAGTGGACAGGATCATTGCAGCCAGCCAGAGCGGAACCAGCAGCTTCCATGCTTCAACCCGATTTAAACTCCTCTGCAGGTGAACAACCTGAAGGTAACGCTGGACGCTCAGCAGAGTCACAGTCAGCAGGCTGCCATAAATGGTGCAATACACAAAGTATGTTATGAGTTTGCAGGACACCAGACCTATCATCCAGTTATTGAGGAAAGAGTAAATCCACACTGGAATGGTAAGCATGCAGAGCAGGTCTGACACAGCCAGACTAAGCATCAAACTCTGGCTCAGATTGGACATGGTCTCCCAGTCTGGCTTGAGAATGATGACAGCGATGTTTCCAGGGAATCCCAGCAGGAAGCAAATGGACATCACCACCGTAGGAGCCACACCAGTGGACCAGGAGATTTTGGGTGAATATCCAGGAGTGGAGGAAAAGTTAAGGGTATTCACCGTGGTGGTGAGTTGTGCCATGCTTCAAGCTTGCTGACAATATTGTGCACTGAGCAAGTGATTATAATAGATGTACCATCAGGTGATCAAGTTGTTCTCATTCGATGCTGTCAAAGGGGAACTAATAAGAAAGAAATTGTCGTGTTGACATAAACACCTGCTCTTATGGTTTCAGGATGTTACATGCCTTCTGTATGCATTCTGTCAACACCCAAACTTGATTCATGAACCAATTATCTCTTAAAATTGAGCATACATTTTCATATTTAGGAGTTCATGCTATACAATTGGAGATTTTGCCAATTTTTTCCAACACTGACACCACAGTAGAAATTTTAAAAAAAGGGAGAAATAATAATATCATATAATAAATAAAAATAAAGGCTGACAACACGAGACAAACAATAAAATCCCCGTCTGATAGTTACGGGCCACAGTATTCCGAGGCTTTGAAGTATGTGTCAAGAAATTCAGGAAGTCCCTTATCAAGCGTGTATTGAGGCTCGCTCGCAAATGATCGATGACGTCTGGCGCCTCAATGATTCAGGAATTAGTTTGATCACTGTCGATATTTATCAACATATATAAAGGGATTCCCTCAACATTCTTGTGTCAGTGTTCGTATTGGAATCTCGCCAGTTTTCCTGTGACATAGAGGAGCTTGTTTCCATGGAGTCTGCTAAAAGAAGAAAGATTGAAGAGTTGAAGAGCTGCTCCATCCACAAGGTGATCTCTACCAATAAAGTACTACACATAATATGCCTGTAAATAATGAAATGTGTTACTACTATAATATTCACAAGTCTTTTTTTTCATTCCATTGGGAAGTGTTTATTGTGTGTCAGTGGCAACAACACTGCATCTATGGGTATCATCTAGGCAGGTTTGCTGTGTGTCAGGGGTCGTGTGCGGAGGCGAGGAAGAGATGACCCACACGCAGGACTCTTGGTGCAGAATGAGGAGGTTTATTGGAAACGGAGACAACAGATGACAGGATGGCTGGCTGAACTGAATGGACAGGCAAACTAACTGGCTGACTGAACTGAACACGCGACAAGAACGACATCAATGACCCGACAATGAACTGATGGAAACTGAGGACTTACACACCCGCTGGATGAATAATGACTGATAGATGACAGGTGAGTGAGCAGCTGAACATAATTGAACTAACGATACATGGAATGAGCTGGAACACAACACACAGGTACACAGGCTGAAACAGGAGACAGGGAGTGAGGAACATGGATGTGGCAAAATAAACTGAACATGACAAAACTGAAAACACTGGGTCAACGACCCAGGAAACCTGACACTGTGGGATAGTTGTGCACTCCTGCCTTTCAGCACAATGTGAAACGGTTTCTCTAAAGCCAGAGTCGTTATTAGCAAAAGGAGAAACTGAGTCTAAGCACAGTGGAAAAAATATATTATCTTGATAAAAATGATAAAAGTTAACATCCGCCCAGTGTTCATTAGCACGATCACTGTCCCATCATTTGAAAACACTGCAATTTTAACATAAACATCTCATGTCATGGATATGGCCACATACAATCAAATTAGGGTGTTTTTTAAATTCTAGGCAGTGATTACACCCATGTTGACACTGTTGCATGATAGCCAAAATGCAGTCACAAATAATTGAAATGGCAATAAAGGTTTTGACCAGCAGGGGGGTATGTTTGCACATGAAGCCTTAAAAAACTAACCTTTTTTTAGTCATTCAAATGGAAAGCTACAAGTCATCACGAGGCCATCACTATCTGACACCATGTTTAAATATACATTTATTATAACCGTGCTATTTTGCATGGAAGCATTAGTATCAGCAAACAGGGGCAAGTCTAACGGGGGGCATGGGGTGTACTAGACCATATTTATTTAACGGTTTTCATAACCAAACAAAGCAATTATCTTTATTATCCCACATCAGTATAATTATATATGAATTAAGCATATTTCACAAGATTTTCAGTAATTATTAAACTGTTGCGTGTGGACACAGGAACATTCTAAAATTGTTGTAAAAACATCAATAACTAATTTTAGGGGAGGAAAAAGGATCATTCACAATGTGCACCAGGCACAACTGTACATGTTGCATCTGCAAGGTAAATATAAGAATATAAGTACATATAATATAACACACTACCTTTACTCTAATTAACAGAGGTGTCAGCTAACTATTTTTAAACTACTGAACCAACCCTTTGCTTTCATAATATTAAGAGGAGAGTGGGCTTGCTTGCAAAGCTAATGACTGAGGTAATGTTAGCAGTTTCAATTTTTTAGCTGCTTGTACCCAATAGTTAGGATTCAGTACACAAGCCTCTTTAAATTAAGACAGATGTATCTATTCTAATGTCCCCTGCACTCACACAGACTTGTTATTCTTTCTCTCAGCAGATTCATTATGACTTGTTGGTGTCAAGTCAAACTTATCTTACTTACCAAAAGGGTAAGTTTGAACCATAAGCATTTTAAGGATGTTCAGAAATTACACATCTCAATGCTGTGGTGTTTTAGTGAAAACCCTAAAAATGTAATAATTTAGAGTCACCACTACTTTGGCTACACCTGGTTACACCTAACTACTACTTTAGTGTAGGAAAAACATTAATACATATATATATTTATATATTACCATTTAAAAAATAGCAAAATAGTTTGCATGTTATTCCTACACCAGAGTGGTGGTTAGGTTAAGTGGTAACTTAATTGATTGTGCATTTTATTGTACAAAAGCTTTTTGTATTTGCATATGCGCTTGTAATCTGTCATGAAGTGTGGAATGAGAAGCATGAAAATGCAGGGCTTAGAAACCAGCAGTTAAACTGAAAACAAACCTTTGAGTAGGACTTGTGCTGAATATCCACAGAGCGAAAGGTAAAATGGCAAAATCCAAATGTCTCTGAAGAACAAGGATTACACAAGTTAAAAAAATTACCTAAAAAATTACAAAGGAAATTATACACGCAGAACTAAATACAAGACACAGGAGACAAATACTAAAAGTCTGTCTTGTCTTCATATTTGTCTTGGTGGTCTGTTTCCCTAGTCATGTCTCTGTGTGTCTGCCTGCTCTCTCTTATCCCTTTGTTTTTGTTGTTAGGTCATCTTAGTTTTCTTATCTAGTCTTTAGGTTTCTGTTGTCTTGCATCCCTGCTGTTCTATGCCCCACGTATAGTCTTGTCTCTGTTTATTCCCTTGTTCCCAGCCGCGTCTCGGTCACTCCCACTGTTGTCTGTATCTAGTCAGTCTGCGTCTGTCTGTGTGTTCCTGTACTTCCTGTTTGACTTTGAGAGTCTCAGGTTGGTGTGCGTCATTTTCTGTTTTGCTTCTCCCCCATCTCATCTGTCTGATTAGTTGCCAGTCGTGTTTCTCAGGTGTTTCCTGTTTGCCCCATTTCCCTGTTGTAATTAGTGTCTGCATCTCCCTCTGATCTGTGTCACGTTCTCTCTCATTTTCCACCATGTGTTCCGTCTGCCTGCCTGTTTAGTTCATGTGTTTTCCAGTTTGTTTTGTTATCCTAGATTCCAGCAATAAAACTGAGGTTTGAGTTTAGCTTTGACTGTCAAACCTGTATTTTGGGCCTTCCAATCCTGCCTGCCACACACAACATATGACAAATAGAGATTTTAATAACATAAGAATGATGATAAAAAATAACACTGAAGGACCAAACATATTGAATATTGAGATATACACTTAAACTCTAATCAAGACTTCATTAATGCAGTACTTCTCATATTTATCTATGTAGGGTGCCTGCAAAGTTTCACATTGTGACAGAAGATAAAGGCTGATGGTGGCAGTAAACAAGACATTTGAAAGCACCTTAATTTTTGAAGTGAAACTTGAAACCTGCTTTACAACATACCCACTTAATGGCATGTAGATATATGTATATATATATATATATATATATATATATATATATATATATATATATATATATATATATATATATCCATCCATCCATCCATCCATCCTCATCCGCTTTATCCGAAGTCGGGTCGCGGGGCAGCAGCCTAAGCAGAGAAGCCCAGACCTCCCTCTCCCCAGCCACCTCCCCAGCTCATCCGGGGAACACCAAGGCGTTCCCAGGCCAGCCGAGAGATATAATCTCTCCAGCGCGTCCTGGGTCTGCCCTGGGCCTCCTCCCGGTGGGACATGCCCGAACACCTCACCCAGGAGGCGCCCAGGAGGCATCCTTGTCAGATGCCCGAACCACCTCAACTGGCTCCTTTCGATGTGGAGGAGCAGCGGCTCTACTCTGAGCCCCTCCCGGATGGCCGAACTTCTCACCCTATCTCTAAGGGAGAGGCCAGCCACCCTTCGGAGGAAGCTCATTTCTGCCGCTTGTATCCGCGATCTCGTTCTTTCGGTCACTACCCACAGCTCGTGGCCATAGGTGAGGGTCGGGACGTAGATCGACCGGTAAATTGAGAGCTTCGCTTTTACACTCAGCTCCCTCTTCACCACGACTGACCGGTGCAGCGTCCGCATCACTGCAGCCGCAGCACCAATCCGTCTGTCGATCTCCGGCTCCCTTCTCCCATCACTCGCGAACAAGACCCCATCCATCCATCCATCTTCATCCGCTTTATCCGAGGCCGGGTCACGGGGGCAGCAGCCTAAGCAGAGAAGCCCAGACCTCCCTCTCCCCAGCCACCTCCTCCAGCTTATCCGGGGGAATACCAAGGCGTTCCCAGGCCAGCCGAGAGATATAATCTCTCCAGCGTGTCCTGGGTCTGCCCGGGCCTCCTCCGGTGGGACATGCCCGGAACACCTCACCCAGGAGGCATCCTTGTCAGATGCCCGAACCACCTCAACTGGCTCCTTTCGATGTGGAGGAGCAGCGGCTCTACTCTGAGCCCCTCCCGGATGGCCGAACTTCTCACCCTATCTCTAAGGGAGAGGCCAGCCACCCTTCGGAGGAAGCTCATTTCTGCCGCTTGTATCCGCGATCTCGTTCTTTCGGTCACTACCCACAGCTCGTGGCCATAGGTGAGGGTCGGGACGTAGATCACTGCAGCCGCAGCACCAATCCGTCTGTCGATCTCCGGCTCCCTTCTCCCATCACTCGCGAACAAGACCCCGAGATACTTGAACTCCTCCACTTGGGGCAGGAACTCATCCCCGACCTGGAGTGGGCACTCCACCCTTTTTTCGGCTGAGAACCATGGCCTCAGATTTGGAGGTGCTGATCCTCATTCCCGCTGCTTCACACTCGGCTGCGAACCGCTCCAGTGCGAGCTGGAGGCCTTCACCTGATGAAGCCAACAGAACCACATCATCCGCAAAAAGCAGAGATGAGATTCTGAGGCCACCGGGTGAAAGCCCTCCGCCACTTGGCTGCGCCTAGAAATCCTGTCCATAAAATTATGAACAGAACCGGTGACAAAGGGCAGCCCTGGCGGAGCCCATCACCCACCGGGAACAAGTCCGACTTATTGCCGGCAATGCGAACCAAACTCTTGCAACGGTTGTACAGGGATCGAATGGCCCGTAGCAATGGGCCAGACACCCCATACTCCCGCAACACCTCCCACAGGACACCCCGAGGGACACGGTTGAATGCCTTCTCCAAGTCCACAAAACACATGTAGACTGGTTGGGCAAACTCCCATGCACCCTCAAGTATCCTCGAGAGGATAAAGAGCTGGTCCAGTGTTCCACGACCAGGACGAAAACCGCATTGTTCCTCCTGTATCCGAGGTTCGACTAACGGACGAACTCTCCTTTCCAGCACCCTGGCATAGACTTTCCCAGGGAGGCTGAGGAGTGTGATCCCCCTGTAGTTGGAACACACCCTCCGGTCTCCCCTCTTAAAGATGGGGACCACCACCCCGGTCTGCCAGTCCAGGGGTACTGCCCCTGATCTCCACGCAACATTGCAGAGGCGTGTCAACCAGGACAGCCCTACAACATCCAGAGCCTTCAGGAACTCGGGGCGGACCTCATCAACACCAGGGGCTCTGCCACCAAGGAGTTGTTTAACTGCCTCAGTGACCTCGCCCCGGAAATTGGCGGGTCACTCCCTCATCCCCAGACTCTGCTTCCTCCTCGGAAGACGTGTCAGTGGGATTAAGGAGGTCCTCAGTATTCCTTCCACCGCCTGACAATTTTCTCAGTCGGCGTCAGCAGCGCTCTGCCAGCACTATACACAGTGCAGGCAGAGCACCGCTTCCCTCCTGAGGCGCCTGACGGTTTGCCAGAATCTCTTGAGGCAGTCCGAAAGTCTTTTTCCATGGCCTCTCGAACTCCTCTCCACACCCGAGTTTTTGCTTCAGCCGCTGCCCGAGCCGCATTCCGCTTGGCCTGTCGATACCTGTCGGCTGCCTCCGAGTCCCACAGGCTAACCAAGCCCGATAGGACTCCTTCTTCAGCTTGGTGGCTCCTTCACCTCTGGTATCCACCATTTGGTTCGGGGATTACCACCACGGCAGGCACCAACCACCTTGCGGCCGCAGCTCAATGCAGCAGCCGGGCGATGGAGACGCTGAACATGGTCCATTCGGACTCAATGTCCCCAGTCTCCCTCGGAATGCTGTTGAAGCTCTGCCGGAGGTGTGCGTTGAAGATCTCGCGGACTGGGGCTTCTGCTAGACGCCCCAGCACACCCTCACTACGCGTTTAGGTGCACCGGGTCTGTCCAGCGTCCTCCCCGCCACCTGATCCAACTCACCACCAGGTGGTGATCAGTTGACAGCTCAGCCCCTCTCTTTACCCGAGTGTCCAGAACATATGGTCGCAGGTCTGGTGATACGATTACAAAATCGATCGACAAGACCCCGAGATACTTAAACTCCTATACATATATATATATATATATATATATATATATATATATATATATATATATATATATATATATATATATATATATATATATATATATATATATATATATATATATATATATATATATATATATATATATGATCTTTAGCACTGACATGTGTAATTTCTGAACATCCTTAAAATGCTTTTGGTGCAAACTTACCTGTCATGGAGTAAATCCTAGCAAAAGATAATAAAGGGAAGAACATTTTAAGCAGGCGCCTGGCGGTCATCTTTCCTGAAATTATGTCAACATGCTATTATCTGTAAAGAGAACGAGATACCAGTGGCAGACCAGGAAGTTCTGTTGTTCTCTGGGGAATGTCAGATGATTTGCATGGTGCTGGACTATGAGTAAGTCCCACTATAAGACTGGCAGTGTTTGTTCTGTTCGTCCTTGCCTGAAGACATTGGCCCTGAGGCTCAGTTGATGCCTTCCTATAGTCGTGTCCTGTTCTGCTTTCCTCATATAATAGCCTATCCCCTAATATCTCTACCATACTCTGGAGACTGTATATGGAGACACTGGAGCCATTCAACCTCACTATAGTTTAAATGAAAAATTTAATAGAGCAATAAAGTGGTTTTACACCAGCAATAGATTTTCTTTTCACTTACATAAAGCGCTAAAGTCTTTCAGTATTGACGTCCATCAGTAAGTATGTGATAAGATCTGTAATTAACAGCCTACTGTAATTACAATCACATGTTATGGATATTTTTAAAAAGGAAAATCTATTTACTTTATGGGTAGCGCTTTATAATGATGTCAAACTATTAAGCATTATTAGGATATTATCAAGCGATTAATTCATCATTTAAATAGCATTACTCCTCCTTAGTATCCTATTTATAAATACCCATATTTTTTATGACTATGATTACGACTATGGTTTTTACTAGCAGTAACTGTACATAGTTAAACCATGTACAGCAGTGATGGTGTACATGGGACATGGTAATAGTAATAGATGGATAAACATGTCTGTATTAATAAATGGAATATCAAGGAGGTGTAATGATATATAAAAGATGAATTAAGCACTCACTACAACCATACTAATGCTTAATAGTGTTACATTATTATAAAGTGCTACCACTTTATATTAAAATACACACAAAACCCCATTAGACAGTTAGTTTAATAAAAAACAAACAGAGGATTGCTGTATTTTTAGACCCAGTTACTAGTTTAATAAAAGTATTTTGACTTTTATATAATGGGTGTTATATCATTATGACATAAATTATGGAATAAAAGTACAAGTATAAGATTACATATAAGATACATAATAAAATCCAACTAATAACAGCACTTTTCTGTAATGTTAGGTCTGATTAATTGTATTAGAACAGCGATCGGCGATATTATTAGGTAATTTCATTGTTTACACACAATAACTTTACTGCATATTTCTGTTGTCGTTGTTTTACAGTGCAGGACAGAGAAGATCCAGGATCACAGGGGGAAAATAATTTGAAAAAAATCATGTTACTTCTGAAACGATATTTGCTAAATTAGACAGATTATGGGGAATTCTGAGCTTCTGCATTAAATGTTCAGCATTTTTTTGGCACAGAGTGGACAAGCGATTAGAAGTAAAGGCATACAGGAGTGGATTCACTGCACCGTTTGCAAACGTTAGTGCTGTAACAGTGCCCCATGCTTTTTCGCAAAACTTCAGCAAGTCCTTATTGTTTAGGGAAATAGCTGCCACACCCAGGACATTTATGGCAAGACATGGCACCCACACGACAAAAAAGGTTACAATGATGCTGGTAATCAGTCTGGTGGTCTGTGGATTGTTGAAAAAGGCTGCCTGACTCACCTCTCTGTAGAGGCGGATGTATGAAAAAACATTGAGAGAAACAGAAACAAAACCCACCACTATCTCTGTCAACAACACGGCCATTGACTGGCTCACAGAACAGTATTGATGTTTGCAATATGTCCAGTCCGACTGTTCTACCAGCTGTCGAACCACTAAAGCAGGAATGGACAGGATCATTGCAACCAGCCAGAGCGGAACCAACAGCTTCCATGCTTGTACCTGATTTAAATTCCTTTGCAGGTATACCACCTGAAAGTAACGCTGGACACTCATCACAGTCACAGTCAGCAGGCTGGCATAAACGCTGCAGTACCCAAAATATGTTATGACCTTGCAGCCCACCAGGCCCAGGGTCCAGCTGCTGAGTAAAGAGTAAATCCAAAATGGAACGGTAAACATGCAAAGTAGGCCTGACACAGCAAGGTTCAGCATCAAACTCTGGGTCAGACTGGACATGTTCTCCCAGTTTGGCTTGAGAATGATGACAGCGATGTTTCCAGGGAATCCCAGCAGGAAGCAGATGGACATCACTACTGTAGCAGCTATACCACTGTAGTCCCATGAAAAATGGGGTGAATATCCAGGAGAGGAGGAGATGTTAGAATTAACCACAGCGTTGGTGAGCTGTGCCATGCTGCAAGCTTCCAGGTAGTATTGTGCTCTGAGCAATGATGATAATAAATGTCCAGTCACATGAACTGTCAAAGAGGAACTAACAACAAGGAAACAGTCGTTTCAATGTAAACATTTACACTCATGGTGTCAGGATTTTGCATGGCTTTCTTTGTAAATTTTTGAATTTATTACAGGTTATAACCATATACCAAAGTTTGCTGCTGTTCACAGAAAAATGTGCTGAATAAGACTCAACCCAAATTCTGCGAATACTGAAAATGCTTTATGTCTGTAATACACATCATTTGTCAGTAAAACATGAGAATTTTTTATTTTGTCTGCATGTGGGGATTTTGCATTTTTCTACCTAAACACATTTGCATGTGTTTGCATAACTGTCATATTAGTTTTATTTACAAATTGAAAGGAAAAAAAAGAACTAATTTTTTCCACCCATACATTATTACTTTTTAGCCTATAACAACTATAATCAGGCTATATTAGCCTAAAGGAACAAGTGAAGTGACAAGGAATAATCTGTCTGAAATCCATATGTTTCAGTCATCAGTGTATTACAGTAAATATCAGTCTCTAGTATTTCTATTCAACATACAGCAAAAAATGGGAGGATCATCTAAGGGAAAATGTTGTCTGTAAAGGTTCTCAGTCATGCAGGTCATCACAGTCTAAGGAGCTTGGAAAGAAAAGCATCTGGACTTCTTTAAGTTGCTTGAAGACGTTTCACCTCTCATCCGAGGAGTTTCTTCAGGACTAGGGTCTAATGGTGGGGAGTCCCAGATTTAAGCTCTATGGGAGTTAAATTGTTTTTATATAGCACTAAAACACAACGCCATTTCTTTACCTTACAACACATATACTGTAAGATAAAGACCCTACAGTAATATAGAAAAAAACAACCTTACAATCAAATGATACTCTATGAGCGATCATTAGGTGACAGTGAGAAACAAAAAACTGCGTTTCAACCAGAAGAAGCCTCTGGCAAACTGAGGCCATGTACTGGATTGGTTGGGGTGAACGAAAAGAAATTAGGCTTTCACTTAAAAAAAACCTGCATCAACTCAGAGTAAACACAAACATCTAAAGTTGAGAAATAATAAAATAAAAAAATGTGTAGAATCTGTTATTACAGTCACTGATAGGTGGTGGCAGGTGTTTGGTTATGGTTAGGCAGTAAAGTTAATTGATTTGGTTATGAAAACATTGTAGCTGGAGTTACATTTGCTTACTGTATGCACTCTCAGTTGTTTTCTGTTTGTTATTCACTAGAATTGACAAAATGACAAAATGTCCTCAGGCTTAAAACTTGTATGAAATTTGCCCAAAAAAGTATGATCATGAAAATCTAAGGAACTTAGAAAGACAGGTGACTGGACTTCTTTAAGACCATTTGGTCTTAGAACTGAAGCAGCTTCTCAGATGAGAGGTGAATAGAATAGAATAGAATAGAATGCCTTTATTGTCATTATACAGCTGTACAATGAGATACAGAGCATCTCCTACTCAGTGTAAACATGTGGGGGGGTACAGTTCTGCAGCACTATATACATATGGACAGTATTAACATAGGGAAGAAGATGTATATATATATAAAATGTACAATTTACAAACCGTAAACAATATGTAATAAATAGTGTTATGTATGTACAGTTGAGTTATTGCACATGGAATTGGTATAAATAGTGTTTATGTATATACAGTTATTGCACATAGAATTGGTATAAATAGTGGTGGTCCATAGAGGAAGTGGGAAGTGGGGGCTGTGTTATCGGTGCATGTGTGAGTTCAGGGTGGTTATCGCTTTGGGGAAGAAACTGTTTTTGAGTCTGTGGGTTTTAGTGTTGATGCACCTGTAGCGCTTCCCTGGGGAAGCAGGCTGAACATGTTGAAACCAGGGTGGGAGCTGTCCTTGATGATGTTTGCTGCTCTGCTGAGGCAGCGGGAGGAATAAATGTCCATCAGGGAGGGAGAGGGCACCCGATGATCTTTTGTGCTGTCTTGACCACACTCTGAAGCCTCACTCTATCTGCCTTGGTGCAGCTGCCGTACCATACCGTGATGCAGTAGGTTAGCAGGCTCTCAATGGACGAGCGGTAGAAGGTCAGCAGCAGGTTGGAGTTCAGCTTGTACTTCCTGAGGACTCTCAGGAAGTGCAGCCGCTGTTGGGCCTTCTTGATGACCGCTGAGATGTTTTCCGTCCAGGAGATGTCAGCAGAGATGAGGACACCAAGGAACCGGAAGGTGTGGACCCTCTCCACACACTCCCCGTTGATGTAGAGGGGGGCCAAGTCAGTGCTGTGTCTCCTGAAGTCAACAATGAGCTCTTTGGTTTTCTTGGTGTTCAGTGCCAGGTTGTTTTCTGAACACCATGCTGCCAACTTCAGGACTTCCTCTCTGTAGTCTGCCTCGTCTCCCTTCGAGATGAGTCCGACTACCGTGGTGTCATCAGCAAACTTGATGATGAGAGTGTTGTTGTGGGCCGGACTGCAGTCGTGGGTGTAGAGAGAATACAGGAGGGGGCTCAGCACACAGCCCTGTGGGGAGCCGGTGCTCAGTGTGCGAGTGGAGGAGAGATGAGGGCCGAGTCTCACAGTCTGGGGCCGGTTTGTGAGGAAATCCTTTATCCAGGCACATGTGAGAGGAGGAGGCCAAGATTGACCAGTTTGTTGATGAGGATGTCCGGGATGATAGTATTAAAGGCTGAGCTGTAGTCCACAAAGAGCATTCGGACGTAGCTCTGCCGCTGCTCTAGGTGACTCAGCACAGCGTGGAGGGCTGTGGCGATGGCGTCTTCTGTGGATCTGTTTGCACGGTATGCAAACTGGTGGGGGTCGAATTCTGGGGGGAGGTAATCCTTGATGTGTTGAAGGACTAGTCTCTCAAAGCATTTCATGATTACCGGTGTGAGGGCCACAGGGGTAATAATCATTCAGGCTGGTGATGGGAGACTTCTTCGCACTGGGATGATTGTGGCTGATTTTAGACAGGATGGGATGGCTGCCTGATCCAGTGATAGGTTGAAGAGTCTGGTGAAGATGAGGGTGAGCTGGTGTGCGCATGCTCTTAGTACCTTGCCAGGTACTCCGTCTGGACCGGCCGCCTTTCTGGGGTTCACTGCTAGGAGCACACGTCTGACATCGTGCTCCGTTACAGTGAGTGGAGCGGTACAGGAACCAGGTGAGGATGAGGATGGGAGCAGGGCTGAAGCAGATGAGTGTTGCTGTTGTGGTGTTTCAAAGCGGGCGAAGAAGCTGTTTATTTCCTCTGCCAGCTGCACACTCGAATTCTCTGTTTTCGCAGTGCTGCCTCTGTGGTTGATGATGTCTTGCATTCCCTGCCACACCTCTCGTGTGTTGTTGCTGGACAGGTGGGACTCGATGTTCCTTTTGTGGTCTGACTTGGCTTTTTTAACATCTTCAAGCAACTTAAGAAGTCCAGACGCTTTTCTTTCCAAGCTCCTTAGATTATTATGACCTGGATGACTGACATCCTACACAGACATAGGATCAGGAAAGTGATTACGATCAATAAGATTCTGTTTATGTGCTTAAAACCTTCACAGGTGACAAAAAATCTAATTGATATTATACTCTAACTTAAGGTAAGATTGTATCCAATTCATTAGATAGTTTGAGTCTTTTGAGATGTCTCCTTTTCAACAAACATACAAACTACAATATTTTCACAGTTGAGGACCAGTTGTCACAAAGCTGATTTGAAGGGAGATGCAACCCAGTATCACAGCAAACTAGAAATACTGGTCTACCCTGTTTATTTCATACTTTGCCTCTCCAAAGCATGAAACATACATATATGTAGAAGTTTCAGTAATTTGCTGTAAGCTCCAGTAACAGCAGAGGGAGGTATTTTGTTTCAATGCAACATGAAAATAATTTGAACAAAAATAATTTTTTGTTTTATTTATTGATTTATTTGTTTATTGATTTATTTTTGCTGATAGTTTTGTATTTCTTGAATTTCTTTGACAACAAAATATCACATTAGTCTTATTTACCTGAATACATCCTTAGAATATTTGCAAAGAATGTTTTACATACAGATAATGAACATTTATTTAAATAGCTTTCACACCATTTCCAGTTGTTTTGAGCTGCAAAACCTCTGAATAGCTTATATCTGTATTACAATGATAAATATAACACTTCATTAACATTTGTGTTGTTGGAGGCTGAGTATGACGTTGCATATATTCATCATTAAAAAAAATTTCACTTTGAGCTAGAGTAATTATTAAAATGTACACATGTTAATTTAGAATGAAATTTCAAATGCAACTAAAAGGCAACATCTGCTGGTCATTTAACGCTTTCCACACACAGCTGATTTGAGAGGAGCTGTTGCTTAAACTCAAAGTTCATCATTAAACCATTAATCACCAACAGCTCGCTGTGACAAAAAGAGATTACAACATCCTGTGCGTATATTTCCAGTCTCAGCAGACCAAAAAACAATTTCCCGAAGACCTTTCATCATTGGGGTGCTGCTTCTGCAGTGACATCTGCTGACTTAGACATATTTTATGGAATTCTGAACTTCTGTCTTAACTGTTCAGCAATGTTTTGGCACAGAGTGGAGAAATGAATAGAAGTAAAGGCGTACAGGAGTGGATTCACTGCACTATTTATAAATGTTACTGCTCCAACAATGCTCCAGCTGTCTTCACAAAACTTCAGCAGTCCTTCATTTTTCAAGGAAATAGCTGACACACCCAACACATTTACAGAAAGATATGGCATCCACAGGACAACAGAGGTCACAGTGATCCTGGTAGTTAGACTGGTGGTCTGTGGATTGTTGAAAAACGCTGCCCGATTCACCTTTCTGTAGAGACTGATGTATGTAAACAACATGACAGAAAGTGAAAGAAATACTACAAGAGTCTCTGTCAACACCACAGCCAACCTCTGGCCATCAGAAGAGTGTTTATTTTTGCATATTGTCCAGTGTTGTTGTTCTACCAGCTTTCGAACTACCAACTCAGGAGTGGACAGGATCATTGCAGCCAGCCAGAGCGGAACCAGCAGCTTCCATGCTTCAACCCGATTTAAACTCCTCTGCAGGTGAACAACCTGAAGGTAACGCTGGACGCTCAGCAGAGTCACAGTCAGCAGGCTGCCATAAATGGTGCAATACACAAAGTACATTATGAGTTTGCAGGACACCAGACCTATCATCCAGTTATTGAGTAAAGAGTAAATCCACACTGGAATGGTAAGCATGCAGAGCAGGTCTGACACAGCCAGACTAAGCATCAAACTCTGGCTCAGATTGGACATGGTCTCCCAGTCTGGCTTGAGAATGATGACAGCGATGTTTCCAGGGAATCCCAGCAGGAAGCAGATGGACATCACCACCGTAGGAGCCACACCAGTGGACCAGGAGATTTTGGGTGAATATCCAGGAGTGGAGGAAAAGTTAAGGGTATTCACCGTGGTGGTGAGTTGTGCCATGCTTCAAGCTTGCTGACAATATTGTGCACCAAGCAAGTGATTATAATAGATGTACCATCAGGTGATCAAGTTGTTCTCATTTGATGCTGTCAAAGGGGAAGTAATAAGAAAGAAACTGTCGTGTTGACATAAACACCTGCTGTCGTGGTTTCAGGAATTTGCATCCCTTTGCCAGTGGTCCAGGTGTGCTTGCAAAGCTCCAGTAGCCTGTTATCTTTCAAGAAAATAGCTGCCACACTCAGTGCATTTATGACAAGATATGGAATCCACAAGAAAAAAAAGGTCACAATGATGCTGGTAATCAGTCTGGTGGTCTGTGGATTGCTGAAAAAAGGCTCCCCGATTGACCTTTATGTAGAGACTGATGTATGAAAAAACAATGACAGAAAGTGACACAAATCCTACAAGAATCTCCATCAACATAGTCACTTCATCCATTTGCTCCTGGGAAATGTATTGAGTTTGGCATTTTGTCCAGTGCGATTTTTTTACCAGCTGTCGATTGATTAATTCTGGAATGGACAGGATCATTGCAACCATTGTTTCTACCTGATCTAAATTCCTTTCTGGGTACACCACCTGAACGTAGCGGTGAACACTCATCACAGTCACAGTCAGCAGGCTGCCATAAATGCTGCAGTGCAATGTACATTATGATCTTGCAGCCCGCCAGGCTTAAGGGCCAGCAATTGAGGACAGAGTAAATCAGCACTGGAATGATACCCAAGCAGAGCAGGTCTGACACAGCCAGACTCAGCATCAAACTCTGGGTCAGACGGGACATGTTCTCCCAGTTTGGCTTGAGAATGATGAGACTGGTGTTTCCAGGGAATCCCAGCAGGAAGCAGATGGACAGCACTGCTGTGTGAACCACACCGCTGAAGTCCAAGAAGGGATGAGGTGTTTTATAATAACTTATATGTCTATGGGATTTTCCTCATTTTAGACTGAAATAGGCTAGTTAGTTTGAATGGTTGTCTGTCCCTGTGTGTTAGCCCTGCGACAGACTGGCGACCTGTCCAGGGTGTACCCCGCCTCTCGCCCTATGACAGCTGGGATAGGCTCCAGCGCCCCCCGCGACCCTGGAAAGGATAAGCGGAAGCGAATGGATGGATGGATGGATGGATGAATTACTGTAACACTGCAACCTTTCATCAGTATTCTTCTAGTGCATTGATACAGGAATGATTTTAGAGGTACATAAAATAAGTCATCTTGGCATTGGAAGGATGATTGCTGACAAAAAGTTCTCCTGCAGTAGTCTGACCCTTTGGGTGGACCATTTGTTAACAGTGGTGTCTAGACAACAATAAAAGGTTATAAATGAATCCAGACTGCTGTTCAGAAAGCCTGAGGGAGCGTACAAGATTGCATTTCTTCTGCTTCTAAGGGCAAGACTAACAGAGTTACTCTAGGAAAGGCCCCTTTTACTTAAACATACACCCACACACAAAGGGCCCCTGGATGGCCTGAAAAAAGAAAGGATTCACAGATGGATGAACCAAATATCAGTGGAAGTGGAAGAACAATGGTGATCTTTATTCAGGAGTTCTAGCAAATATAATCAGAGTGATGAAAACAAAAAAATAATAAATAAAAAAGTAAAAGCTGAAAGTAAACTTTTAAAAGATTACAAATGTACTTCTCAAGGAGGCTCCATGCTGAAAGACTTTAGCCTGTATAAAATAATTTGAAGCACACAGAGTTACTTTGTAACAGGTACAGTTCATACTTTAAAAATTGAGACGTTTACATAGCAGGAGATGTTGCGAAAGTAAAACTATCCAATAGTATATAAACCAGTGAAGCATTACAACCACCTGAACCCAGGAAGGAAATGAAATTATTAATATTTACATCAATAAAAATGATTAAAGTAATTCTAACTGATTTCTGTCTGTTAATCATCTGTTTCATTTGCATATGTGGGAAATATTATATTAATCATATACTAGTATATTATGTTGTAGCTAAGTTACTTGACTTTGTGTCATGTAATGGGGTGTGTGAAGTTGTGCCCAAATGCAGGATGTAAAGGCAAAGGTAAAATGAAAAGATTAGAGATGGGATGTCTGACACTGAGGGTCTGAAGCCTGTCTCACTTTATTAAAGGAGAATTTAAAGCAGAGGTTTCTGTGAAGTCTCTGTGATGGGACTTTAAACTGAAAGAGAAGTGTAATGATGGAGAACATGAATGGAAGAAAACAATCCTATGTTTTGGGACACTTCCATGTTTTGTCACACATAAAGGTAGGTGTTTTAATAATATAATATATATTATGATGTTGCTAAATGTCTCCCTTTAAATAAATGAATGTTGTGCTATACAATTGTAAAGTTGTTTCTGATAAATGTGGCTGTTCAACCAACTAATCATTAAATTCAAAGCCTGTAACATACCTTTAGTTTAGTTATTTTCATATTATTTTGAATGTTTCAATATTGTGTTTCACCATATTTTAAACTTTAGCTTCAGTATCTTGTATGAATATAATAATAGCACCTCCTATATGATGCAGCATCTTTGCAGAAGTTTCTTCCTGTTAAAAGGGAGTTTTTCTTTCCTACTGTCACCAAGCACTTGCTAATACTGGTTGTCTGTTGATGTTTTCTCTGTATTATTGTAGGATTTTACAATATAAAGTGCCTTGAGGTGAGGTATGTAAATAAAACCGAACTGAACTGATGGCATGATTTATAGACTTGTAGTGTCAGTGCAGTACCCTCTCTGCCCTTCTTCTTGTTAATTTCTAAGTCTTTCTGTTGTTAAGAATGGAGAAAGATGGTCAATTCTGGTGATGGAGGAGCTCCAGAACAAACATTTATTCATTTTTTTCATTAATTGTTGTTTCCTCCTCTGTTAAGTTTCAATGCAGTTTTATTTATATGTCACCAAATCACAGGAACAGTTTACCCAAAGCACTTTATACTGTATACTACACTTTATAACTGGTTTGCGGTGAAAAAAAATGACATTAACTCAGAGTCTACACAAGCCTCTAAAATTGAGAAAGAAGAAAATTAAAAATATGCAGAAGCTGCTTTGATTGTCATGAGCTCACTGAATGGTGAGTATCAGCTGTTGTCACTGTCATAGATATGTATTAGTGATGTACGATGCAACTGATTTCCATTCCGATCTGATAGCAAGTCAAATTCAGGCTGTATGGATGATACTGATCTGATACCAGTACATGAAGTACAACAACTTGTGTTTGGAAAAGCAAAAGTAGTGTATTTCAAACTATAACTTTTCTAATGAATACAAGACATGGGAATTCTTGTTCTTATTATTTAATTATCATAGAAAAAATAAAAAAAATAAATAAATTTTAAAATATTCAATTACCAATCAAAAGCAAATGTGACTGAATGAAAATAATAATACAGCTGAGAAACATTTTTTTAGATTTTATAGATCCATGTTATTTTAAAGCTATCTTATCTACAAAATATTTTGCGTTGTATTTTGGGATATTTCAAGCCTACAGCAGTTGTTTTACTGAGAGTGTCCTGTATATTTTAAAGATACCTAGACTATATAAAATCCACTTTTAATGCTCTACAATTTAAAAAAAAAAAAAAAAGGAAATCTGTGGTTTTAAGGATGCGGGAAATTCCCATCATTTAAACACAGACACAAAAACCTAAACCTAGACGCAAGTCAATTTCCAAAATTCAGCAACAGTGCTACATATTGCCAGCAGCTCCACATTTTGAGTGAGCACACATGAGCAGTGATGCATTTATACAGTCAAAATTAGGATATCATTATGACAGGCGGAAGAAGAAGTAGTTCCTACCAATCATTTAGACAATGCAGATAATATAGATGCAGATAATATAGATACTTTCCACTGTGTTCCTGTTAATCATAAACTACAAATTTGCCCCAATTTACTATGGGGATTTCTAGAGTGGATCTAGATTATTTCATAAATCTCTGGTATTAGAATTGATATTTCAGTATCAATCCACACACCAATAGTAGTAGCGGCCCTTAGTTGCTTAGTTGTCTCAGCAGGCTTCTTTGGGGTAGCTGGATGTAGTTTGCGTCTCATCTGCAGGGGAGGGGTGGTACAGCGGGTTCAGGGGGCATTGTCAGGGGAGGCCGGTTGGTACAACTGGCAGCCGTCAGCTAATCCAGTCTCTTGCTATTTACACAACAGGACACTAAGATGGAGTTATGCAGAGAGAGGGGACGATGCTGACAGCACAGTTAACCAGATGTTGCTGTGCCAGCAGTGGAAAGTGCAAAAAGTAGTGTAAATAAAGAAATGTGCATTGAACCAAGGACAAGCTGTGTCCACAGAGCCTGTGTTGGGGAATTCATGTAGCTGCAGACATGCTACATAGGTCCTCTGGCTAACAACTAATCTAAAGCCCAATCTGAAGTATGATCATAAGAGTTATGACAGTCGATAAGAGTCAGTTAATGGGCTTGTAGCCTTCATAGGAGGTGATATAAGTTAAGGAAAAATTCTATGTAATTAGATGTCATTTAATAGGTACCTTGATTTTTTCGAATGCTGTTTGAATTCTCTGGTTGAGAACCAGCTCAACGAGTAAGTCCATTATCTGACCAATCGCAACAGCTTGCTGTGACAAATAGAGATTACCACACCCTGTCTGTAACAGACAGACAGGGTGTCGTAATATCAATGAGGTACTGCTCCTGCAGTGACATTTCTTGACCGAGACCGATTTCTGAATGTCCTTCTTAACTGGTCACCAATTCTTTGGCCCAGAGTGGACAAATGAATAGAAGTAAATGTGTACAGGAGTGGATTCATAGTACTACTTAGAAATGTTAGTGCTCCAACAGCATTCCAGGTGTCTTCACAAAACTTCAGCAGGCTCTCATTTTTTAGGGAAATAGCTGCCACTGCCAGCACATTTATGGCTAAATATGGCATCCATAGACCAAAAAAGGTCACAATGATGCTGGTAATCAGCCTCGTGGTCTGTTGATTGTTGAAGAAAGCTGTCCGATTCACTTGTCTGTAGAGACTGATGTATGAAAAAACTATGATAGAAAATAAAACAAAACCAACCAGTATCTCTGTCAACAACACAGCCAGTGACTGGCCCTCTGAAAAGTATTGATGTTTGCAATAAATCCAATGTTGTTGTTCTACCAGCTGTCGAACCACTAAAGCAGGAGTGGACAGGATCATTGCAGACACCCAGAGCGGAACCAGCAGCTTACTTGTTCCTACCTGAGGTAAACTCCTCTGCAGGTGAACGACCTGAAGGTAACGCTGGATACTCATCACAGTCACAGTCAGCAGGCTGCCATAAACGCTGCAGTACATGAGGTATGATATGAGCTTGCAGCCCGCCAGGCTTAAGGTCCAGCTACAGACAAAATAGTAAATCCATATTGGGAGGGTAGCCAAGCACAGCAGGTCTGACAAAGCCAGGTTCAGCATCAAACTCTGGGTGAGACTGGACATGTTCTCCCAGTTTGGCTTGAGAATGATGACAGCGATGTTTCCAGCGAATCCCAGCAGGAAGCAGATGGACATCACCACCACAGGAAGTAGACTCCTGGGTTCCAAGAAGAAACTAGGTGAATATCCAGGACAGGAGGAGATGTTATAGGTAACATTGGTGGAGTTGAGTTGTGCCATGCTGCCGGCTTGCTTGCTCGGTTGTGTACTGAGCAAGTGATGATGAAGATAAATGTGCAGTCAGGTAAACAAGCTGTTGTTTTTTGATGTAGTCAAAGAGGAACTGATAACAAGGAAACTGTGAGCTATGCAAAATCCCAAAGACACCTGCCACCATGTTTTCAGAATTTTGCATAACTCTTTTCACAAAAGGAAATATGGACACGGATAAATGGGAGTTTTGAATCTCTTTATTCATTTATTTTGCTAGTAGGAATCTTTTGGATTTTCCTTTTTGGTTTTTGCATTTAGTAGGACATTTGTATGTCTTTGGTGAAATGGAAAATTTCTTTTAGTTTGAGATGGAGTGGAATATAAAAGCAAACATATATCTTCTGTCTTGGACTATCTGAAAAGGACACAGTTTCTTGTCCTTTTTTAGCTTTGTAACTCTGGAATATCGTCAGATCTTCAGTCTTTATTGCAATTCTAACATATTACCCTAAAGCCTAAAGTTTTTGTGCTGTTGAACAACAGCGAAACGAAACAGATTTTTGAGATCTTTTTTAAAATGCAATTTAAAAAAGGGGGGAGTAGACGGATTATAAATTTAAAATATTCATTTCTGACATTTAAAATGGCAACTTCACTCGTCATTTTCAAATGACGTTAGTTCATGGATTAGCTATTATATTAGCAAAGGGATGTGCTTTGGGATTAAGTATGGGATTAGGTTGTTTAAAAGACTTTTCTGGGTTAATTTTCCTTTGTTGGGAATAACATATCTGTAATCACTTTGTTTTTCTTTTTGATGCTGTGTTTTTGTAAATTAGTGCTAAAATCATAACTCGTAAATCATGTCATCACATTAGCTGTTTTTATCCCAAAAGTCAGCTGATATAAAAAAAAAATCCAAAAATGTAAAAATACATTGTTGACCCACAATGATATTGTGATTTTGGAAGATAATTTCACATTTCTACAGCCATACAACATGAAAGTGATCACAGATGTACCTGAGAACATTTGTATATGGTGGTGTTTGCCGAAAACAGGGGACCATCATCCGTGCAGGAACCATCACCATACTGTCCATCACCGCAGAGTTCCTTACCATTCTTCATATATCCGTGTTGGACAGAGTGTAAATACTGAGGCTGAATGACCTTTGTATAAGCACGCACACTTCTTAGCAGTGCAACGCTATCAGCACATTAACAAAGCTAGGCGGCCAGTATAAGTCCTTCTAACCAGAGAGCTCCTTTCATCGCACGCCGTGGCTAATTTACATTGTTTTTTCAAAGACCAGAAGGTTGACGATACCAATTCTTGTGTTATAGACAGTGTTATAGACAGTTGCTAGCCAAAGTTGGTTTTGATTTTTCTTGCTGAGCCCAAGAATTCTCTTTGTTGATTCAACAGGGTTTTAATTGGAACCATTTCATTCTTTCCTTCCATCTCAATTAATATTTCAACCTAAGTTTATATCTTATCATTGTTAGTGGCCATTTCGATTAAAAACGGCCAATATTGGTATGGTACAAAACTCTCCGCTGCACAAAATATTCAGGCTCTTGACTGAATTATAACCCAGCCTCTTAGTCTCTGCAGTGCCAGCTTATCTGCATCCCATACAATCATTATTTAATTTTTCCTTTAACACTTTACTGCCACAGTAAATTAGCTTAATTGACTTCATTATAGGAGATGAGGCTTGGGGTGAAGAGGATGATAATGTTTTTAGGCTGATAGAGATGTATATACTGCTAACAACAACTTGCTGCTTATTTCTGAGATGATAGCTTCACATTAGAGCTCTGAAACTTTAAACTGGATCCATTTAAACATTAAGTATTTCAGTCCCCGAGCCTAATGAAGAAGACATGGAAATCACTTTAGTTTGTCAGCAGCTTCAGTTCTTGTAGCGTAAGAGACTCTGCAACAGATTAAAATACAGCATGTATACATTTCCATAACAATGCAGCACTTCATTGGGTGGTTTTAGTAATGCACAGCTCAACAGCTTGCACATTATGTACCATTATGAAATTAACAAAAGGGAACTGACACAAGAGGATGGGACAAAAAAATGTGTCAGTGTCCTGGTTTACCGAACACACCAGTGCTGAAGTAATTTCCAGTCAGTTTAAGAACAATGCAGAGCTTTATTGAGAATTTCCAGGGAATATAACCATAGAGACTGTGAAAGAAACAAAGCAAAAAAGAAAATACAAATTAAGTTCTCAGTTAGTTTCTATGTGGGATGCCTATGGTCTAAATGTCCTCCCATGAAGCACACACAGTTACTTTGCAACAAGTATAGTTGTTACTTAGATTGGATTTTAGAACTTTTAGAATTATGTTTGTTAAAGTAAATTAAGAGGTATCCCACGTGAACGTAATGGTGGATCCTCATTGCAGTCACAGTGAGTAGCTTGCCATAAACAATGCAGTAACCAAGGTATGTCACCAAAATGCAGGTTGCATGTTGAACCTCCAACTAGTGAGAAAAATAGAACACACTTTGATTACACCTAAAATGTTGAACACTATTTTTCACACATTAAAGTTTATGTCATAGAATTGGATATTGACCTTTGTGTGTGTGTGTGTTCCTGTCTAGCTATTTTTGTTAGCTATCTTTCTGCATTCTACTATACTTGTGAGAACCAACAGTCACTTGTGAGGACACACAACCTGATCCTCACAAATTTGAAGGCATTTAAAGCCATTTTTGAGGCTCAAAATGTGGTTTTAGTGTCAGGGTTACAATTGGGTTATGGTTAGATTTAGGGTAAGGGTTAGGGTGTGTGTGTGTGTTGGGGGGGGGGGGGGTTAACACTTTCCTTTAGTAATTTGATCAGTTTACCATCATGTTACCCTATGACGGAAGAAAGGTTGACTCAGGCTAACACAACGATGGTTCAATCATCAAAAAAGATCAAAATCTCTGGAGCAGAACTAAATGAACATTGAGATTGAGGTGAGACTTTTTTTTCCCAAACTGCTGACACTTCATAATCTTACCTGATATTTAACTGTAAAAGTGCAAGGTAAACCCATACCCATGTTCCTCTCTTTGAACTCTTATTTTCACAGAAAAGCTTTATTGTTCTGTGTAACAGGGAGAGTTTTGAATGTGTTGGTTTTCTTTGCAGCCAAGAGCTCTTTGGTTTTTGCATTTTTCCTGATCACGGGTATTTGCATGACTATTTTTTGTATGTCACCTGTGTGAGCTGTTTATTGTGGACCCAAATGCAAATCACTGTAGGGAGGAGTACACTCATTAAGTGAGTATTTATTGCTAATTAATTTAAAGCTCCAGAAACACAGAGAATTCCGGAAGAGAATCCACAAAACCCCCACAAAAAAACAGGAAATCACCAGGAAATACACAATGTCAGGGTTATGTCACAAAGCTCCAAAAAACGACAAAACAAAAGAATAACTGGAGACTAAGACAACACACACATGCATCCCCTATGTGCCCGTAGGTCAAATTGGTTCAAAGGTTTGCTGGAACAGGGAAGGCAGTGACAGATTTCACAAGTGATGAGAGAAAAGATAAGTAGTTTCGTACATGTTTTTTGATTTAGTAACGATTTTTCACCAGATGTCCTTCCTGACGCCACCCTCCCATTAATCCAGGCTTGAGACAGGCACTAGGAGTACATTTGTGACCATCCTGAAGCTGGGTTTGTATCTCCTCCCAGAATTGGATCACATGTAAGGTGTTTCAGTCATTACACCATGTAATCACAAGCTTGGCACATAGAAAAAATGTGCTTTTATGTTTAAGGGGTACACTTTTACCTAAACCATTACCATGACTAAATATAAACATCCAAACCAAACAAAAAAAAACATAAAAGAAAAAATGTTATCTTTTGAGCAGCTTTACATATACTGATCTGAACCAACAGTCACTTAGGGCGATAAAATGCCCGTCCCCAATGTGGTTTTAGTATCAGGGTTACAATTAGGTTGTGGTTAGGTTTAGCCTAAGGGTTAGGGTTAGGCATTCATTTTTGATTGCTAGATGTGCTCACTAAGAGATAAAAACAAGTGTGTGTGTGTGTGTGTGTGTGTGTGTGTGTGTGTGTGTGTGTGTGTGTGTGTGTGTGTGTGTGTGTGTGTGTGTCTGTGTGTATTATTCATTTACTTATAGGAAGGAGCATTCAATTCTAAATAACTAAAAGCCAAAATATTCCTCTAAATATGTTCACAAATGATACATTGATATTGCTGTCAGCCGACATTTTGAACTGCAAAAGCACAAGATAAACCCATGTCAGGTCTCTCTCTAAACAACACAATGCATCTTTATTTAATAAAAGATTTTATCTTTTATACAGGAAGAAGAAAATTAAATAAGTTGGAATGATTTTTTTGTTGTTGTTGGTTTTGATTTTGCTTGGAAGCTGCTTATTGTTGACCCAGATGAAAAAACACAGGAGGCTGGAGTAAACTCAACGCGATCATTTAATGCTGATTAGTTAAAAAATTCCAGAAACACACGGGGAACTCAGCAAGGAAAGGATGGGGGAAGTAACCTCAGAGCACTCGCAGGATCTTTTTCTGGGCAATTGTGTAACAACTGGCGCATTTGTAAAGACTAATAAACGTAATAATATGTAAATGTAAAAAAGAAGTGAAGAAAGAAAAGATAACTAAACATCTTTTAACTTACATTTTCTTTGTGAATTATAACTACAGACTATATTATCATCATTAGTATTAGTATTATGAAAATAAACTACTTATTCCTTCTTTGTTAACTTGTGATTTTTGGACAGGCTGCTGTCAGCATTGGCAGGGTCAGTGGTTGGCTAGGTTTATTCTGCAAAGCTAATTGATTTGGTTTTGGAAATTTAAGATCTACTTGTATGCATTTGATGTCTGAAGTATGGCATGCAATAGGGGATGATAACAGTTAAAGATGATTATAATGATGATTTAAGCAAGATTAAAAACTATGGAGATTATACTATAACTTATGGTAAAATTATACGTATATCACTTAATACTAGGTACTTTGTTTTGAATGTTCACCTGATTCCATGTCAACAAACATTGCATTCTATACAAACATGTTGTTTTGCAGCTCTGGGTGAGGACCAGCTGTAATCAGCACACAGCTGATGTGAGAAAAGATGTCATCATTAAACCTTCTATTACCTACAGTTTGCAGTGTCAAACACAGAGTACCACAGCACTTTCATCACTGAGCAGTTTCTGCAGTGATATCTGATAACTCAGGCAGATTTTGGGGGAATTCTGAACTTCTCCATTAAATATTTAGCACTTTTTTGGCAAAGAGTGAACAAATGATTAGAAGTAAAGGCATACAGGAGTGGATTCACAGCACTGTTTACAAATGTTACAGAGGCGAAAGCATTCCAGGTGTCCTCACAAAACTTCATCACGAGATTGTTATGTAGGGAAACAGCTGCTATCTCCACAATATTCATGGCACGATATGGCACCCACAGGACAAAAACAGTCACAACGATGCTGGTAATCAGTCTGGTGGTCTGTGGATTGTTGAAAAAGGCTGCCTGATTCACCTTTCTGTAGAGACTGATGTATGAAAAAGCTATGACAAAAAATGCCACAAATCCTACCAGGAACCCTGTCAACACCACAGCAATCCTCTGGCCCTCAGAGGAGTAGTGAGGTTTGCAGCGTATCCAGTGCTGATCTTTGTGCAGCTTTCGGACCACTAAAGCAGGGATGGACAGGATCATTGAAACCAGCCACAGTGGAACCAACAGTTGCCTTGCTTCAACTTCATGTAACCTCCTCTCAAAGTGCACCACCTGAAAGTAACGCTGGATGCTCATTGCAGTCACAGTCAGCAGGCTACCATAAACACTGCAGTAGCCAAGGTATGTTACCAGCTTGCAAGCCTCAACGCCGAAGGTCCAACTATCGAGAAAAGAGTATGTCCACAGTGGAATGGTAAGCATGCAGAGCAGGTCTGACACAGCCAGGTTCAGCATCAAACTCTGGCTCAGACTGGACATGTTCTCCCAGTTTGGCTTGAGAATGATGACAGCGATGTTTCCAAGGAATCCCAGCAGGAAGCACAGGGACAGCACCACCGCAGGAATCAGACTTCTGGAGTCCAAAGAGGTTCGAGATGAATTTCCAGCAGTGGAGCTGTCGTTATAAGTAACCATGGTGGAGCCGAGTTGTGATATGTTGCAATCTTACTGACTGTCACTGAACAAGTGACGATGATAAATGTGGTGAGCAAGCTATTCTCCTTTGATAAATCAAAGAGGAACTAATAACAGAGAAACCGTGATGCTGGTGCAAACATTTGCCATTTAAATTAGGTGTGGATCATGACGAGCTTGTGTAATGAATGAACCCTTGTTGCATGTAGCAGTAAGGCTGGCTGTGAAATAAAGCAACAGAGTTAAAAAACCAAAAACAAAACAGGTTAGATCTGCTCTGGCCTTGTGTGTGTGGTAATAACATGCTCATGACTGGACACACTTAAAAAGGTCAATTAACATGAATTTGAAGTTCACAGTTTAACTGCAAAAGCAGCAGATAACCCCATATTTAAAGTTGTTATATGCCAGATTGGGATGTAGATGAGTACCTGCATACAGCCTGCCCTTGCATCCCCCCCCCGCCCCCCGCTTTGAGCTCAAATGATGGAACAAGTCGGGAAGATAAGCAGGTTTTCAAGGAATCAGTGAGACACTCTGCAGGAGTTCACCACAATATCTTATCTCAGACTCCTGCTTTATCAAAAACGATCCATTCTCAACTGCGGTGCCTCTCTCTAAAGGCTGCTTTGGAGCCCATAACTCCAAAGGATAAGCTAACATCAGCACGCTACCTGTGGAGTGCCAAAATATCCACACAAATGATGGATTTTTGCATTCACATGCAGGAAGACCCCCTGAATGTCCTGGTTAACCAAACACATCATTGCTGTAGTCAGTTCCGAATGTGAAAGCTGGACAGAGCATTGGGGAAAAGACGAGGAGGGTGAGATGGACATGAGTGGAAGGTTTGAAGAATTGCTTTAACATAAATGAAGTTCTCAGGGAGTTAATTTCTGTGCTGGAGCATTGTTTGTAGTACTGGGCTAATAAGCTCATTTCACAGAAGAAGAAGAATAAAACACAGAAATTGTTATTGCCGGAAAACAGAAAGAGGTGCCAGTTTATTAGACACATGTGCACTCATACATCACATATGTCCTTGAAAAATCAGGCTTTTCCTCATTACAGATGTAGAATGGAGTCTGTCCCACACTATAGCACCTGTTGCAAATTACTGCATCAGTGAGATGGGAATTTATAGGAATTTAGCGATACCATTATCAATATCACTTATTGAGATGATTACTTATCCATCCTCACTGGGTTCTCATTGGCTCCATTGATGTCACGACGGGGTGCGCCGGTGTGTTTTTTAAGACAGGACCCAAAAGCAGATGTGGACGAGGAGTTGCAGGTTTAAACAAAAGCGATCCTTTATTTGGATGATGGCAGGAGTTAAACATGGAACCCTAAGCAAACTAAAAAAACACCAAGAAACAAACACTATGAAGCTCTATGACTAAGACTATAACAATGGCAATGACTACGACAATGGTGGGGACAACAGACGACCTGACAATGACATTCAGAAAACAGAGGACTTAAATACACACATGAGGTGATCCGGGGAAGTGGAGACACATGAGGAAACAGCTGACTAGGATAAACATAATGATGCACAGGAAAGAGTAAAACTAACCACATGAACACAGAACAGAAGACCCTTTTCAAAATAAAACAGGAAACATGCAGACTTAGACATGACAACACAAGCTTAACACACATGACAAACTAGACAAGGAACCAAGCACAGAAACCAACGAGACAGATGATAAATAATCCCTAACCTAAACCTCACTAACCCCTAATTAAGAACAACACACAAACTTATAACCAAACTAACATGAAAACTTCAAAAATTACAAAATAAAATACAAAATGCTGGGTCAGAGACCCAGCCTGTGACAATGGATAATTTAAGTTCAGCTTTTTAACTCATGTAAATAAGACCCTCAACTCAGTGTGTTTCTTTTTTTTCTGTTTTTTTTTTTTTTTTGTTTATACAAAGCATAAAGGTTTTTTAAAAAAAAGTGTTATCTTCATTTTAGATGTCAAAAAGTATTTGCAGCTCCCAGGTTGCTGACCCCTGCCAATTTGGGGGAATTCAGATCTTTTCCATTACACATTTAGCATTTTTTGGCAAAGAGTGAAAAAACGATTAAAAGTAAAGGCATACAGGAGTGGATTCACGGCACTGTTTACAAATGGTACAGAGGCAAAAGTGCCAAAGTTGTCCTCACAAAACCTCAGCAGGGGCTTGTTATTTAGGGAAACAGCTGCTATCTCTACAATATTCATGGCATAATATGGCATACGTAGAACACAAACAGTCACAACAATGCTGATAATCAGTCTGGTGGTCTGTGGATTGTTGAAAAAGGCTGCCCAATTCACTTTTCTGTAGAGACCGATGTATGAAAAAGCTATGACAAAAAATGCCACAAATCCTACCAGGAATCCTGTGAACACCACAGCAATCCTCTGGACCTCAGAGGAGTAGTGAGGTTTGCAGTGTATCCAGTGCTTATCGTCGTCCACGTTTTGAACCACTAAAGCAGGGATGGACAGGATCATTGAAACCAGCCACAGTGGAACCAACAGCTGCCATGCTTCAACTTCATGTAACCTCCCCTCAAAGTGCACCACCTGAAGGTAACGCTGGATGCTCATTGCAGTCACCGTGAAACAGCTGCCTCTAGCGCTGCAGTAAATAAGGTATGTTACCAGCTTGCAGGAAACCAGACCTAAAGTCCAGGGAGACAGTCCAAAGGTAATAAGCAGTGGAATGGTAAGCATGCAGAGCAGGTCTGACACAGCCAGATTCAGCATCAAACTCTGGCTCAGACTAGACATGTTCTCCCAGTTTGGCTTGAGAATGATGACAGCGATATTTCCAGCAAATCCCAGCAGGAAGCAGATGGACAGCATTGCTACAGGAACCACACCGCTGGGGTCCAAAGAGGTCCCAGGTGTAGAAGATGAAGAGATGTTACAGTTAGCCATGGTGGAACTAAATTCTGCCATGCTGCAAGTTTGCTGGCAATGTTGTACACAGAGCAACTAATGTGCAGTTGGGTGAACAAGTTATGAAACTGTCATGCTGATGCAAACATTTGCCCGTATGGTTTCAGGATTTTTCCATTGCTCGTCCTGTAAATATTTTGCATTCATTTCTATGCAAAAATGTATGGTGCTTACAGAATGAACCATGAAAATTCTTGGAAATATTCTATTTATAGAAATATATGGGAAATAAACAGGAAACCTCCACAGTGAGAACACAATGCAAGAACACCTGGAAGCATAAATCTTACATCTGTAAAAGCTCAGCACTCAGATCATAAAACATTGGGGCAGAAACTAAATGAACTTTAAGGTGAGATTATTTTACAACTGATGTTCACACCAGAACATGTGCTAAATACATTTTAATACATTTTAATGGCAAATGTGCAATGCCCATTTGCCATTAAAATGATGTGTGGATAATGAGGATCTTGTGTAATGAATTAACTATTGTTGCATTTTAACTGGCACGCATAAATATGAGCATGCACTACTGAGTGCCCGTAAATTGTAAGATTAATTTTAAAACTTTTTTTATTTGCTTTTGAGACCCTACCTCTCTGAGCTGCCACAACCTAATGCTACACACCCTCCTGTTCTCTCAGGTCAGCTGCTCCTGAGCGTACCTAAAACTAAGTGTAAGCTTAGAGGTGAGTGTGCCTTAACTGTTGCAGCTCCTGTGGAATTACAGGGATTATTTTACATAACCATCATCTTTATCATTGCATTAATTATCATTTTATTCAAGTGTTTATTGAAGTTGCTGGCATTATGTTATAATTTGTATTACAGGGGTTATCATAATCAAATATTAACATATTTATTACAGGTGCAGTTATAACCACTTTAAATCGTTGAGTTAAATCTATAATCTTAAAAGCTTATATGCTGAGTATTTTGTTACAGTAAAATAGTGGCTGAGCAAAGGCCTGAATGTAGTCAGCTTCTTGTTGCATTTGAGTTTGCCTAGCAACAGGTGACGCAGAGAGGAGGACAAGTCCATGGGGACCCCATCGCCTTATTTGGAGAAGATGACAGAAAGGGGAACTCCTATCTCTGCAGTTATCTCTTAAGATTGATCAGTGTCTGTAGAAGAGGCAAATAATGTTCTGTACATGCAAATTATGTGCTTGTAAACGCATGAGGGGGCGTCATAATACCCTGATGTTATAAAAGCAATCGGAAGTGTATTTTTGGTTGGGGATTTACAACTGATGGTTTCCAGTTTACATCTCCCCACGCTGCGTGTATTCATTAAAATCAATTGTTTGAACGGCCTTTTCTGGACTATCATTGTTTTACTCTCGTCCTCAATTTCGAACCCGTAACACTCCTAAAATGTTGAATGATTTGCACAATTGATGGGCATCTTCTCTGTCTGTTTCTATATCTCCATGGTCCAGGATGACACAACAAACATCCAATGTACCGCATCCTCAGTGAATACCTCATGCAGCAGAAACCCAAGAAGGAAGAGGAGGAGCAGGAAGAGGAATGTATACATATGCAAAACATACAATGTTCACAAGTGCTCAATATGTCCCCCTGCGACAGATAGCTAACAATCATATTAGATTCATTATATGAATCTAATAATATGATAGCACAACTTACATTTGCTTTTGCAAGCATGACTACAGTCACTACAGCCTCTGTTGTTGTTGTTGTTGTGCAATATCGCATTTAGATTTTCAAGGCTACTGCTACCTACAAGCAACCTTGTGAAACTCATGAATCCCCTCTTTCTAACAATATGTGCTTCAATTGTTAATTGTGAATAGCCACCTTTTATTTTTTTTAGTTTCCTTTTTCATTATTTTGGGTGGTGCTCATGTCACAAACACTTTTTTTATTGTTAAATATAAATAGTGCTGATAGAAACCAAAGGAGGCATAAGTGATGAGCTGAGGTCACTGAGATCAACGGATGTGTCTTTTATTGCATCTCATTTGGACTCACATGCAGGTGGGGTTGAGGGAGGGAGGATGATGCCATCCATGTAACAAAAAACAAAAGGAATCCTTCATTTTTGATATTCATCCACATTCTTCTTGTTTTTGGGTGCCATTTTTATTTTTCCTTCAACACTTTGTTAATGCCACAATGGATTAAGATACAGTCACTTTTTGAAATAATACACAGAACATCCAGCTTATACTCGAGTGCTTTACAGTGAGCCCATTATCCTTAAGCAGCACATGAACAAATGTACCGACTGCTGCTCTATCACAAATCGCCCAAAAACAACTGAGGCCAATCACAAACACTTCCTCGTGTCTTTGTTTCCACCTTAACTTGGACTCATCGTACGTAGAGACAAAACAAGGAATGGAGCTCTTTCAGAGTGCCTCCCAGATTCACCTGTGTTGCACATCATGATGCAGTACCACTCCACACCAGCAAAGGGCGACACAGCACACACTCTGAGCAACATTTCCACTCAATACTGCCTTTGTTACAGCTTCAGAGGTATGTACAAAGTGGGAAACTTTTAAGTCTACTTGCATTTTTATCCAACCATATAATTTAATGTAACTAAAAATATATGATACACTTTTTCACTTAAAATAAAGAAAATATGTATAATCTGTCATTTAAAATAGTCTAAAATGCATATGTCAATTTTTGCATGTTTCATACAATCCCTAAAAAAAGATAATGTGAAAATGAAACGAAACACTGTTTAATGTCCTTAGTGATAAGCCCAGATTTGCATTGCAAGTGGTGTTTAAGTACATTTTGATAAGGAGCTTTTGTCCAAAAAACTTGAAGTAGACAGGTAGGATGGATGGCCATCAGATATATATATGGGTACAACCAAGTCTTTAATGACAATAAACAGTATTAGTCTGAACAACAGGGATAGAGGAGTGGGAGTTGGCCAGTGAAGTTACACCGAACACAGTCCACATTGAACAACACAGTCTTCGTCTGGGAGATGCGCAAAGAAACCAACATATATCCACCATTCCAAGTCAGCTGATACGCCAAAATCCAGAATGAATCTAAATACACATTTACTGATTTTTTTGTTAATTTTTCTGTAGTATATTAAGTAAATGTTAACACTGAATAACACACACACCCACACACACATAAACGGAATTCTCTTTTCTGTATCTAGGGTTCACATTCACAGTTGTGCTACAACATTAGATAAAGAGGGCAGGTTGCTTTCAGGGGTCGCGGCTGGTGGGGGGGGGGGCAAAGATCGAAGAGTTGATGGCTGGCTGGCTGAAGGGGCAGAGAAAAGGGGCGGGGGGGTGCAGACATCCACATCCACAGAGCTCCAGACACGATGACAAACCTACAGAGAGAAAAAGGAACATGGTCTTGTTTTAGCTTTCTGTCAAAGGAATGTGTTAGCGGACACAGCATAATACTATTAACACAAGTCCCACATGGTCACAGTGGTTTAGCTTACATTATATAACAATATTTGAATCAATATTTGGCCCAGCTGTGGCCCACAGCTGCAGTTTTTCATTGGCCACATTTGGACTTCACTTGACTGTGCCGACTCAAGGTGAATCTTGTTGTTGCAACTTTATATCAGCCATATTTCAGGGGCTACATCTTACTCACATAGCATTTGCCAGTGTTGTAACTGAGCAGCATCCCAGATTATGGATCTGCTATCTGGAGTCCTACTGTTTTCTCTTCTTCCTGCTGATAACGTCACACATTTGGTTTCTTTACCTTATCGGTACTGTTGTGGATCCCAACCCAAAGCAGCTTTTAGGCACATTTTGTTTTGTAAATGCTGATCACTTACAAATATCAAGAAAAGATCTTGATATTTGCCAGTGAGTTCTGTCTGTTTACAAAAAAAAAACCCTCAGAAAAACCACCCTTAATTTTATCTTCAGGTCTGGGAACCACTTTTCTAGCATCAAATTGAACTCGCATGTGGTTATTGTTTAATGCTCAGATTCTGCTCCTTATGTTTTGCTATTCCATGACAAATGAGATATTTTAGTTTAGCAATTGCACAACAGGTTTACAACAAGCAACAAGCATGTCTACATCTTAAGCAGAATAACTGATGGTAGTAGTGCTGTAGATTACTGTTATGCTGAAACCCCAGCCTGTTCTACAGAGAAAAACTGTCAGAATATTATCCGTAATAAGAGCAATCGGCAGTTTCAGCATACTATCAGTAAAGATGTGTACCTTGGGGGTTTCTGGATCAGTCAGTCTACATGAAGTCCTTAATATTGAGGTCATCCAGAGCGTTCCTGGGTGGTGGAGGCTTCCTGGGGCTCTGGGCCATTCCAGGAGACATCTGTAAAACACCTTATTTTAGCACTCATATTCTTTCTTTTGTCATTGTAACCAGTGCAAAAATTAATATTTTCCATTGTAAAAAAAAAATGTGTTACCGGTGCTCCTGGGGTCACCCCAGCGGCTGGGAAGCCTGGTCTCGCCATTGGCATCATGGGAGCTCCAGCAACTGGTGCTCCGGCCTGATGGAATGGAAAAGAGTCAATAAAACTAGATGTCTGTTATTTTATGGGTGTGTGAGGGCCACCCAAAGGGGGTGATTGTCCATTAGTTATCCAGTAATGTCCTGCCTGGACATTACTGGACTGGACTGGAGGTCTTACCATGGTGAAGCTAGGGTGAATCCCCATAAAAGGACTGACACCCATGGGTATGGTCTAAAGGTGTGGAGGAGAGGGGATGGAGAGGAGGAGGTGGGATGTTACTGTACTACATTTCAGATGAAAATATGGCAAAATGAACACAGAAAACAAAAATTTAAGGTAAAAAAAAAAAAGGACAGACACACCGAATGCTGGACAAAACAAGCTGGCACACAAGAAACGAGGACACGCCACAACAGAAAGCTCAACTTCATCTTCAGTTTTTGTTCTCTATTTGCATATGAACAAGGGTTCGGAGAGCAGTGAAGCTTGTTTCATGTAGCCTTCAGATGGAAGCGTCAAACAAACTGCAATGTCCAGGTTTGCCTCAACTCAATCAGGTTTCAAAGAAAACTCAAAAATTAATAGCTGTTTCCAAGCAACAGCTTCTTAATGCAGTACTATCACTTCCCCCTTCATCACTCTCCAGTAAATATTCCAGAAACACACATTAGGCTGAATTAAATTTATGCCCTGTTTCCTGGCTTTATGGTACACCTGGAACCTGGAGAGCTGGGCCATATTGAAAAGAAAGAGGATAAATCTCCAAAACATAAGCATTTGTTATTAATTGTTTGTTTTTTTCCTGTTTCTTTTCCATATGGGAGATGAAGGTGACACTTGTGACGGCTGCTACAGGTTTGCCCTATCTGTCGCTGGCATGCGGCTCCACTCCATGCTTTAAGACACAGACAACATTTACCATGGGAGCACCCCAACTTGGGGGAGCTACCTGAGGGGCCGCTGGAGTTCCCATTGTGAGATCTTGGAAGGAAAGAAAGAGAGAAAAAAGGTACTGCAAAAAAAATCTGTTGCATCATTTGTAACTTGTAATTTACTGCAGTGATTTCTAAGTTACAAGACAGACAGTCAGTTAAAGCAGATGTTTGCCATTTTGGTAGATGAGTTTCTTTGCTTTCTTTTAACAGAGGTGGAAAGATTAATAAGTTGGCTTATCTTTAAAACAAGCACTCTTAAAGTTCACAAGAATGATTTACTTTCATAAATAATTTAAGTGTAAGAAAACATTTGTGGTTTATAGGGGAGTTAGAGCTACTGCTGCTATTTTTACTTGACTTTTTTTTTGTGAACTAAGTGTTAGATGGAGTCACACACTCAAAAAATGACTCTTTGCCCTCATAAACTTTACAACAATTTTGAATAAAATGCAGCTGAAATGTATAAAATCAAAAGGTTTATTTATTCAAATAATTAATCATTAAGAAAAGTATGCTTAATATAAAATTAATGTATCCATCCTTTTACTCCCACCAGTTATGGCAGATGGCTGCCACTCTGTGAGTTTGGTGCTATCAGAGGTTTCTTCCTGTTAAAAGGGAGTTTTTCCTTCCCACTGTCGCCAACCACTCGTTCATAGGTGGTCATCTGATTATTGGTGCTTTCTCTGTAATATTATAGAGTCTTTACCATGCAAAACAAAGCAACTTGAGGTGACTGTTGATGTGATTTGGTGCTATAGAAATATAATTGATTTGATCTGAATATAGAATAAATGTAATGAATGTATGCCACTCAAAAAAATTTCACTTGACCAAATTCCCTAATGTTTTACATTGTACTTCTGCAACAAAATTATAAGTATTCAAATTACTTAGTATTTTGGACATATATATATATATATACACATTGAGGGCATAAACAGGTTTGGCTCTGTTAAATATAAAAGAAAATGTGCCTGCCAGCACATCTAAAGTTCCCAAAACTGGTTTTCTCTTTTGTTTAATATGTAAAGAAGTGACTCTCAAGTCTTTTACAATTTATTTATGATGAATAAATAAAGCAAACCTTGCAATTTAAGAATCTCTGCTGGAGAACAAACAAGCATATTTCTCAAAATGTTAATTTACTGCATTACATAGTCCAGAAATCTAGAAATCTAAAACTCTACTTACTACTTGCCATGTTAGCCATAGAGGTGTCAACATCCCCAGCCTGGGGAGTCACCGTGGGCTTCATTACATCCCCTAGGCCATCAAATACTACAGCAGGGTGGAGGTGCAGCAAGGAAGGGAGAGGATGGACAGGGAGGGAGATATTAGTATCCTTCACTACAAGCAATTCTCACATTCTACTACAACTCAGGAGCAGGCCTTCTTATTACTTGGGATATTACCATAACAACCAACAGATGTCTCCATGACAACAGAGAAAAGAGAGCATTGAAATGTAACCTACTGAGGAAGAGTTGGTTAATTTAAAATACCACATATGGTTTCTTTATAGAAAATCCTAAATCTTAGTGAATTTGAATCATGTGAAATAGGATATAACGTAAAACCATCAAATATATGACTCAGGAGACATCTGTTATGATCATTTACAGTAAGAAAAAAGAACTTTAAAAGTATGCATATATGTGGGACAGATATAAACCTGAACTTGCTTCTGCATAGCATCAAACATGGTGTCAAGAATGTGACCGTTAATGTAGTTTTCCCATGAGTTTGTGACTTCTGCAGAAACTGGCATGAGGGCAGAAGCACTGAAGCTAGAATGAAGCTGGGGTTAAATGCTAAAGAAGCACTGAATAATAACTGCTACTTCACACAGTCCTCATAACCGTCAAGCATCTGGTGTTTCAGGAGACAGTGCAGCTGAGCTTGCCTTGCACCACCGCAATGCAGTGCACTGTGGGAAATTAGCGTGTTAAAGAGCAAGGGGACTCACCCAATCAAATGGCAGGAAGCAAGAAATGAGCCAGCCCAAGAGCCAGATGGAGAAAGAGAGCGAGGGAGAGAGAAAGAGAGGAAAGTAAAAAAAAAAAAAAAAAAGCACAGATGCCAAAGAGAGAGAGAGAGGGGGAAAATGCAATGAGGTTTCAATAGAGTGTTTTTTTTCTAAGGAGGTTACTGTATGGTTGATAGAAAGGAAGGAAAAGAGAAAGAATTAAGCCTTAAAGCAGAAGTATTGCAGACCATTAGTTATATAATATGAGACCAGCAGCACAAGAGGAGAGGACCGGGAACCACATGAGCAGGGGTCAAGTATTGAAAGGTGAGAAAGATTGGAGGATTTTCCCAAGAATATAAGTCGTCATAAGCAAAATGTGATGCTGTTATCATGAAACTAAAGCAAAAACCAAGCCAGCAGCAACATGCACCATTTTTTGTGGCACAAACAATGTTGATGTATGTTGCTGTTAAAAGTTAATAAATACAATCCAAAGAGAAGCCACTGACAGCAAACTATTTCATTAACCATTACCAAAGTTAATAGAAACAGTAAGTGATAAATCCACTGACACGAAACAGCTAGTCTGGCAAGCAAACTGATTTTAAGATTATCAAAGAAAGTGTTAGTAAAATATTGTAAAGTGATATTATGATATTAGCAGGACAACAACAAGGCATCATGCGTGTTATTACAAGATGAACTGCTGTAGCCATGGATGAATTATCAGGTTAGGGCCTCTGAGCTAAGTAGAAACCCCAACCTATTCTGTTTCGGACAGGGCATCCAGGGCCCAGAAGGCAGGAGAAGCAAGGTCGACAGAACTATTAACACATAAAAGTTCCACAATGTGTTTAAGCCATGTTAATCCATCAACCAAAGCCTAACTGTATTCAAACAATATATTATTATTAATATTATGAATCAAATCATTTTGTGCTCTCTCATTTGCAGAACATGCATGTGAAACTGTTGATGTCAAGTATGCAATTGTTTTTGTTTTTTGGCAAGTGTCAGAAAAAGACGGAGTAGCTCCTCTGTGCAGCAGCATTATAAATTATGTTTAGCAAGCTAAAGCAAATAAAAGTGGTGCTCAAAAGAGGAAGGAGAGTAGAGGGGAGGACTTAAGGAGCTTGAGCAGTGCTGACTTTGCTGAGAGCATGGCCTGAAAGGTGAAGTTCTGATGAGTGAGTAGTATATGTTAATAATATGGACTCATATTTGGAGAGCATGAGTCCATCGTGGAAATAATTATTGAGTGGGAAATTCTATAAATGAGCGTGCTTGTTTGGTACGATGACCCTGTCCAGTGAGTCTGTGAGGACCTCTGGTTAATGTTCTCTTTTTTATTCCGCACTTACAGACTTTACAAAACACTTTTAACTCAACAAAAATAAATCTTAATACAGAGGCTTTAGCTCAAGAGCCTCCAGACCTGTGCTCATAATATCTGCTATGAAATCCATCCATGACCACAGTACATGCAGTGAGAGGGAACCATTTCATACAAACATGACGATATAACCTTCACTGATCACGTTCAGGTTGGCACTTCCATATCTGAGGATTTACCTGACATCAGTTCAGCACCGGGGGCAACAGGAGCAGGGGCAGCAGCAGCAGCTGGGGCATCTCCTCCTGTGGGCTCTGGCAGGTCAACCAAAAAACATAAAGTCCACCATTCATTCCATGACAGGGTCGCAGTGGGTCGAGCCATTTCCATCGCAGCATTAAGGCAAAGAAGGGGAACAATCAGCCTTCAGCTTCACACTATTAATGTCAGACAAAATGCTTAGAATTAGAAAAGAGGGCTTGAAAGCATGAGCGCAGGATTTTCGATTTCAGAAAATGAAAATGAAAACACCACACACACATACTGCTTATAAAAATGGCCTTTTTACATGTAACACTCAGATATACACAGCAAGGAATTTTAGTTGTTAGATTTGTGCTCATAATCCTGTTTTTCTAGTGCATACATGAGAGCAAGTATAATTGTGCTGAAGTAGTGTAGCCGCTTTTGGTTTAAAAGAAAGAAAATCTTGAGCCAGAGTCATTATTAGCAGTTGATAAATACTTTGACTCATCTCAGCTATCTGTGTGCGAATCTCCAATAATGTATCCACCCACATGAATAACAAGAACAAAATATACAGCCGCAATAGCTATGATCATAAAGGAGAAAACCTGATGGTTTCAAAATCACTTGTTTCATTTTATGTCCTTCGCTTCCTCAGCGTGAACAAGAGAGGCAGAGTGAGGGGAGGCGGTCATGTGAGTTACCCACCACCAAACAGATTCATGATGGCTCCTGTGTCAATTTTGGATGGGGGTGCTGAGGAGAGGATGGGGGCAGAGGAGCTGAACACATCTGCTGGAGGAGGCAAGGTGGAGATTATGTTTTTAGACCCCAAACACGCACAAATACACACTAAACACACACACACAGGAACTATTCATTATAATGCACAGTACGCTTTTATCAAGTTCAGTTTCAGTGCACGCAGTACATGCCGGAATAAGAAAAGAGGTAAGTGTCATTCACTAAATGCTTCAGACAGCTCAGTGGCTTTCAGCTGACCCATAACAGAGCAATCTCATTTCCTTCTTTTCTCCCCTGATCAAAGCCAAGGACAAAGCTGAAAAACACACACACAGCAAGACAGGATATGAGAGTAAGAGCACGCGCAAGATGGCAGATTGAGTGCAAAAGGGTACCTGCTGAAAACAAGTCAGCACTGGGAGCGGGGTCTGTTTTGGAGAAGCTCGTGTCTGGCATGGAGTCAAAGATATCTACAAATACATGCGCACCCAAGACAGGAATATTAAAAAGCTCAAACTCTTTCAACTGGAGAGGCAAAGCTGCAAACATGTGCACATTTTCCCTCATAAAAATAATAACAAAAACAAAATGGCAAGCAGCCTCAAACCACAGAATCAAGAAGACACCAGCCTGCCTCAGTATGATGCGATAGTTACTAATGCCAGACCACACACATCTCCAATGTTTACCACTGAAAAGGTCAGTCCCAGGGCTGGTGGTGCTGGCGGCAATGGGAGCTGAAATGGTTGCAGTGGTGGTGATGGTGTTGGATGAGGAGGTGAAGAGCGGTGAAGGGGAATGGGAAGGGGAGGGCTGGGGCACACCGGAGCTAAAACAGGCATCCAGGGAACTAGCCAGGTTATTGCTCTCCACTGACATCATGCCGAAAAGGTCTAGACCTGAAGATGCTGCGTTGGTGCTACCATCTGAGGGAGCAAAGGGGTCTTTTGGGAAGAAATGGGGGGTGTTGGGGGTAGGAAAGAAATGTAAAACATTGAGAGAAGGGGAATGTTAGACATTGACTTTGATACAAAAGAGAGCAAGCATACAGCACTGAGCAAAAGTTTAGGTCAATTTTAGACATTAGATATCTGGTCCCCCCGCAGAGGCCTGATCCCAATATCAATGCGTCAGTCTGTCTTTACACAAAAAGACAGTGAAAAGTGAGAGACAGGCTGACACAGAAGAACTGCAGCAAGTGCTTCAGGATGCTTTGAAAAATGTTCCTTTGAGAACTGGTGCTGAATCAAAGAAGAAGTGCAAGCACAACAATTACTGATTTGAGGGTGAACTTATGAAGCTACTCACTGCATTATTTTTCAACATTTTTGCACAATACTGTATGTTTTATGTAACGGTTACAGGAGTACTGCAATAACCACAAGAAGGAGGTCAGAGAAATGGAAAACATCAGATGGGAATGATAGAAGGAGAAAATGTGCAGAGCTCCAACATACTCCTGCTGTCAGTCGTAACAGTTACAGCTATAAATAGCATCTGTGATGGGAGAAAAAATGACAAACAGCTGGAGCGGATATTAAATCCTTTCACAGTCCATAACGTTAGGAACTTCAAATAAAACCAGGCAGTCTTCTCCATAACAGAAAGTCTAAAGTTTTCTTGTGATGACAAAAGACAGGCATGAATATTCTTGCTCTTGAACGCCAATAACAAGATTTCCCTTCCATACCCAAACAGTAATGATGAATGAATCCATACTACCTGCACAAAGACGTGAGTTTAAACCCCCATTAACCTTTACACATCTGCAACCACAGGCACCTACATCTTTTTCTGTAAAGTTATAAAAAATTTTCTTTCACAGTCATAATAAAAGAAATACAAAAACACAACATAACAAAACAATATATTCCATTAAAGTCCTGCATTTTAACAACTCTTTGTTGTACCCATGTTATCTCCATGTTCTGAGTTCAAACTACGGAAATGCACAGAAGTCGAAACATACCTTCCTAACTAGGAAAATAAAGCATGTGAGTAAAATATAGTAATTATTGATGAGAAACTCTGACTCACATAATTAAATAAATATGCGCGTTTTGAATAGTTACAGGAGAAAATATAAAGCCACGATAGCGTGACTCGAAGTACACAAACAAAAGCTAGCATTACTTTAATAGTTACATCTGTACCTTTTCTACTGTGAGTAGGTTTTTTATTACTCTGTGTAATAATAAAAAAAAACAACAACTTTGAAACAATTGGTTTTTATTTTAGATAGCGGTAGCTGCTGAAACCAGCAAATCTTTAAAGCTAATTAAGCTAATATTAGCATCACAAATTAGCTCACAGCTTCGTTCCTGTTGAGGTTTTTGAGTTTTTAGCTAACTTGCTTTGCTGTATTTGCTTTGCTGTATTGTTTGTTTTCATGTAGAAAACATGGAAAGAAAGAATTGCTTAACCGCGTGTCTTTTGTTGTTGTTGCTTTCTCATGTATGCCACTGGCTGACACACATACACACTCTCTCTCACACAGAGACAGATGTTGGTCACCCACCAGTTCCAGCGTTAGCAGCTGGGGTGGATGTAGCAGCAGCCCCACCTTCAGCTGCTCCTGCGGAGGCCTCAGCGGCAGGAGCAGGAGTTGCAAAGGCTTCTGCAAAACCCCAGGAGAGGACGGAAACGTGGAGAGAGACAGATGAAGATATATGGATAAAAAAGAGAGAGTCAAAAAGCCAGCGGAAGATGAGACTTTTAAGAAAAAAGAACATAAGATTAAAGCATTTAAGTTGCAGAAGCATTTTTAAGCTGTTTTCAGCTTTTAGAAACAGCAGCGTACAGAACTGTTATGTGACATCAATGACTGACAGGTGAATGAGCAAATGGGAATACAGACAGGAGGCATTACAGCAAGGATTAATCTAGTGCACAAAGAACCGAATAAGCCAGGACTCTACAAGTGTTACAGCTGCCATCTGTAGCTGTAGACATGTGACAGGGTTTGATAGAATTGCTTTTCAGAGATCAAAGAAAAGCATTACGGCCTATCAAACAGGACGCATGAGTGCAGCAGTGTATATACAAGCCAAAAGTAAACATGTGGTGAGTATGTGGAGAATATCTGTAGAAATATTAAGTCTAAATGTGATTGTACATTTTGTATGGATTAAAATAATGTGATTAAATGTGATTGCTTTCCCAAAAAAGCACATCACATAAAACTGCGTACCACCGATAAACGATTAAAACACAACTCATCACTAAACTGCTTGTTAGTCATTCTTATTATTGTATTAGCTTGTTCATTCATTTTAATTCAATAATGAGATATTTTTCACATCAGAATTTCACTTTTAATAATTTAAATAATGACACTTTTCGTGACACTAAAGCATAGTTACTGCCCGCATAGTTACTTACTTTACTCAAGTAAATATCTTCCAAGAAGGAGCAACCCTGAATGGTGACAAGATTTCATGCACCTCTTGAAATCTGATAAATTCCACTCGTAACATTTTGCAGCAAAAGTTGCGATTGCAGTACTGTACTTAGCTGCGGTGTGCTGTGGGAATAACAGCTCATGGATAGTTCGGACCACCCTGTGCACCCCTTAGTGCACAGTACTTTTAGTAATAGACTGATTTTTTGTTTGTTGCTACAAGATCAGACACAGGAAATCTTTTATACCACACGTTAGCCACTATACCACTCTCTGTAATACATTAGATTATTATTATGTCACAGAGCACAGGAAAAGCAAGCCAAAGGTCCAGAACTAGAATCCTGGCTGTGCACAAATTCAGCCAAGCAATGAAGTGATCAAGAACAACTAGCATGCAACATCTCTCAAAACTATGCCAGAATGATAGTTTATTGAACAGGTTTTGATGCATCAACTGCAAATTAGCAATGCCCTATTTTACCCCCAAATCTTTATCTAGCAAACCTTTAAACTATGATGGGAAAACTCCCACTCAGCACAGCCACGCATGCCTGGGAGTGGAACCTAACCAGTCAGCCAGCTTTTTTGTCTTTGGCCTGTGGTGGTAACGCTGTCTGTTTGGGGTGCATGGTGCATGGTGCCATGGTGGTTAGTACTGTTGCCTCACAGCAAGAAGGCCCTGAGTTCAATTCCACCATCAGGCTCGGGTCTTTCTGTGTGGAGTTTGCATTTACTAATATTACTTTATCATCATGTCATCTGCTTCAAAAGAATCCGGAACAAAAATTATTTCATATCATGTTTTGTAAAAAAAAAAAAAAAAAGGGGAGATGGGAAGGGGAGGAATTGTGTGATTAATCTATTTTATTTAATTCCTAAGCTGTGTACACACTGGAAGCCATATGCTCATTGCACACCGCGTTCAAGCTGCCATTTGTCGCTCTAGGCCATAGGTGTCAAACTCTGGCCCGCGGGCCAAATTTGGCCCGCAGCCTAATTACATTTGGCCCGCGAAGCCATACCAAATTACTATTAATGCTGGCCTACTGGTATTATACAGCTAATATATATATTGTTTAGTATTAAGCTTTGCTTGTTCCATATTCAGTTTTTCAGCAAAACTTGTTTGAGTCCATAAGAAAAGATTCATTCTTATATCTGGAGGAAGATTTTTTTTCAATAAATATTAATGTTGGCCCGCGACTTTGTTCCAGTTTTGAATTTTGGCCCACTGTGTATTTGAGTTTGACACCCCTGCTCTAGGCTTTCCCAGCATTCCCGGTCAATCAACAGTATTCTGCATTCTGATTGGTAGCCTCTTTAGTCACTCGCCTGAAAGTTTATCACAGGTCACGCCTACTTTGCATTGCCAGTAGTTACTTCACCGGTAGTTTCTTAAAATTGCCAAATATCATACACTTTCTATGGTCTCTGCTCGCCACTCGCTATCAATCAGTTCCAGTGTATGTGTTTGCTTAAACTGATGGATTCTGAGGTGAAGAAATCGCTTTGCAATCTTCACCTTGTAGTTAGACCCTTCATTTTCACCCAGCATGTGTTTCTGTCACTAACGTGCACGCTCTGTGGGTCCAAAGCAAGAGGCACACCAATTGAGTCTCCTCACTAAGCACACTTTTAATAACCCTGCTGAAGTATAGACAGTGATAAGTTACAGAGTCAGCATTGCTGCAGGGTAACTGATAGTTCCCCCAACTCTACCCTCACATGAAAATGAACAACGTCACATGAAAATGAACATAGCAGCCTCCAAAATGGCAAACCCTAGTTCACAAACCATCTTTTCTACACAACCTGCACAGAAGCATTTCTTTCTTTTCACTCAACTATTTTCATCCAAAAATATGATGTATAATATCGTAATCCAATTCTCTGGATGACGAAAGCATTTCACTTTAACGCTGAGTAATATCAATGCCAGTCAAAATTACGATCAGCACCTTGTTAAATAAAATTGCTGTTTTTAGGGCATCAAAGTCAAAAAAAGTGCTAACAGAGCCAGGAGCTACTTCAGTGTCATGAAATGTGGCATTAGGAAACGAAAAGTGAAAAATCAAGTGATAAGTTTTTCTAAACATTGAGTAGCATTTTAAGCTATTAAGTGTATATATTTTGACACGGTTAATCCATGATCAAATTTATTTAGTCTGTTTAAATATAACTAAATAATGTGGGGCTATAATTTTAAGGCAGTTGATAGGGATGTGCATCAATCCAGTACGCAGTTAGAGTTTTTGATGATACAACTTTGCTTGCAGTGGACAGACAACAACTGCCATAATTCAGCAAAGTTCTGTCTACATACTGTACGTGTTTGAGCATGCAGTCGTCTGTGTTATCATATCGTGTGATGGGTTTTACAGTTGAGCTTCCCAGAGTGATTCCTTCGTAGAGAATTTTCTGGAAGCCCACTGACCTCCCAACAGATCCACATTGGCGGCGCCAGGGGAGGTGGCGGCTGCTGTGCTAGTGGGAGGAGCTAGAGAGACTCCGGGTTCTGCTGCTGCAGGAGTGGGCGATGCCGCTGCAAGGGAGGGGGTGGGCTCAGCTGCGAGGGTGGGTTCAGATAGCAAGGAATCGCCCATTTCTTCGAGTACCAGCAGGGGTGTTTGAAATCCCCATAGAAAGGAGGCAAAATAAACCACAAAAGAGTAACCAAAATAGCCAGTGGAGTCACCGTTGTGAGAGTGAAGAAAAAAAAAGCCAAAAGAAAGGTCAATCCAAATAAAGCCCAATAAAGATCATTTAGAATTGGCCAAAAAAAAGAAGAAAAACACGTATTTTTAAAGAAAATAAAAGTCGCCAAATGATTCAGCATTGTCCAGTCATAACCAAGAAATAAATATTAGAAAACAACCAACCAAAATAGCCCCCATTATAAACCAAAAACAGACAATGGAGTATGTGGAGGGAGGGGAGGGAGAAGGCAGAGAGAAACAAAGAGAGTACTCAGACTAAAGAGAACAGCTTGAGGAGACAAACAGGGAAGTAACCATGTGACACTGCTGCAATCTTGTCTATTTTTACATTTTTTAAATAGAGAAACAACATATTGCCTCCAGGTTGCCTCAAATTCATATTACAGCAAGAAAACCAGTAAAATCAAGGTAACCTGGAGGAGGTTTTAAGAATGGACTAGTCTGGACCAGATCCTACAGGTGAAGAAAAGAGGGGGAGTGGCACTCACCTGATCCAAGAAGATCTACGGAGGCAGAAAACAAAGAAACGGGGAGAAGATATGTCTTATTCTGGAGATTTGATTTGATTCTCTGGTCAACTCCAATGAAAATAGACTGTTATGTGTTACACTAAAATGACTAGATTGCCTGTCATTTTCTCTAATAATGAGTATGTGTGACGAAAACCCTGTACATGACATCAGACGAGCCAGCAGCTGTTCTAAAGGAAGGAGGGCCACTTACCTCCCCAAGATGTGGGGGCAGCTGATGGTGCTGAAGGGCCAGTAGAAGCCAGTGGATCCAGATCTAGCAATGAACTGGAAGATGATACATTTTTAACCACACTTTTCTGAGTGAAAATTTTTTCTGCTGCACATGATCAATAGCTTACTTGCACTTAATCAGCTGGGTGAGGTTAAAATAGCACTGTTAGACTGACATTTTGTTAACTAGCACTAAAGAAAGTGTCTTTCTTTTGAGATCATTTACCCATCATCCAAATTATACATGTGAACTGAATGAAAAGAGAAACTAAACTGGGCAAGCAGACACCAAAGAATCACAATTCGTGATTTCTGTCTTTCTGTTAAAATTCTGTCATTCCCAATCACTTCCACTTTGTTATAATACCACTAACAGCTGACTGTGGAATATTTCGTAGAGAGGAAATTTCACACTGGACATGTTGCACAGGCGGCATTGTATCATGGTACCGTGCTGGAATTGGATTGATTGATTTTGATGGGTAGTGATTATTTTTTGCAATGCTGACAATACAGATACACTGTAACTACATTGTATTTTATAGATGTTAACAAAATCTAATGTTTTTTGAAAGGTTGTAGTGGCGGGAAATTTACTAGAAATAAGAACCTACTCTTCGGCTGGTTCAGGAGCAGCTGAAGCAGCAGCGCTGGCAGCACTGTCCCCAGGAGGAGGCTGCAGTGTGGGAACAGCATTTGAAGATTTGGCTGGAGTTGATGTTGGAGACACATTGTTTGTAGGAGATCCCTGGAAAGCAGACAGACATGCCCCCTTTTAGTGCTGATTCACTATATAAAAGGCTAAAGAAAAAAACAGACTACTTTAAATGTGCATTTTACCTTTGTTGGAGACCTGAAAGTGGAAGAACAAGAGGAGGTATAAGTGATGTGCTTAAAACAAACTGCTTGACACAAGCTAAATTTTACAGATCATTTCAAACTCAATATCGGGGATTCAAACATGTAAGATAGACCGCATCATATGTGATCATATGAAGAGTTAATTTCCAAAGTACCATAATATGTCATCAAGTATGAAAACAACAATAAAATCCAGCGCATGAGATTTGTTAAATCAGTCTGATTTTGCCAGCTTTTATTTTATTTTCAGTTTCACTTGGGAATGAAACCCTTCATATAGCGATTCACATTGCATATTAGCGTATGACAGTACACATGTGGTGACCTGCTGTTTACCAAAACATGTGTCTCCCAGAGGTCACGCATGTAATCACACCGACACACACATTTCCACATGTGAACTATTCGACTATTCGACTGATCCACTTCATAATTCACATGTGAATAATGTGCACATTTATTACCTGGGGGAGGGTGGGGCGAGAGGTGGGACAGTAAATACATCTAAATAGTTAGTAAACTGCAAATGAAACATAACACATATGCTCACCCTTCACTGGTGTTTCCAAATCAACGTAAAGGAGAGTAAAAGAGAGGAGGGGTTAAAGGAAACTGTAGAAATACAAAACCTGTTTCTACCAATATTTCTATTGGCTGCTCGTGAAAACAAAAGCGGGAAATAGAAAGAGTTATCCTAATGTTTTTGCTATGAAGTTGCAAAGAAATGTTACGTCTTACCCCTTCTTTCCACCTTTTGTATCCTCCAGGCCATTCATGTGAGTTTCCAGAGATTCTAGGATACTGCTGGGAGCCTGAGCAGGACAAAGAAAATTCAAACTGGAATCGCAACTCCACACAAATCTTAAATCATCCCCTCAGATACATTCCAGCCGAGGTTTAATCACCAGAAACAAGAGTGAGAGCTTTGGAAAATCCCACTGCAATAGTCGCATGCATGTGTCTATGCACACACAAACACAAAAGTGATTTGTGTGTCCTGTGCGACTTGTTTGTCAAATTAAAGAAAGGTCAACGTGCCAACACTTCATCCTGTAAACAGGCACTCAGCCAAAATAACCCCTTTGTTTCTGTGGTTACCGGTTCCTCGAGAGGTTTAAAGGGGCAGTCCTCGTCATCCGAGTCTGCTAGATCCACCACTACCCCTGGGTGGAGACACTGGGTGGGGAGATGGTGGTGGGTGAGACATGGGCCTCTGTGTATGCATGTGTGTGTGAGACGAGATGGATGGTATTCATATGCATTATATATTCTTCATCCCATTGCTTGCAAAGCGGGATTAAAAATAAACCCTGAGAGCTGTGATATGTAACTTACATAGTTGATGTCAGGAATGTCATTTTTGTCAACTCCAACTGTCTGTTAAGGAAAACAAATATATATATATATTTAAAAAACAATATTATCACACTGCACAGACTCAGTTTTTACAGTCACTATGTGAGTCAAAAGAAAAAGGACCGCTGAGGCCTACCTCAGCCAGCTTCATGAATTCTCCAATCTTTGTCACCCTGGTCAGGAAACGCTTGTAGATCTCCAAGGCCTCCTTGCATTCACTCTTCTTCATTTTGAAGAATTTCTCTACACACAAAAACAAGAGACTGACAAACACCTTGTCCATCTTTTTTGATTATCATCGGTGAAGTGAAAAAAACCCTGCAATCTATTCACTTTAAGTGGACTACTAACCTAATAGGTTGATGATCCCATCATTGTAGGATGCAAACAGTTTCACCAAGTCCTTGAAGAGAAGCATGAATGCAGCATTGATGATCCCATTGTTCAGCTCCTTGGGATGAACCTGAGAGGAGACAGGACAGAGGCAAGTAGGGCTGTCTGAGGTTCTGTTCATCCAAATAAATAAATAAGAAGAAGAAGGAAAAGTGTGCAAATCAAAGAAAAGACGCACATCAAACTCCAGGAGTGTGTCAATCTGTGTCTGCAGAACAGGCATGCCTTTCAGCAGCTTCTCAGTGGTCATGGTTCTCATCACGCCGTCCGCGCTGAGGTAACACAACAGAGAGAGTATTTTACATAAAAGAAGAGCTACAGGTTTTAACCACACGCTAAGTGACAGCATGTAAAAGAAAATGCTATTGGCCAAACAAGTGTTGCTATGAACGACTGCATGCACACCGTGTTTACCGTACCCTTTCTTGACTCTGGTGAAGTCAAATGCCATCTGGCGGTAAGCAAAGGCTTTCTCATTCAGGTATCGTCCATACCGCCTGATGAATGTAGACATGTCATAGCCTACACAAAATGAAATCAAAATTAAATGATTGTTAAACAAAAAGCTAATAGGCTTCTTGCTGTCTGCTCTTATTTGTTTCTTGATTATTTGTATTATTTGTCATTTGTTTCTCAACAGCTGACTTTATACATTGATCGCTCTTTGTCCTAGTGGGAAAATATTTTTTAGAACCTGCAGTAAAGCAGTCAATATAATAGAAATCACAATTTCTCCATGTGTAGCTGAGATACAGTTTGGTCCATAATTTGCTGAACAAATACACAATTTTGGTAGCCTCTGTACATTACCACAGTGGTAATGTACCACATCAAACAAACAATATAATGCAAATGATTATAAAGCTGAGAGGGTTCATTCAAAGGGTTTGCATTCAGGAATTTTAGCCATTTTTTATGTAGCCCCCATTTGCAAAGGCTAAATTGAATCTGGCAATTCAGGTGAGACCTGTCATCTTATTATTTCATGACAAATGAAGTCACAAGACACAATATCTGACATAATAAGTGTTCATAGCTTTTCACTGTAATTTTAGGGGCCCAAAGGGATGTCAGTGCAAGTGAGTGAGGTCATCATTTGGCTAAAAATACACCTTTAGGAGGGGCCAAATCAGTGATCTGGTACATTCTTAAAAGGAAAAAATGCATTGGCCAGTTCAGCAACTCTAAAAGGCCTGAAAGACACCAGAAGACAACAAAATGCATGATGACATCATTTTTTCCATAGTTAAGAAAAAGGACGCCCTTAAGGAAGTAGACATATCATTATCAAGACATGCCTTCATGAATGGAAGATGGTTTATAACAAGGTGCAAATCACTGATTACACTCAAAAACAGAAAGGCCAGAATTAGATTTTTTGGACTGGATAATGACCCAAAACACATTACAAAAGCAATACAACAGTTTTTCAAGGCAAAGAAATTAGATATTCTTCAAAGGCCAAGTCAGTCACCTGACTTTTCAGTTATTGAATAAAACTGTACCTTGAAATACCCTGCAATAAAGCAATGGAACAAATACAGCATTCAGTGATGTTCATGTGTTCTAAACTTCAGGCAGGCCTAAACTGGGAAGGATTTCCATCCAGGTATTAAAAACAGTCCTTATATTTAAAATTATATTAGTTTGTCCAATTAATTTTAAACCTCTGAAAATGGGGGAGCTGTGTATTAAAAGGGCTGTAATTCTTCAACAGCCGAAAGTCTGCACTTCACTTAGATTGTTTGGTTGTGAACAGAGATGAAACTACAAAAATTCGGTCCTTGTCCAACAAATTATGGATCTTTTTAGTTGACACTGATTAAGTCCGAAAGAGTATGAAAGGTGGAGCAGGAAAGGAGGTGGTTTGAAAAGCGTGCAACAAATTAAACAACGCCTCAGATGGGATGTACCATGTGTATATACGGAAGAGTAGCTGCTGATGGGTCAGCCGCTACTGTAGCTGACATGTGATATCTGTTATTTTCCTGTTAGTTCCTATTTTTCCTAACGTAATATAGGCAACCTAAGGAGCAAAGGATGAGAAAGTTCAGTAATGTGCGGTTATTATCAGATTATCGATTTACAAACAACGATACACAACGATACAAAGGGAGAATATTACAGTTGATCAGACTGTCGTCTTACCATGAGATCCAGTTTTGTCAATAAAGTTGCTGAGGTTGAACAAGGATGTCCTGGATGCCAAGTACTGAATGAACCTCTGAGAAAGAGAAAGAAAACCCAGTGAACCATCCTGTAGAAGTCAAAGCTGAAAACTACAGCCAACAACACAGCACTGACATCTCTAGTAAGGGCTTTCCTTGTTGTGCTTTTCAAGCTTTTATTCCATCATTTAATAGCTTTTACAGAAGTAATGCACAGTGGACCCATTTCACTAACTTGTGGTCAGAGCCTCTATTTATTTGTGAAACATCAGCTTCCTGCAAAAGCCTTGAAAGACCAATTTCAGCTCTCTAAAGTGGTAACTTCACACCATACCACACATTTATTATTTATTTCAAAGGGGTGACTGTTTTTGTCAGCAATTAGAAAAAACGTTACTATATTACAGTATACTTTAATATATACTATTCAGCATTTCTATTTCTCTTTTATCCTGATTAGAAGAGATTCAAGCTTAAACCAAACTCCTTCACATGTTGAATGGTCTGTTTACTGTTCACTAACCTCATTGCCATAGACACACATGTGGTGAGTGGTGACGAGGGCCTTGAAGACGACCACCCAGCTGGCATTGGTGGATCGCTCAAACAGTGTGTCAGCCATCTGAGGGATGTTCACGTTGGTGGTATTGGTGGCTGACACCAGGTCTGCAACACAGCAACAAAGAGTTCTACTCATCTGTCAAAGGTTTTTTCACAGAGTGCTTTTAACATTTGATAACTTTAAACAGCTTATTGTCTTCTTCTTCTTTTAACCACAGTGGATTGCTTGTCTCCATCTCACCCTATCACTTACATCCGCTTCTGTCACACCAAGAATCTGTACGCTCTCCTTTACTACATCTATGAGTCTTCTTTTCCTCCCGCCTGACAGCTCCATATTCAACAGCATGCCTCCACCTCTCTAGGCTCTCTGCTTCCTACTCTCTCTAGAGACCACAATGTCAGCTGTGAACATCATATTCCATGGAGACGCTTGCCTGACCTCATCTGTCAGCCTGTTCATCACCAGCACAAACAAGGAGCTCAGAGCAGATCTTTGATGCAAACCAACCCCACCTTGAATCAATCTGTCACTTCTACCATACACCTCACTACCGTCTCACTGTCCTCATACATGTCCTGCACCACCCTCACATGCTTCTCTGTCATGCCTGACTTCCTCATACAGCACCCCATCATGTGCTTTCTCTAGATCTACAAAAACACACTGCAACTCCTTATGATCTTCTCCATTCAAACCAAATATCACGTATGTAGTGGTCTTTCTCAGGATGAAGCCATGCTGCTGCCCACTGGTCATCACCTCTCTTCTTGATCTAGCTTTAACAACTCTTTCCCATATCCTCATGTTATGGCTCATTAGTTTTATTACTCTGTAGTTACTACAGCTCTGCACATCACCCGCATTCTTGAAAATTGGTTCCTGTAGACTTCATCTCCTTTCCTCAGGCTTCATCTCACTCTCCAAGATTGTATTAAACATTCTGGTCAAACAGTCCACTGCCATTGCTCCTAGACATGTGCATACTTCTGCAGCAATGTCTCGAAGACCAAACACCTTTCCGATCTTTATCCTCTTCATAGCTGCCCCCACTTCCTCTTTACTAATCCTCTGCACTTCCTGATTCACTAACTTTCCTACACCCTTCATTAAATAGCTTATTATATGCTATTAAAAGGGAAGTGAACTTATTCTTAGACACTTGTCTGCAAGATTTTCTGCCCTCATTTAACTGCTCTGATTAAATTTTGATTAAGTGAGGAGGCAAAGTGCTCACTGCAGAGCTGCACCAGACAGTCATGAGAATATTGAGGCAGGAGAAAGACCTGATGCACATACCAAATGTTGGTGCAAGAACCCAGCCACCCACCCACCCACACACACACACCCACACACACACATACACACACACACACACACGCATAAACACAAACACAGACTCACATAAGGGGGGGACACACATGCTGACAATGCAGAGAGAGAAAGAGAGAATTATGCTTTGTCATCTCTCCCTGGCTGCCAGTTCAGACTCTCAGACAGACAGAGAAGTCTCCAGAAATAAAGAGTCCTGACTATTGCATCAGTAAAAAATATAATAGAAGGTACAAAGTACTTTGACAGTAATGATACAGATAAGATGAACCTAGGCATCACCCAGATACTGATTCACAGTTTTTCTGTTTTGAGAAAAACCAAAAGATTCGGGTTTTGAAAAGGTTTGACTCATGTGATTTCTCAATCTATTTTAGACTCGTGTTCTTCTTGTGAACACTCAAGATTTTCATTCTCTATATCTAACATGCCACGGCTGACGGCAAAAGAAAACTGCGTTTTTGTATTGAAAATGTAAAAAAAAAAATTTTTTAAAATCTAATAAGCAGAAATAAAGATAAAGACACTAAAGACACATGAATGGTCCATGGCTGGAAACTAATAAAGCTATAATCATTAATCATGCATTACACCTACAGAAGCTGCTGCTCAGCCATGGACACTCATGATCTGAAGCTCCCAGTGAACACTTTTTGTGCTGATGTTAATGCCTGTGGGCACTGGTGACATTTTCACACTATGCACCTCAGCACTCAAACACCCCACTGTGTGACTTTATGTGTCCTCGACTTCATGGCCGAGTTACTGTGCTTCCACTTTGCATTAGTGCCACTTACAGTTGATTGTGAAATGTCTAGGTGGGAAGAAATTTCACAAACTGACTTTCTGTAATGCTCAAATGAGCTCTTTAGAAAGACCCATTTTTTCAGAAATGTTTATAGAAAGGTAGACTGCATGGCTAAGTACTTGATTTTATATATGTGTGGTAATTTTGATTTTATATAAAGCTAAGTATATAAAGTATATACCTAAGATTTTATATACCTTAGTACTTGATTTTATATACTTGAATGAAAGCCCTAAATTCAAAGATTAAGAGGTGTGGGCCAATACTTTTGTCCATATACTGTATGTCAGCATTGCTCACAAGCTTAAAATAATGATGACATGAACTGTGAACAGTTCTGCATCAGCCATGACTTTCTGAAATGAATAATGAACACTTTGTTTATTCTTTTTTCCTTTGTTCATGCTTTGATTGAGTTTGGCATCAGTTTGTTTTCTTTCCACCAAAAAAAGGATATGGCATACGGCTGAAAAGTAGGCACAAAAAGTGTAGTTAAAACAGAAGAACTCACACTTTGAGAGGGCACTGACGGGCATTTACAAAGTGTTTTGCAGGATGTTTGCAAATAGGCCATAAATACATTTGAAACACATGACAGAAATGTATCCATTGGTAGATTTTGTATATGTTGTGCTCACTGTGGCAGTAGAACAGATGAACATTTCGTTTTATATGTTCTTGCTCACTAAAACATAGCATAGTGTACGTGTACATTGTTTTGTGTCCTGCTGACACTGGCATCTGAACAACAAGGACAGAACTGAGTGCATCCATACAGAAAGAAATGCAGCAAATATTGGCAGGCATCTCTGATAATGGAGGGAGTGGGAGGCCACTGTATTCAATAGACCTTGAGCTTGTTTCAAATAGGTAGAGAGCAAACTATAAATTAAACCAGACCACAAGTCTGCAAGGTGATGAGCAAAGGGATGACAGGAAGGAAGAGAACAACAGGGAGTCAGATGAGTGTGCAATAAATGAAGCGATATACGAGTTTGAGCAATGAAGCTGCTCAGGGTCCAGACAACAGGCTGGTTGGGGGGTTGGGGGTTTTAATGCTTGGGGTGCTGTAAACAGATTATTACTAATCACTGATCCTGTTCTTTTCTGTTGTGGTTGGTTCCTACACCTCACACACCCTGTTCTACAGACTGCTTATCACCTGACACGTCTTCATTATCAGCTTTTTGTCTGTGGCGTTGTAGGATGTCTCACTGATGATCTGATGGAGCTGATGATCTTAGCACAAAACGAACCGGACAAAATGAAAATAAACAGCAGGTGGATGTGCTCCATGAATGTGTTTTAGCTGGTTCACAGTGATGATCACAGCTCTTCCTTTGATCTTTGTTGAACTAATTAGACCCCAGTCCATCTGTACAGCTTCACCAGATGGTAACAGCGACACTTCAGCTGCTCCAAAGATGTCTGATGTTTTTAATGAAGGCTGGGGTGACGTCAGTCCTTCTTCCACTGTACATGTTTAGATATGATTTAGTCTCCATTTTCCCTCTTTAGTGTCATTTAGTCTATTTTAAAGCAAATCTTCTCTCATTTTTTATCATTTCAACCCATCATCCCCCTCCTGTCTTTGAATATACTCTATGTTTTGTTAAAGATTGTCCTGAAGCTTTTTCAAACACACACAAACAGAGTCAGGATCCACAATGGCTGAGATTTGATTATATAACATTATCATGTCACTGGCACAGCTACAAGTTTAGATTTCTATTAGCAGCATGAACACAGCGCTAACCAAGAGCCATTTTCTCAGATGTCCAGCTCATAATAAATATCAATTTACATACATAATCTCATCCGTTTATGGATGTTAGCTATGTTGCCATATTAGCCATATCACGGGTTGTAATCCACGCTGCCGTGTTGTGGTATCATAGCCCGAAACAAACACACACTGACATACAAGTGGTGTGCCTGTGTGTGCATAATGAGGATTGGCTGAGCTAAATAAAGACTCTTACGGTAATCCACGAGTTCTAAGAATGAACTGCGAGGCCTCACACTGTGTATGTCTCTGCACCACAGTGTGCGCTTTCTACCCTACATCTTAGTCTGAGGCTGAGGAATGAGTTTTACAGTTACACAACAAATCGTGCACCAGCCTGAATATTCTAGATAATGGTAAGCAGAACACATCTGCTTGCTGTGCTACATGTGTAGATTTATAATGCTATCAATAATACTATAGGCGGTTGTTCATTTCAGACCTAGCATATACAGCTAGCTAAACATTACCATCTCTATGGTAAATAAAAGTAAAATAGGGAGCTTTTAATGTGACCAGTATCTCATATGGGACCTCACTGCACCACTTAGCAGAATGTTTTAATCAGCTAACATTTTGGGAAACATCTAACTTGCTGACCGAAGGTACCAGTACTCTAGTGTTTATATGTGAAATACAGTGCATGGATAAAGCTATTTGATGGTTAGCACAGGTTAGCATAAGTTCTTAAAACAGGCTGAAAACTTTCTAGCCTTGCTTTATCTAAATACATCAAAATTAGCCAACCAGAATCTGTAAAGCTAAAAAATTCATCTCACGCTGACAACAGGAAATTAGGAAGTTAGTGCTCCCATGATACTTTAGCTACTTTTGGCTGCTTCCTTATTCACAAAAGGTCACTACAGCAAGTAGCTCCATATGTTTGAGTTGGCTGATTTTTTATGCCAGATGCAGACCCAAAAGGAAGCTGTGTCTCTTCCTTTCGGGACTGCATCAAACCAGGGCTCTTCCACTTGTTAGGCAAATGTCTAATCCACTACACCATAAAGCCTCTTCCATGTCACTCTGCAATCTGAAAATAGCAATGTTCCATGTTCAATATGTACAGTGTTTCTTTAAAACACTGTTTAGAAAATTAATCCAATTAAACAGACTGTGAAGAGTTAAAAAAATTTGACATTACAGTATGTTGAAGATGTCAAATATGTAAATTAGTACAAAAATATGTAAGTTAGTACATTGTACTGTCTGCGTAAGTTAGCATGCTAATTAGCTAGCACCAGGTAACGGAGTAGCAGTGTTGCCTGGAGAGTTTTTTTTTTTTTTTTTACACAGTCTGTGATTCTTTACTGTTTTTAACCATGCTAAATGACAGACAGTCAATGAAAAAAACATAAACTTGATGTCTGACGTCTTGGCAGTTTGGTTTCTTCCTGCATTTATACTTCCTCACACATGCTTTAGATGCCCCCTCCCAGAGTAACTGACAATAAGCAATACCAAGGACTGGCCCACACAGCATAAGTGAGGTGAGGTCATATCATTAATCCAGTAGATGTTCATTTCGGAGGCTTGTATCAGTATCTGTTGGTTTCTTCTAGACTGATTTACATTCCATTAAAGTCTGTATTGGCTCTTTACCCCTTCCACTTACGAATTGCATCTTTAAATCGAGGAGATGTAAAATGTTAGTTTGTGAAGTTTATAGATTCAATTCAATTCAATTCAATTTTATTTATATAGCGCCAAATCACAACAAAAGTCGCCTCAGGGCGCTTTATATTGTACAGTAGATTGCACAATAATAAATACAGAGAAAGATGATAGATGCCAGTGGGCACATGTTCTACATCTGGACAGAGCCAGGCTACCTATGACTCAGGTGCTAAACTACTGAATGAATAATCTAAAGCTTGTGTGACATAGTTCTAGATCAGGCAAGAACACTGGGACCACTCTTCATAACAGCAACTTAAATGCCAATTTGACCTTTTAAAAAGTGACAATCAGTGCCTGTGGTGATGAGTAAACTCTACTCTTTCATTGACCTTGGGTGGATACATTAACTCTGTACATGCCCTCCATTGTCTCTTACACTATGTTTGCCATAACCATGCATGACTAGACAAACCGGAAATACAAAATTCAATGCAGTGTGTCATTTAACCCCAGCCCGTTTCATAATAAAATCAAACACAGACATCTAAGTCAAAAGACAAGGCAATTTTTGCTCCAAAGGAAAAGCACATAAAAAGTGTAACTTTTTGAGCTTTTAGTTTGTAGTTTATTAATGGGTGGAAACGCACCTGTATGTTCTTACTAATCCATATTTACACACTAGCTTCTTCTAAGGCTACTTATTATGGTGCTAAAGACAATCAAATCAGTCATTTGTTCTCATAAAAGTGGACCGTGTCACTATAAAAGGTCAGACAGTTAACTGTACTGAAAGACCATAACAAATGTCTCAGTTTAATAGCTACACATCCATTGTGATTTCCTCTGCAGTCTAGTGATGACAGGCCTGTCATTTCCACTCTTTCTTCTCAGAGTCCCCTTCTGTCATTACACTGCCCCCTGACACTATTAATCTGTTCCCACGGCAACTGCACTGCACAACCACCGCTACACATGCATGTCAAGCCCAAGGGTCGAATAACCCTAATAATCACCAAGCAATAACTAAAACCTGTAGTTGCATAATATATCTAATATTATTAATCAAAAACACTGAAAGCTAGCTAATTAGATATGTTTTGATCATTAAAAATGACCCCAGTGTGCCTTTAGTTGTTTATTAGACTTTTTTTGTTATGTGTGATTCTTTATAGATCTTCATAGTGAAAATGTCTTTTATTGTTTTGAAGCAAGGAATTTCCTCCACCCAAGACTGCAGCAGAGGCACAGTGGCCTACATACCCAAAGTCTGTTGAACTGCCCTGCTGAATTGCCCTAGAAATAGACCCAGTATAACCTATTTGATTATGGAAATAAAAGACACATGTTTATGTTATAGCTTACTAAATGAAAATACATATATATAGAAATCTCTACATATCTGCAGCAGTTTTATTGTCCTTGGACAAAAAGGCTACAAGCAGTGCCGGTAAATGTTTTCCCAACATGTCTACACATGCACATGTCCAAGTCTGCACCACTGAAAGCTAGAAACACTGAAACTAAGCACATGGAGCAGCAGAGAATGAGGAAACAGTGCTCTCTGGCGTAGTCTAGCTTTAGCATTGTCACCTTTGGCTTTGTAAATTATGCAAGACAGCCATTGGCTGATTTTTAAATTATTCAGCAGGGGAGTGGATCACAAGATATAAAGTCCTAGCAGAAGACACAGGACCAGACTAGACCTGACCACACACACACACACACACCCTTGGAAAACACACAGGCAGACATACAAGAAAAAGAGGCAATCAAACTATCCAGAGCAGTGCCACTGCTTTGGGCTGACTCAGTGTTTGTGGTAATGATGATTTGTGGAGGTGGCTCCCGCTGTCATCTGTAGATGTGTCAATAAAGCTGTGAGGTTTGTAATTTAATTCAGCTGTGACTTTATTGGTCTTAAATGGCTCCACTCTAACCCAGTTAGTGCACAGGTTCCTGTAGCCTGCCACCACCTCTGTTACAGTCGGTTTCAGCATGGAGTAAAAGAAAGTGGCGTTGAAACAGCACAGGGAGGGGAACTTAAATGGGTCTGTCAATCTACCTTAAATTATGACATGTTTCTCCTCCCCAATCTCTCCTTCTTTCTCCCTGGGTGTCCACCATCTTCGCTGGACACAAAAGGTCAACAGAGGGGGTCATCACCATGGCTACTATATCCTGCAGCACACCCATTTAAGTAAACGAACAAGCCCATAATGGTGGCATGCGGTCTGCGTGTGTGGCTGTGTAATAAGTGAGGCCTGGGACCTATAAAGCTACAGTCAGTGCAGTGAGGATGAGGGCCACACTTACATTCCAGGTGCTTTTTCTTGGGCGCCATCACTTCATGAGTGGTGGCTTTGCAGACAGCCCGGGCCATATCCGATCCCGTTAGCTGGTACTGCGCAGCGGCAATACGATCCGTGAGCGTTTGCCCCGACATTTTCTCCCAGTTGTTTCGACCTCCTCAGGAATTTATTTCACCACGGACGGTGAGGGGGGAGGGGGGAAAAATAAGAATACAACCCAGCTTCTTCCCTGCGGTTCAGTGAGATGAGATCCAGTGCGTCCCTCTCCTGGATGATAGGCCTGTGACCTTATGTGTGGGAGGGGGGTGGGGAAAAAAGCAGAGAAAATGAGCTGGATAAATGTTATTTTCGCAGTAAATCGTGCGGTCACGTTGTTAATATTCGCCGTGGCATGAGTAGACTTACGCAAGGTTGTGAATTCCCGGCGGCTCGTCCTGTTATAGGCTCCGAGCGTTCAGTTCAGCACCTTGGAGAGCTAAAGCCACTCGGTTATGTAACAAGCTGGCGACGAAAGCTATTTTCTCAACCCGGTGAAATTATTATTTTTTTAATCGGCCAGCACAGGAATAGACTCGTCTAATCGTAGAACAGTGTTTCTGAAAAATAAGGTATATAAATCAGCGCTGCATAGGTCGGTCAAATATCCCTGTTGGAGGAGAACATCGGTTTTGGCTCCCTTTCCCTCCTTCGTCGTTGCATTAAAAAAAAAAAGCTTTTGAATAAATGAAGAACCCGCAGTGCAAAGCAGGTCGTCAGATTGCAGCGTTTCTTTCCTCTTTGATCCGTCAGTCTCGGCTCGGAAATGCCGTTTCAGGCTGTGGTCCTTTCCTCAGAGCGATAGAAAATTGCGCACCGCTTCCCCTCGCCAACACTGCGCAGCGCAAGAGGCTCGGGAACAGGAAAAGCGAGGAGGGAATTTCCTTTTCCCCTTCCCCCTGTGGTTTGTTTATTTATTTGACCTGTCTACAAGTCCATCCAGACTCTCCTCCTCTCGGCAGCTTCTCGGACAGGGTTGGGTGACACACGTCGCATCACCACATCTCTTAAAGGGGTGTGGGCATGGGGGGTCACAGTACAGAAATCGCTATCAATTTGCGCCAAAGGGTTAATACACCAGCGTCATGGTGGCACACTAGCAGCTGCATGTGGGCTGTATCACACCGGGGCTGCTCGTAGATCACGCGGAGCGACAGATGATGAAGGTGAAACAATTCCTGCTCTAACCAGGCTCCTTTTAAATATATGATCGGCAGAGGTATTTTTAATCATATGTTAAACCACAAAAAACTACTGATCACAATATTTTTTTTTGTTTTGTATTTGGGAACATCACATATTTTGTATTCAGAGCAGATGATATCGGGAATGTATTCCATATGGTGAGTTAGCGTATTTGCTTGTAGCTCAACTCTGCCAGAGAGCTCGATAATCACGATGCATTCTGGGTAGACCCGGCCATGTTGTTCACACAAAACCAAAGTAAAGATAGACAATGTGTAATTATTTATGCTGCTATTATGAGCCCTTGGCTTATCTGATATTGCGAATCTTGTTTGTGTTCTTGTTATTTAGGCTAGGTGTTTTAATTTCATTATTAACAAGATAATAATTGAAAAGATGGACACCAGCAGAGGCCTGTAGCCAGATTTGGTCTTATCCAGGTAAATTCAAGGTTGACCCTGGGTTCACTTCTTGCCAGGCTAAATTGCCATGGTTACTTAAGCTGCCAAATTAGTGATCAGTAGGTATGAAACTACACACATACATATATATAAATATAATACCAGTAAAAAGTTTGGACACACCTAATTATTTAATATTTTTTCTTTATTTTCATGACTATTACAGTGTAGATTTTCACTTAGAGCATCAATACTATGACTGAATACATACGGAATTATGCAGAAACAAAAAAATGTGAAATAACTCAAAACATGTTTTAGATATTCAAAGTAGCCACCCTTTGATTACTGCTTTGCACACTCTTGGCATTCTCTTGATGAGCTTCATGGGGTCGTCCACTGAAATGGTTTTATATAGGTATGAGTAGACATATACACACTTCTTCAAACTATGCATTTTAATGCATGTCATAAATTGTGTTTTTATATATATTGTATTTTATATTCATATTTATGTCAGTATATTTATTTTATCTAAGTTTTTTTGCACTGTGTGAAGAAGTATTGCCTTCATTTTGTTATGCTTGCATGATGACAATAAAGTCTAGACTCTTGAAACTTTTAACTCACACAGTTCATTTTTTCTTCCTGCTTTAAAACAGGCTAAACTTTATTAGTACAGCAACTCTTTCACCTTTCTTACAGACCAAAATATTTCAAGTGCACAAACATTCATAAAACGCTTTTAAAACCACACAGATGTACAGTGCTTACCCTCCCACAGCACTGATTTAGATGCAGCAACTTTGTTATTTGCATTCTTTACTATAAATGCAACACAGAATGCAACATTTTCTCAACAAAACATTTGTGCCTGTGGGACTGAGTCAGGCAACCAATGAGTCTTGGCTCTGTGATACATGCAGAACACAAAGACACTTTGCACAGTTTCTTTTTACTTAGTATTTAATGCTGCAGGTTTACATATTTCTTTTCTTTTCCAGTTTATAATTTTACATCTTATAGCACCGCATACACTTTTATTAGGCAAAAGGTTTTACTTGGAATTTTAATATTGCAGTGTCATAATGCCCTTACGTTTCTGCTCTATAGTTACACTAAACTGTACAGTGAATCTTTCAGAATGAAAGTAATTCATACGTGAAATAGTTTTTCATGTATTTTATTATTGTAGAGTGTTTCACTTCATGTTTTGGTGCAGCAGCAAGTGGAATGGCTTGTGGTGATGCCAGTCACAGGGAATCACAGTGACTTCTGTGTGTCTGAGGTGTAAAATCGTACCCAGATTTCATTGTCACATTTCAAAAGCTGGTTTTCCAGAAACAAAGGAATAAAGATTTCACTTGTTGCAGCTGCCCTGCAACCTGTACCCATGAAAGAGATGTCTGACATGAAGTGTACGGGAAGTGCCCAGTCAGGGCACTATAATGCATGACGCTGTCGACGTCACGATCCCATGCTCTGCAGAGCTGTAAATAAAACCCCCAGTCGTATCACTTGTGTATTTTAATTTTGTTTTACTCCTATTATAGCTTTTGTTTTTGTTTTCTTTCTCATTGTGAAAATGAGTTAAAATAAAATACAATAAGTAGGAAAACAAAATGTGCCGACAGTAAAGTACAAAAAAGAAAATAAATAAACGCTCGACAGAGCATGCGCGGTCCACTCGCAACACGTGACGTACGCGGAAATGAAGCCACGTCGCCCGTGAGAAGGAGGAACCTAGATCCAGGAAGCTTTTCACTGACTACACTATAGTGGAGATACTTCAGAAAACACAACAGTAAGTAAATTAAAACCTAACAAGTTAATCCACCGCACAGCGCAAGCTTTGGTTTAAACACAACGCGTTTATTGTAGTCTCTTGGTTTATGGGCCTTGAGACGATTTTATGTAACTTATTTTACTGGGGAGAAGCAAGTAACTTTGTTTGCCATTCATTTGTTGTGCTTCATTTTATTGAGCTTTATACTTTGCCCTCATTAAGTGCTGTCAGTGTTCAGTCCAGTCGTCGTGTTTTTAGGCGATTAAAAAAGGTTAAATATGATAAACAGCATTTTAATAAAGTAAGCATTTTCAGACCAGGGCTTGGGCATGTGACCTCAAATCAAAATCACGACTAATTAAACATTTTACCCCAATTACGATTAGCGAACCATTATTTATAGTAATGGCCTTCATGGTTTGCTAGGCTTGTTTTGCAAATGTGTTCAAACCGTAAAGATGGGACATATATATATTTAAAAAAACAGATACAGGTGGTATTACCTTTGCTAGCGCCAAAATTGTATTTATTTATTTATTTAGCCTTTTATTAAACTGCCTTCAAGTAAACAAACAGGCTTTACTGTCATTATTTCATGTACATGTTCATCAAATATTCCAGCCAGCAAAGAAAAACAGAATATAAACAAATAAATGAAGTACCTTAAATTAACTTAATTCATTTTACTGGGACTCATTCCAAGTATTTCTGTTTTAAAGCATTTCACTTTTCCAATCTTTTTATACACTGAACATAAATTGCATAATTTTTAAATGCAGAAAAACTTGGAATAAACAAAAATCACACTTATAAATATAAAACTTTCCAATAACGAAAAGGTTTACACACAGAAATTCCACTCTGGTTCTTTACAGAAACACGAAACTTAATCATGTCATATCGTAACACCGGAAATGCTTTTTTTCCCCTAAGACAACCATTATTGAACACTCTCCATGTAACTTAATTAACAGTGTGATAATCAGCTGACTTGAAACTTAACTAACTTTAAATCACTTCAACAAAAATGTTATTCCTCCAGCTTTTTGTAGAAGATATGCTGGGATACTAAACCATAATGTTATTTTTTTTTTTTTTACAAATGCTCCAACCATTTTAACATAATACTTAGTACATTAGTTACTTCAAACTCTGATAAACAGATAATCATTTTTTGTTAAACATTTATAGTGTTATGATATGCATTGGTAGCTTGAATCCCCCCACTTTTATTGCATAATAATAACTGTACATTATATATGTATGTTATAATTCAAGTAAGGTTAACATGGCAGGGCTTTTAAGGAAGGCCTTAACACTTTATTTGCAACTGATGCTTCTCTGATGTGTTTCAGCAATGGCCCAATTTCAGGAAGTATTAAAGCAGTCCGCTTTGCACCCAAAGCCTGCAGGGCTTGTTTTGCAGTATGGTACTTCTGGCTTCAGGACCAATGCCAAACAGCTGGACCACATCATGTTCAGGATGGGTCTGCTGGCCACACTCCGCTCCAAAAAGACCAAAGCAACCATCGGTGTCATGGTTACTGCATCGCACAACCCTGAGGTTGGAGGGATTCATAAGCATAAAAGGCTATGGTTCATTTTCATCATAAATTACAACTTCAACCCATTCCTGTTTGTCTCATCATGTCTGCACTTGTGTAGGAAGACAACGGGGTGAAGCTCATTGACCCGATGGGCGAAATGGTGACACAGGACTGGGAGGAGCATGCCACCCAGCTGGCCAATGCAGATCAAGAAGACGTGCTCACTGTTCTGAAGAACATTATAGAAAAGGAGGCTATTAACATGAGCCAGGAGGCTAATGTGTTTGTGGGAAAAGATACTAGGTATAAAGTCTTACTACAAACAAATAAATCAAAAACTGATCAAATATAAACCTGTGTGTATGAGTAGAATAGCTTCTTTACAGTCATGTCCTCTGCCTGTAGGAGCAGCAGTGCCAGCCTTTCACAAGCTGTACTGGATGGAGTTTCTGCTCTTGGTGGTCACAGCAAAGGTAAGAGAAGTGGATACCTAAAAGATATTCCTGTGATTGGCTGCCCCTCAGCTGGGTTGCATTAAAAATATATGCTTTGCAATGTACTAGGTCCCTGCTTTGCTTGGCTTTTTTGTTTTTGTTCTTTTATTGTTGGTACTTCTTCTGGCTCCTTATCTGCCTTTTTATCCTTTCCATCCATCCTTTTAGACTATGGTTTGGTGACCACCCCTCAGCTTCACTACATGGTCTGCTGTCAAAACACACAGGGTAAATATGGAGAGGCCACAGTGGAAGGATACTACACTAAATTCTGCCAAGCTTTCATTCAGCTCACCAAGAATGTAAGAAGCAGAAGTGTGTTGTTTTGCTCTTGCATTCAGTCGCTTTATGTTTGTTTGTGTCGATATGTTTTACGATACATTCATTCATCCAAGAACTACTCCTTTCTTTCTCTCCTCCATGTTTTTCTTACCATTAGACGTCCAACCGTACGGATGACCAGAAGCACCTCTGCCTGGATGGCGCTAATGGCATCGGGGCTCTGAAGGTACGTGAGATGGAGAGTCACCTGAAGAAAGAGCTACAGATTTCTCTTAATAATGATGGCAGCAAAGGAAGGCTGAACCACCAGTGTGGAGCCGACTATGTGAAGGTGCAGCAAAAACCCCCAACAGGTGCGCATAGGGCCAATTAATTTACTTGAATGTACTGTAATCTTTTTAATATGCGAGACCTGTCTTGCATTCTCACATGAAGGCATTAAGATTAACCCAGGAGAGCGATGCTGTTCCTTTGATGGCGATGCCGACCGAATAGTTTATTACTACACGGACTCTGAAGGAACATTTCACCTGCTGGATGGAGACAAGATGGCTACCCTCATCAGCACTTTCCTGAAAGAGCTGCTCACACAGGTATACTCTAAAAAAAACCAAACAAACGAACATGAAAATGACATACAGGCACCCACTTACCAATAATGGTTGTTCTTTGTATTTTTTCTCCCTTGGAATGCACAGGCTGGACTAGACTTGAAGATAGCAGTGGTGCAAACTGCGTACGCTAATGGAAGTTCAACACACTATCTGGAAAACACAATGAAGGTGACAAAAAATTCCACAGAGAGTTCAGGTGTTTTATTTTGTATTTATATGGAGAGGACAGTTCTCACAGATTTATTTGCCACTTAGGTCTTAGTGAGGTGTACGAAGACTGGAGTGAAGCATCTTCACCATGTAGCCCAGGAGTTTGATGTCGGTGTGTACTTTGAGGCCAATGGCCATGGAACAGTGAGTACACACATATGCACACATCTTTAAATGCACTGAAAATCACCTGTAAGGCTTACCTGTCTCGATGTTTCCAAAAATCAGAAGTAATGTGTCGTCCTGTGTTTGTTTGTGTTTGGATCAGGTGTTGTTCAGCAAGGCAGCTGAAGAGAAAATCCAGCAGCTGGCCGAGGACACAAACGTCAACGACAAGAGGAAGAAAGCAGCTCTCCTGCTGCGAAACACGATCAACGTCATCAACCAGGCACGCTCACGCTGACATCCGTGTTGAACTGAGCTCATGCAGACACCGGAGCTCTGTTGTTAACATCGATATTTTCTTTTAAAGACTGTAGGAGATGCCATTTCTGACATGCTGCTGATTGAAGCCATACTAGCCATCAAAGGGATGACTATCCAGCAGTGGGACACCATCTATACCGACCTGCCAAACAGGCAACTTAAAGTCAAGGTGCTCATATTGTATAGTTATGTATTATATCCAGGATATAAAGTGTGAGTGATAGAAAGAAATACAGCACTTTACATTTAATTTACAGCAGTGCCGAACCAAACTAAGGAGGCTTTTATTTTGTTAGATAAACGTTTGGGTACTGTAACCCTGCACATAGTAGAGTGTCTGTGTCTACTTCAAGCCAGTTAGAGATAGTGGCTCATGAGGGTGATCTTTCTTCTTTTTCTGTTTTTTCTGTAGGTGGCGGACCGCAGGGTGATAGACACAACAGATGCAGAGAGGCGGGCGGTGACCCCAGCAGGCCTGCAGGAGGCCATCGACAATTTAGTAAAGAAGTACAGACAGGCTCGCTCCTTCGTGAGGCCCTCCGGCACCGAGGATGTGGTGAGAGTATACGCAGAGGCAGACACGCAGGTGAGAAATCTATTATCCAAGCTTTCTCTGTTATTGATTCTCATGGCAGTGTTACTGAGGTTAAAAAATATCTGGAAGGGAATTGTTTTGTGAATAATACTCTGGCTCTCTGTGTTGTTTCAGGAGAGTGCTGACGCCCTGGCACACGAAGTCAGCCTTGCAGTGTATCGTCTTGCTGGAGGAGTTGGGGATGAACCCAAACCATTGCATTAGAAGCACAATCACACAAACACACCATATTGATCAATCAGAATTACAGAATTGCTGATCATTATTTTATTTTTATTTTTATTTTGTTGAAGTCAGGTGATACCAAATGATTTTATATTGTCTTTATTTTCCTTGTATTACTGTCACTCTGATGATGGGGTACACATTAGGGGAATTAATAAAGGTTGGGGGAGTTGTGTGTGTATACATAAAATTTAAACAGTCAAACAACTGGTTTTAATGAGGGTTGTCATTTCACTTGGTCCCAGATATTTGTGAGCAGTTATTTTAAATAATTCCCTTCATTTTCATTAAATCATGTAAGTTTACATAACGACTGTTGAATCGGCTTTGCTGCTATTATTTGAATTAAATAATGGATAAAGAGGAGAGTGGGTTTTTTTAATTACAGTGAAGTAACACTGATAGAATTCTATGATTGAAATGAAAACCACAACTATGTTTGCAACATTCCGGATAATAAAAGTATGAACATGTATTTATAAGTTACACTTGTAACTTATAAATACATGCAGGTTATCACACATTTGATTTCCATGTGTGACAACTGTAAGTGTCCAGAGTCAGGACAGACTGAGAGACCCACTGCTGGAGATGATCTGTGAGACTGCACCCCTGATGATCCACCAGGACAAACTCAGCAGTGTCTGAAGAAGAGTCGGCACCAGCTGACAGACTGTTCCCTCTGTGTGAAGGACTAACAGAAAAGTTTAAAATAACTAATTATCTGTCCTGAATCAGTCTTATTAGGTAATGTTAAAATAATTTTATCATTCAAGTGTTTTCAAAGTGGGAGTAAGTACTCAGGACCTTCAAGTTAAACACTATGAAAGGCAGTAACAAGTTTACTATTCAGAAACCTAAAGTATGTATCAGTAGCAGAATGTACCTAAAATAAATGTCAGTTTTTTCAGTTCTATGAAGCTTTGAGTATTTTGGATTAGTAGTACTGCTGTGTTAGTTGCATCATATTGCTGTGATTGTTTATATACTTTATATATTTTGAGGTAAGTTGATCTATAGTGTTACATCATATTCTATGAGGATGCTATGTGTTTGTATACTTTCTGCCCAGTTTGACCCATTTACCAGAAGTCGGCCTGTTTAAGGCTCTGATATCTATTCTGTATGACTTAAAGCAGTTATGACATGGTATGATTTTCTCATCCTATGAATGCACATTTAATATATCAGTGTACTCTTCATTTTATCAGAAACAGTTATCACAGCTCGTACATTTTCTTTTCACACATATATGTAAACATTCAGACAAATTTAGTAATGCCAACATATTAAAAGAACAATATTTGTCTCTTATATATAATACATGTATATATACATATAAATATTTATATATATACTATTATATATACTATAAATATAAATAACTACAAATTGAATCTTTACTGAAGCTCAGTATTTGAAACAGAGTTTAAACTCACTGCTGTAATAACTAATAATGATTAATATAATAATAAATTTAACATTGGCCATATTATAGTAACATTACCAAAGTGAGATGACTTTAGTCTGATGAACAACATTAGCTAATTGTTATTTAATAGCTAATCTTAAAATTACTGTTCAGTACAGAAATGAAGCCCAACAATCATGTTTTTACAGTCCCGTTGTCTCAGCCTCAGATACTTATCAACAGTGGCGGTCCTAGCCTGTTTGGCGCCCTGGGCGAACACTCCCTTTTTTCTAAACTGAGCCCCTGATGGTTTTGAACTTTTCTTGTCCATCTTCCATTGGTTTTAATTTTGCACTCCAGTATGAACACCCATCCCTCAACCCGAGGATCACCACAACATAACCTAATAGACCTACACCTTAGTTCACAGATTCGCTTTGTCTATGGTTTATTTCTGGGATTTCGCACAACCCAGGATTCATGAATCATGAATACATAATGGATTTGGATTTACAACATTATAAATGAAATGTGCTCTATTTGGAAGCAGCCGGCCCCTCCCCTTTCGACGGGTTGTGTGTGAGACTTTAAATAATCAAACTGTAAATTTTAAATTGTTATTGATCCCTTTACCCCGAGTCCTAAAGTGTAGATTTATTTTCTTACTCTTCTTATATATATTGTTTGTTTACTTGCACTGCTGTAACTGGAGCCTCGTCGTCTCGTCTCTCTATATACTGGACTGTATGTAGCGGAGATGACAATAAAGTTTACTTTGACTTCAGCAGCGAGCAGGCGCACTGAGGGCTCTCACGCTCACTTTTCGCACATAGAATTTCGAAAAAACATCGGTGCAAATTATAAGTCTGTATCATAATGTCCGGTGTTTTCATGTTTGTTGGTTTGTTTTTATTTTGTTTTATTTTGCGAGTTGATTATTAGATGCTGCTCCAGCCAGCCAGAGAATCCCCCGCCGCCCCGCCCTCTCCTCCCTGTGCCGCAAGCAGCAGGCGCACCTCGCAATATTTGTTGCAAATTCAGCAGAGAGAAGTCACTCACTGTGCACTCAGAGCTGAGAAAAAGAAGCTTATGAGTTCATTTCTGTTTAGTTTCATGAAAACGGTGTTAAGAAAGAGAGCAACTGCAAATTTTATTTTCAGTCATTTTATTTTTCGATTTGTTATGTGCATCATTGTACTTTTTTGCATCTGTATTTTCTTTAACTTTTCTGTAATAATTCTGATCTTAAAGTGGTTTAAATGAGTGTCTCTTTGTTGAGGGCAGCCTTTTGTCTCTCCAAAAAAAAGAAAGTCCTTCAAAGCTACTCTAGAGTCTAAGAACAAAACACAAAGCGGTTAATTTGGGATGAAGAAAAATAGACTATTATCAAATGGACCTGATATTATTTCTGAGCATTTAAGACAGTCTTTCATGCCGCCTTCTCCTAGCAGTTGGGAAATATGAATTTTGTTAAAAAGAATCTTTTTTTTTGTTTTTGTGGCTTGTTGGTTTAGGGCCATGATTCTCACGTTGGGTGTGAGAGGTACTGGGTTCAAATCCCAGATGAGCCTGTGCGGTGTTTGGGGCTTTGCTGAACTGTTCATGCAAGTATGCATGTATTGAAGTAAACTAACAGTTACACTAATAGAAACTAAATGAAAGCAATTCAAACAATAAAAACTAAGCTGAAATAAACAGTCACATTAGAAAGTAAGTTAAATTTAAAAAAAAAAAAAAAAAAAAAAAGAGAATGCTAAACTACAGTAACTCTGCAGTTACCCCACCCACTGTAGTAGAAGCTGACTTGTGTGAGTGGGGGCAAAGGAGGCGGCTGACTAAAGATGAGCAGCCTTAGGCTTAGAGTGTCGTGGAGGGCGAACGGATCCAATCCTCAGCATTACAAGGTAAGCAGATATCTAGGTGAAGTGTGAGTCCGACCATGGCTGGTTCTCCATGTTTTCCAGAGGAAGGGTCAACTCGAAGACTGAACTTCAGGAAACACAAGGAGGACTGCCAGGGAAACTGTGGTTACTTTTGCTGCATTAAATTACACAAAGGTTGGCTGAGTTACCGCTGTAGAGGAAAAATGATCAGGCAGAGAACTTCTGCCACAGGTGCTCCTTAAATACCTGGTCTTGATGAAGGGAAATGACAAACAGTAGCAAGCCTGTGACCATCAGTCCTAACAAAAACGATACAAGATATCAAGTAATCTTGAGCCACAAACAACATTCCTATCGCAAGGAAGAAGCTGCAAACAGTTTTTGGCACTTTTATAAATCCTTTGTAAACTAGATAAAGTGTAATTGGCATTTTAAGTCTTTTTAAGAGTAGTCTGGCCAAGAGGATAGCAGAAATTACAACACATAACAATAGTTTTATAAAGACATTTAAAGTGCAGCAGCTTTTAGGCACCTTGGGATGGTCATTTTTCACCAGATCATCAACTCATCTATGGCGGTAAATCACATTTGTTACCTTGTTTTCTCCTGTGATTTCCCTGTGTAACTCTGTTATCATCTCCCTAGTAACAGCACCTTGGCTCATTCCTCTGTCTCCGTACTCACCTGATTTGTCTCCATTAGGTTATGTGTTCCATACACTGCTACCTCCACGTTCATACTCCTGCAAAAGAGAGAACCGGAACTCACTTGCCTGCTCTCCAGTTCTCTGCCATTGATTACTCAGCTCTGGAATATTCCTCTGTTGCCTGCAAACGGCCGACTCCCTCCTCTCCGTTGCTGCGAATCAAGTAAGGCAAACTCCGCTATCATATCACACAGTCCTCGCCTTAGGCTCCATTTCAGAAAATCCTGCACAGTGAAACTCCCCCTATGTTTCGTTGTTTCCTGCCAAACGATAAACCATTGGACCCTCTGGGGTCCAGTGTATAATTGGCCGGTTTTGGATTACTTTTGATTTTACCTCAGTGTGTGTGTTGCGTTTATCTGGCCTTGTCTGGTATCATTCTTTTTGGCACAATCTCACATGTCTGAATTTAAAGTTATTATTTTTCATTTTGACATAATGTATTAACACAATTGATCTGAATATCAGACAAAACATAAAATCTGAGTTTTATTTATTTATTTTTTTTACAGTCAAAAACCACAAGCGGGTTTAACAACTCCTTTTCATAACTTTAGCTTATTTTAATTTAAACTTTAAAAACCTACAAACTGAAATGCAACGATTTTGCTAAAAATGCAGCCAATGTCTCAGCTGTTTTTCATCACCATTTAAAACTGTTTACAGAATAATCAGGTGCTCTGCATCAAAGGCACACAAATTACACAGGCCTGCAAATTAATGTTTGGTAAAGTTTTTGTTTTTGTTTTGTTTTTTTGCACGAGGAGTTTACAAAAAGCACAACAGCGATGAAAGAAATATTTTATTACAATTACCTATGCATAATTTTCCTAAGATTCCTTGCCTTTCATTATGAACAAAATAAACCTGGACATGAAACCGGACATGATCGTCTGAGCATTTTCTATTTGTATTTCTCTTCAGTCTTGCGTTTAGAAATCTTAAATTCATGTAAGAAATCATCCTACTTTGACTCAAGTAGGATGCCAGATTTCAGCTTAAAAGGGGAAATTGTACAGTTAATTGCACTAAACATGACTTTTGCAAGACAACCTGACGCGATGATAATATTGGCAAGCTGGGACTTTCTGTTCTGAAAGGCAAATCAATGTGATAATAATTTCCAATAAGTTTTATTGAGCTACTAACAGTATGATCGATCCCAGATGTAAATTGAGTATTTTTAAAAAAAAAAAAAAAAAAGGCGGTGGGTTGTACTCGAACCCGCGTCACCGCTTGCAACCATGCGATATATGACTACGTCCTCATCCAACTGAGCTAAACCTGCGCCCGACTGCATTTAATCACTAAAATTGGACAAGTCATACAGAGGGGATAGTCTAACATATGAAACAGGAAATGACTGCCATGTATTCTATTTATTTCAACAAACTGTGTTCTGATTACCACCTATTTAAACAGTAACTGTAATGGAATACAGTTACTTATATTTTGTATTTTAAATGCATAATATGGTACATGTATTCTGTTACTCACAACACTATTTGTGAACAGTTATTTTAAATGATTCCCTTCATTTTCATTAAATCATGTAAGTTTACATGACTGAATCGGTTTTGCTGCTATTTGAATTAAATGATAGACAAAGAGGAGATTGGCTTTTTTTTTTTTTTTTTTTTTTTTTTTTTTTTTTTTTTTTTATTACAGTAAAGTAACACTGAGAATTTTATGGTTGAAATGACAACCACAACTATTCTTGCTTGCCGTTTTTCTTCCAATGACATGCTCATGCCACACAGGAGGGTTAAATAAGCAGAGGATGAAAGCGAGTTAGGACCAGGTAGAGGGGAGTGATGACGGCACACCAGATGTACTCAAAAAGAATCACAGAGCTGAGGGTTTATTCTTCATCTGTATCATCGGCTGCTCCTGTGTGTCACTCTCGTAAATGTCCTCATCTGTCTTAATTGTTCTGGGAAAAGGGGACATCAGGCAGAATAATATGATTACTGTAATGTGTAGTCACTAGAGATCTGACTGAATGTTACAGGTTTTATGTGTCATGCATTCTGTGCCGAAGTCGCCCTCTACCTGATGAGGACTGTCTTCCTCTCAGACATCACTGTTGCCTGCTTCTCTAAGTTACCATCAGCCTGGGTGTCTGAGGCTGCTGCTATTCGGCCAGCACCTGCAGCTCTCTCAGTGCCGTTACCGCTTGTATCACTCAAAGATCCACCCAGCTTTGAAGGTGCTGAGAGAGCGCATTTGCTATCGTTGGAAGGAAGTTGCAAGCCTCCAGTCAAGGAAAGGTTTTGGACCATGGTGCCCAAGCGGCTGTCTTCCCCCTCAATCAGTTTTCTAACACACAAACAGATGGAAAGAAAGGAAAACTGATGACAATTTGAACCAAAGTTTTACCGATTTACATCCATCTGACCTGTTGCCTGATTTTCTTTCCACATCTTAGTAATTTTGCATACCTCCACCTTTTCTTCCTGTTTTCCTTCTTGACAGCCACCCTTCCACTAAGGCCTGCCTTTTTTTTTTTTTTTTTTTTTTTTTTTTTTTTTTTTTTTTTTTTTGGAGGCTTCATTTATCGGTAGTAAATGAATAATTAATAGGTCGGTGTTAAGTGGTTTAACAAATAAGGACAGGACAAGTACAAGAACTGGACTGAAAATTAGTGAGAAAAGGTGGCAATGTCCAAAGAAAAACACTGAAAACCTTCAGAAGGCCTTGAGGAAAATTAGAAGGGAAATCTGTTTCTTTGGAAGCAAACTGTAAAGAAAAAAAGGATCGTCTCAAGACTTTTGCATAGTACTATTTATTTCCTACTTGACGTAAAAGCCATACACCCACATCTGTGTGTGCACATTAACAGGTTTAAGTGTTCTGAGTGCTTAAAACCTATGTAATGCTTGTTCACCTGTAGGTGGCGATCTCAATCTCCAGAGCCATCTTGACATTCAGGAGGTTCTGATATTCTCGCAGCAGTAGAGCCGTCTTTTCCTTGCTCACCTTCAGATGCGCTTTAATTCCCTCAATGTGCTCCTGTTGAAATTACATCAGGTGTGGGGTTTTTTTTTTTTTTTTTTTTTTTTTTTTTTTTTGCGATCAGGCCAGAGGATGACAAAAAAATATCTCTCCCACTCAGTTAGTTACCTCTAAGTCCTTCTCTTCATTCTTATATTTCTCCAATCTGTCACGGATCTGGGCCTCCAAATACTCACTCCTTGTCTTCAGTACCTCCAGTTCATGTTCTTTGTCTAGGATCTAATTGCGCACATGTACACTGAGTATCCAGAAAAGTTGCAGACAAACCAAAAGAACAACAGAATGTAACACTCACATTCTTCCTATAAGCAGCAATTTCCTCTCTCATACTTCGGACTCTTTGAATGTGTTCACTGGAGGTGTTATTAAGGTCCTGAAACTTGGTTCTATACCAGGCCTCCATTTCCTGGACAACACAGAATGAGATGCAAAGAAATCGAGAGACAAATTCTCCAGAGGCATACTTCAGCTTCATCGATGCCACTTGCCTCCAGGTTTTTGGCAGCAATGCTGTCATACTGAGACTGAATCTGTTTTAGGGTGGAGGAAAGGTCTGGGAGGCCAAACGTGGAGTCAGATTCAGAGGATGCTGAAGAGATCTGCAGCATCAGCTCCTCGATTTCCTTTCAGTAGATCAAAAACAAACACGGGGGGAACTGTTAAATGAGCTAGGAACATTTTCAGTGCTATTAAAGCAAGTTGACTCTAATCTCTAGGGCAGAATGGTAGTTTTCACACCATATAGATAACTACAATATTTATGGTCTTACTCTGTCCATCAACACGAGCTGGATTTGACAATAACCAGCAACTTTACAGCCCGTTAAACCACTGGGAAAATGAATGGCATGCCAACCACGAGGCGGCTATGTGTTACCTCTTTGTGAACTCTCTGCAGGAAGGAGAGTTGAACCTCCAGATTTTCCAGCTGCTTCTCCAGCGCAATCCGGGCTGAGGTTGCTTCGTCCACGTTCTGAGAAGAACAGAAACAACAGGGATATAAAAGTCATTTATTTTCACAAGCAGCTACTAAGTGGCTTTATTCAAAGTTACAAATTGACTTTTCATTGTGTCATACCGGACGTAGAGCCTCAATCTCATACTCTGACTTCTTCCTGGTCTCCAGGGCTTCATTATATCTTGCCTTCAGCGTGTCCAACTGGCCCAACATTGCTTCCTTGGCTGCCAAAGACAGATCCTGTACAGGCCACAGATAAAACTGTCAGACTCCTGTAGAATCAAAAAAATAGCACTAGCGCTGAGGGGTAGCACTATCCAATGTAGGAAAAGGAGAAAAACAGGACACAGTTGCAAACCATTCGACAATACACAAAACAAGAACATTAAAAAGAACCGCATCATTTATGTACAACAAAATATTACAAACACACATAAAATTTGAACACTTTGGCCAGCTTATTATCCCAGCAGGGTACCTATTTTCCACACCAGAGTTTCTGCAAACTGAATAAAAGGGGAGAAAAAAGAGAGACTGTGGAATCATGGCAGCACAAGAACAAGCTCTAAGTACAAGATAGAGGCTGGTAGAGTTTGGTTTTTGTTTTTTGCCTGTCTCATTTGGTTCTTTAGCCATCAGAATTGTTGTCTAGAGGCCTTGCCATATTGGTCCATTTGATCGACCTCCTGTTATTATTATTTTTTTATTTTTATTTTCAGTTGTTACAAACGGGATAGACATGGCTAGGGGATAGGAAAGGAAGAGGGAGGGAAAGAAAAACAGAGGGGAAGAGGGACAGTAAGAAAGGGCACTTAAAAAGAAGAAATCACCTGTTGAGAGAAGGGGGGGGGGGAAGAAAACGAGCAAAGAGAGCAACAACATAAACACAACACCATCGCAATAATCTAGCTATAACAGTAAATACTATTGAATGTTGTAGAGCAGCATGCAGCACCGACCGCGCACAATGTCCTTTGAGGTAGCAGTCAACAAAGGTGTAGTTTGTATCTGAGCAGTGAACACCCGTGTGTACACCTGTGTGGATGAGCGTGCTTGTATTCAAAAGGTTTCTCCATGTAACAATCTGCTAGAGGGTGTGGGGAGCCATAGCCCCGTCCCCCAGGACGATAACAACACTCAATCAATATTTTACAGCTGAGGGGTAAGAACTGAGCAAATAAGGTAGTGAAATAATGCAGTGGTGACTACAATAAGGACCCACACCAGCTCTCTCAGTTTGCCACTTAAAAAGTCACACCTCTCTCTCTCTCTCTCTCTCTCTCTCTCTCTCTCTCTCTCTCTCTCTCTCTCTCTCTCTCTCTCACCCTTTGCTCTCTCATTTGCTCTGCATCCCTGTTCAGTTCCTTCAGCTGAGACTCGTAGAGCTTCCTAAGCCCAGATGATCTCTCATAGCTGCTTCTCAGGGCTTCGATCTCAGCCTCCAGCTGCTTGTTTTTTGACTCCAGTGTTCTCACCTAAAGCAAGGAGCACGAGAAATGGGTTGAAAGTTTAAAAAACCCCCACAATGTGCCACCATTTCATCTTAAAAGGTTATGAAGCACTATGTGTAATGTTACCTTTTATGTTCTTGTTCATTTCTGAACAAGAGAAGCAGACAACAGAACAGACCTGTGTATATGTGTTTCAGGTTTTATTATTCTGCTTCTGTGTTTATATGCTTGGACTGCAGATTACCTTTTCGATATACAGTGTCAGACGGTCATTGAGGACGACCATCTCCTGTTTTTCGTGGGTACGAGTCAGCATAAAGGCCCGGTTCTCCTCTGCAGCCACATCCAGGTCCAGTTCCAGCTCACTATCCTTGGACACACCAAAGCACAGAGCTCCCATACTCGTACTGCTGCAGGAGAGGAAGAGAAAACTTTAAAATAATTTACTGATCTGTGGTTCACTCAGAACATAATCCATTGTAGCTTTTTTTTTTTTTTCTGATTGATGTTGGTTTATTTTTTGTTTCACACTTCTTTAAAAAGACTAATCTGAACACAACTAACATAAATAACCAATAAATACATTTTTACACATTACCCACCTGGTCAGTCGAGCCTTGTTACTGAGGGCCATGCGCCCCCTTGTCTCACCACTCCGGGTGACGCTTGCTGACCGTTGGCGGGTCTCCCTCCGGGTGGGAGATGGACTGGAAACCCGCAGCTGGCAGGCAGAACTGGCTGCCAAAGTGCCCTCGAAATGACGGCGGTATGAAGACATCCTCTCTGGACTGCGGCTCATCCTAGCAAACTTGACTGATGCAGCTGAAGACTGGAAACCGGTCGCTTGCTTTGTCTCTGTCTGTGCTGGGGTCTTATATTCTCCTCAGCCCTTCCCTCAGCACCTAAAGAGGAATGTAGAACCTCCCCAACCAAAGGGTGCATGTCCCTACAAACATCTGTCAAGCTTACGCCAAATAATTTATTAGACCTATAGACTGCTGAAAGAATATTCCTGACAATGACAGTTTTCTGCTGAACTAATTTTAAAGCCTCCTTTAAAGCGACATGTGTATCGAGTGCACTGAAATCTGAATTTAGAGCCCATATTATTTTCAGCAATATTTTGGTGGATAAAAACTTCCAGACGGAAGCACAGACTTATAACGACTGACACGTGTTTCTTACTTACTCACTGTTTCTTAGTGTTTTCTTGTGTCTGGTGATTTTTGTTTTACTTGTACAGTGCAATCAGAATCAGGCTAGCTTAAATATAAAATATCAAAATGTTACTGCATCATGTTACTATGTTACTGTAAAATGTAACTGTATCATTAACTCAATGATATTGATTGGAAAGACTTCTTTAGTCGTTCGAATAATGTTACTTTATTCAAATTAATTATCATTTATTTAAAACTCAAATCAACATTGTCTGAAGGGAAAAAAAAAATCTCACTTTTGACATTTTAAAGGATTTTAAATACAATCCGGAACCATCCCCTTTCGTTTTCCGGGAAGGTTTTTGATGTTACTCTAGCTTCTGCTTAGCCTAACTACGTTCCGTCTGGTATTCACTCCTTTGCAAGCGAGTAATATCAGTTTAAAGCTTACTTCTCTACCTCAGCTGCTACGAAATGGCAGGAAATTTTTGGCAGAGTTCTCATTAGTAAGTTTTAATAAAATCTTCGATATGTTACGGTTTTGTTTATGAATTCGCCTTCTTTGTTGTGAGGCCTAGCTGTGTTTGCGGACGCATCGTATGACGACGCTAACAGTTTCTCCTAAACTGTTGCTAGGGTCTAAAATAGTCAATATAAATGAAGACCGAAAGAAAACTCAGTAAGATTGCATATGCCATAAAACGTAATGATGCAAGCTTTCTGTTATGTTGTCAGCGACATCAGAGCAGGCGGCTAAAACTTAGCTTTATGTTGTTATTGTTGTCTTGCCCGCTAGCTTCATTGCTCACGTTTTGACGTCTGAGCGGTTTGAAACAATATTGTTTCATGTATTTGTCAGTCTGCAGTGGGTCCTGGATAAGCAGGACCTGATGAAAGAGCGCCAGAAGGACCTGAAGTTTCTCACCGAAGAGGAGTACTGGAAGCTACAGATTTTCTTTGCCAATGGTATTTGTTATATTTGCCTAATAGTAATTGATAGCCTACCAAGTTATGTTGATGTTGTTCGTGTAAGCTGTGTTTGCTTCAGAAAAAAGTCTCTCCAGGCTTAACAGTTATTCATAACCAATCTATATTGGTATAACAATAAAGATAATAAAATGGGCTATACCTCTTTTCAGTATTTAATTCTGTGTCTTTCAGTGATCCAGGCTTTAGGTGAACACCTGAAGCTGCGTCAGCAGGTCATTGCTACTGCGACTGTTTACTTTAAACGCTTCTATGCCAGGTAAACGGATCCCACCCAAATACACTATCTATTAGGTCTAGGTGATATGGAAAAATAAAATCATATCACTATATTTTTTTTCATATCAGTTTATTGATATTATTTTTGAAAACATTATTTTTGTCAGACTTAAAGGGTTTCTTTTTATTCTTAATGAAGTGAAAATCTAAGGTAACTTTAGGTTTAAATTGTATATATTTTTTTGTCAAAAGTTAAGCAATGATGACTGATAAAGGTACTGCAACATTTATGTTTATATGTTATAGTATATTTAAAATAAATATATCTTAATTCCTTCGCCATGGAAACCTGTGCCATGAAGTTCATGGTACACAGATCTTGTGCACCAAAACTGTACACAAGAAGGTTCTGACACTTGTTGTTTTAGTTGCTCTGGTTTCTAAACACTTGCACTCTGCAATAATACCACTTGCAGGTGATATTGGAGTATCTAGCGAGGAAGAAATTTCACAGACTGGCTTATTGAAACAGTGACTTCCTGTTACAGCTCCTTAGATTGACCATTTCTCTTGCAAATGTTTGTGAAGGTGGACTACATGGTTGGGTGCTTGATTTTTATACTCCTGTGGGAGTGAAGTGTGTCCCCATTTTTTTTTTTTTTTTTTTTTTCCTATGTTGTGTAGTTGCTCAAAACCATCTATCTTCCAATATAAAATGTTTTAGTTTATTGTTACTGTTTGTTTTTTTAATAGTTGTTGTTATTATTATTTATGTTTTTACTTTAATACCTACTACTCAAACAATAATTTTCTATGTCTTCTTCTATGTAGGTATTCTCTGAAAAGTATAGATCCCGTTCTCATGGCTCCTACCTGTGTTTTCCTGGCTTCTAAAGTTGAGGTATGAGTGTTTCTGTGCTGCCAGTAAGTCTCGAAGTTCCTTACCGTCTTTAAGTTTCCCACTTATTAACTGATCTGATCTTAATCGTTTTTGTCCTTTTAGGAATTTGGAGTTGTATCCAACACTAGGCTGATCTCTGCAGCAACATCTGTGTGTAAGTGACTGTGTTCAGCAACATATTCTCGAAATTTAAACATAAATTTGTTTTTTTTCTCCTGCAGTTCATTGGCATCGTATAATGCTGTTTTATTTTTCTCAAACAGTGAAAACAAGATTTTCCTTTGCCTTTCCAAAGGAGTTTCCCTACAGAATGAATCATGTAAGTAAAATATCCTTGTAGCAGTTAATATAACAGGCACAGCATCATAATAAAGAGAGGTAAAGTGATCTTTTTATGACAGTCAGAAGTACCTGTTTCAAGTTTTGATGGTAAATTGCAAAGCCGAGAAACTTAAAGTGTGGTTTACAGTTGAGGAATTAGACATGGAAAATATTTAAGTTGTTGTCTTATGTAAATGATATTTTAGTAAAGCAGAGATCGAGAAAAAAATGGACAAAATTCAATTTATCTGGAAAGTTATTTATTAACCACCATGCCGCTTTACAGCATAACAAGAACCTTTTACACTATATCACAGTGTCACAGCATTAATGTCTTTAATATGTGAGATTCCCCAGCTAATGTTCACACCCTTGTGATGAAAACTCAGTTACTGTGAGAGAGAGCGTTGTGCTGTGTGCTACAATACGCACAGTTGTCATGCACAGCATCTCACATTGTGGTGGCAAATGCAGTGAGCTGCCACAATATTATTTATCTAGCATCACTGCAGGGTCTCCAGGATATCACCAGCACTGCTCTGACATGCCTTCTGACCAGAAAAGTGTGTAAATTATTATTTATAGAGGGCCACTGCAGAGTGATAAAAGGAGGGAGTGGTTCACACAGCAGGGAGGGAATTTGCAAGGTGATGCTACTCATAAACATAAATTTTTGTGTCTGCTTTTGCAGACATAGAAAAAGAGAGTGATGGAGTAGCACACAGACAGTTCTAAACAAAAAGCGGTGTAGATTGTGAGCAGTCTAATATTTCCTGTAATACTGGTGGAGTTTTTATCAGAAGGTTAATCATTTCTAAATGTGCTACAAGTGACTGCTTATCTATTTGAATGTTTACTAAACCATAAAAATTCAAATAACGGATAGCTTCACATCCTCAAGTTAAAGTCAGAGAAAATAAACAAAGATGGATAAATAAAATTGTTATTTTGCATGTTAATTGAGAAGTTTTGGAATTTCTTTATTAATTATTATTTTGGACTCTAGCTGCGTTACGTATGTTGACTGGTATTCAAAAGCTTTGCAGGATTTTAAAGCAGGGCTCGCAAAATCGCTAGCCCGACGTCCCGGGGCTAGCTATTTTTCCAGTCTACAAAAATCTATCTCAGCCCTGCCCGTCGGGCTATCATAGGAAGGAAAAATATATGTCAATGCTTTTGCATTCTTTCGCAAATGTAGCTGGGTAATTATGTCATTGGCATCGATGAGCCACTGTCAATATGTGACATTTGAAATCGCGTTTGAATTTGCTTGTTTTTGCTTTCACTTTCACTTTGCGATCGCGAACTGTGTATAGAGAGCTGCAGTACTGATTGGTGAGTGACAGATGCACCAATTCCTCTGGCATCGTCTTATCACTCATTAGCTTACTATTCAAACATGAAAAGTGAAATCTCCCGCAGCAAGCTTAAACATGTCATAGAGGTTAATTGCGCAGAGAATCGCTGACTGTTATGTAAGTACGTGTGTAAAAGCAGATGGATTTACGCAGGTATTTTAGTTTTGCAGAGCCAAATAAGACAGGTCAAGGTGAAGAAGGGACAGCCAAAGAAAAGCCTACCACAAAACGGAAAAGTTATGACAAATCAGACTATGAGGCAAAAAGAAAGTGCAGCTTGTTTGGTTTCATGGACAAAAGAATTTCTGTGGTTGGAATATGGTAAGCTAAATAACATAATGTTCTGCCGGTGTGTCGTGAGTTTCCCTTGATTTCTGAGTCGACAAGCGCCTTTGTTACTGGGACCAGTAATTTTAAGAAAGACCCCATCAGATCCCATGAGAAAGGCAGGAAGTGCATTATTGCTCAGTCTGCAGTATTTTTCCCAGAACTAACACCGATTGCAAAAAACATACCAAAAATAAACCAAGCACAACAAGAAGTCCTGAAAAAGCTGTTTAGAACAGCGTACTATGTTGCAAAGAGTGAACTACCATTGGCAAAATTTAGCAGTCTTTGCAAACTTCAAAAAGCAAATGTCCTAGATCTTGGTTCCACTTACCTCTTACCCATGATTTCAGTGGAAATTTCAAATTCAGGATCTGACACACACTGATTCATGTTCTACACAGTTCTTACAAGTTCATAGAAATTTCTGTTCAATTAGAACCAAATATTTGAGTTGATGATTGTAATTTTTATACAGTTTTTGTAATTTGTTTTAACTATTTTTTGATTGGTGTTTTGTTTCCTTTACAGTATTATACATTAAAGTATAATACAGTTAAAACAATTACAAAAACTGTATAAAAATTACAATCAAAAAATTGTCCTTTTTTTTTAATCGGGCTACTTAAATTTATTTTGGGCTACCAAAAATTGAAGAGTGCCTGCCCGAAGGGCTACCAGGGATTTTGCGAGCCCTGTAAAGATGTATAATATATTATACTGTCCAGATCGTCTTCTCTCAGATGTCTTGGTTTTTAATTGTTACAGTTTTGTGAATAAGTTCTCTGTAAGAAGCTGCCATGCGTTTTCTTTCCAGTCTTCTCTGAACTACCTTATGGTGCCTGACATGTTGTGTCCTAAACCCAGTCCTGCTTTGTGTCTTTACAGATATTAGAATGTGAGTTTTACCTTTTGGAGCTGATGGTAAGTACAGAAAGATTTGTATCTTTGCTGCTGGCTTAACTGAGTGTTGTGTTACTGATTTATTGATGTAATATTTTTTTCAGGACTGTTGCCTGATTGTGTACCACCCCTACAGACCACTGTTGCAGTATGTGCAGGATATGGGACAGGAGGACATGCTGCTGCCTCTGGCCTGGTATGATACCATCTGCTTGACATTCGTTGCTTTTGTTTATTCGATTTAGTTGTTTTTGTGTGTCCTCACTCTGTGCCTGCCCTGCCAATGTCTCTTTACCAGGCGAATAGTGAATGACACGTACAGGACAGATTTGTGTCTGCTCTACCCTCCCTTCATGATCGCCCTAGGTAAGACTTGTCCCCTTGCATTTCAGATTGTTCTCTAATATAGTTACTGATTTTAAATAAGCTTTAACCTGATCAGTTCTTCTTTTCCTCCCACAGCTTGTCTGCATGTTGCCTGTGTGGTGCAGCAGAAAGATGCCAGACAGTGGTTTGCAGAGCTCTCAGTCGACATGGACAAAGTCAGTTTGATATCAGTTTCAGTGTTGTAGAATTTTAACCATTCGTCCTTAGCCTCATAACATATAGCAACTTGAGGTTCCACACATTGTGATACGGCACAATGTTGCCTGTTTAAATCGAGTTTTACATCTTTGTTCTCATTTTAACACCATAAACTGCTGATGAGTTGTCTGCCTTTAAGTAGCATGAGGTCATGGGATTGACCTAGTTATTAAAATCCATGCAATTCTTTTATGTACTGTATGTGTTTGTGCGAGGAATATTTTGTGCTCAAATATTAACCACATAAAGTGATATTTTTGCTGTGTATTTAAGCATGTAACATACTGACACAGACGGATCATGTCATTCACTTCATATAAATGTTTTTACATAAGAAAATGCTCATTTTGTTCAATGACTACTGTACATTTTACTTACAGGAAAATGACCCATTTTACTTTGATTTAGCATTTGTGAGTTTTCATTACTGATGTTGCGTTGCCTCAAGTTGTCTTGTGTTTTTGTGTGTCTATTTTTTGTAAAGATCTTGGAGATAATTCGTGTCATTCTGAAGCTGTATGACCAGTGGAAAAATTTTGATGATAGAAAGGAGATAGCTGCTGTCCTAAATAAGATGCCAAAACCCAAACCACCTCCAAACAGGTATGTAGTGTACTTGTTTCTTTCTCTTTTCTTAAAAAAAATCCTATATTTTAAAACACTAAGGATAGATTAAGTAGAGTTAAATGTCAATCGTATATATTTCACCTCTGTAAAATTCTCGATATATAAATTGAGCTATTTGTGTATATATTTTAGCTATTTCTTATATTTTGTAAACTTTGTAATATATTGTATTATTTAATTTAGTCTGTTACTGTTATTGTTTTGGAGCAGCTGTAACCCACATAATTTGCTTAGGGATTATTAAAGTATTCCGATTCTGACAAACCGATTTGTAAAAGAAGTCGGGAGGTTTGAACTTTGAAATAAAAACAAAAATGCAAGGATTTGGTGCAAAAACAGCGATTTTGATGAAGTGGTTTGATCAAAACAGTTTGTTAGTTTCAACATTTGGTTTGTTGCCGCTACATATTTTCAGTGTTTAAGTGATTTTGAAATGACTTTTATCTCAGTTCATGCGTACGTTTTACAGTGTTTTTCCTTTTTTATGCAAAAAGGATTTTAAAATGATGGAAACAACACAGTGCCACCTGTAGTTAGTGTCATACTGACGTAACACTGACATGGGGATTTCCCTGTTAGAGGTGGCTGAGAAGATGGAGATGATTAAAAAATAGTCTCAAGTGAAAATTATTCTAGATGGTTGTCTCATCAGAATCAGAATTATGTTTATTGCCAAGTTTGTACACAAACGAGGATTTGTCGTGGTGTCATGGTACAAAGCAAATCAAACTGTGGTACAGAAATGGAATATATGGTATTTACAGTATCTCTACATATTATTATTATTATTATTATTATTATTATTATTATTATTAATCCTCACAACAGAAATATATATACTAACTACCGACAGATATTGGAATAGAAATTAAGATATATGTAAAGGTTATGGGGAGGGTTGTGCAAAGTGTAGTTAGAAAATTATTCTACATGTGAAGATGAGGTTTGAGTTTCTTTTTTCTAGAAATTGTTTCACAAGTTAATAGTTTTTAATTGCTGTGGGTCTGGTTTCATTAGTACAGTATGTTCTTGTACACTTGGACTCCTTACAGTCTATCTCAGTGACCTGTATGCACTTCATTTTTCTCTCTGTCTGCAGTGAGAGTGATCAGAGCTCCAATGGGAACCAGAGCAACTCCTACAGTCAGTCTTAGCATGCCGTCTGTATTTCTGTGGGAATCCATAATGTCGACGTGGAGGATCTTCTATAAATGTCACAGTACAACCATTACAGTGTCACTTGGAAGCAGTCACAATAATCAGAAATTTGATCCTCAATCAACCCCCACTCCCCAACAAACTGAGTCTCTTTACCTTTTCCTCCTTGTCTGATCATTATGGGTTTGTGGACTGAGCGAGAAACACGGAAATGCCTGCAGTGAACAGCCAATCGATGACAACAAGCGATGACGTTGTCTCGATTAGGCTCCAACTTGAAATGAACTTAAAAGCTAAGGAACATTTTGGGGGTGGGAGGGAATGTAGGGGGAACAGATGTAATGGTTCAGTAGACACTCATCATTGTGATGATCCTGACATCCTTGAACAGTCCAGAGGAGCGAGTGTTTACACGTCAAGCTCCGTGGGATTTGAAAAAAACAAAACTTGATCACGAGCACTGTGCGTGCATGTGTGTGTCTGTGTGTACTACATGTGAGCGGCCACTCTGGGTGGGTTTTAATTCCTCAGGGATTGCAGTAGACTTTTTTTTTTCTGTTAATTGATTTTGAGCTTAGAGGGTGGATCTTATTGGTTATCACCCTGTTCAGCTGTGATGGGATGCACCTGCCCTGTTAAGTGTCTCTGCTGGCTGATTGGTAAACTGTGGCAGGAGAAATGCCAAGAGAAGCTCCTCATGAGGGCACAAATGAGCTCTTTGAATACAAGAATTTACTGTTTTGAATCATGACAACCCCACCACCCCCCTCGCAACCCCCACCTCCTTGTAAATAGCCTTATGATACTTTTCTTTTATCTTTCATGCTTTTGCTTATATAAGAAAAGTTTGATGGAAATCATGAGCTGGTTTGTGCTTCAGATAAAAGTGCCCCTGTTTGTTTGTTTGTTTTTATAGTAATTATTTTTTCCATTTACCCTACTTTAGTTGTATAGTGCATTATCTAACACTTTTTTTTGGTTTTGTAAAACCTTTGCTTTTAATTTGTCAAGGAACATCTTTTTTTTTTTTTTTTTTTTTTTTTTTTTTTAAATGTTTATCTGCAAAGTTTTGGTTGTACCTTATTTTAATTTACTCTCTTCCCTGTATTTAATCACTGAGTTGTGGCAATATGTGTGTGTGTAAATGTCTCTATATTTTTGTGATGTAATACAGCGGGAGCTGTGTGTGGCTGTACTTAAAACAAGGTGCTTGAAAGCCTTACAAAATAAAAGCTGCTGGTTAAAGACAACCCCTCATGAAAGCACGTTGTCCCATTCAGGTGAACTGCACAGTATGCTGCTATTGTTGCTGCTTATTATTGTTGTTATTATTATTATTATTATTATTATTATGTTTTTCAGGTCTTTCTTTCTTTAAAAAAACCCCCAGATGTGGCACGGTGCCCTCTGGCCTTTTTCCTCCCATTCAACTCTATTGTTGGTGTCCACAGGGTGTGATCCTACATGGATATATCTAGTTCTAGTTAAAGAACAAAAAAATTATTTTTAAAGCTCATTTCGAAGCTCAGTTATGGTAATAAAGTGTATTGTGTATTGTCTACTTAATAAAGTGGGCCTCCGTGTTTGTGTAATGCACACTGAGGCATCTTCCAGCTTGTTACAAAAGTCATAGGAAGTCCTTTTTACCAACAGCAGGGGCTGTGGTGGGACCCCTAGTGGTGATTACAAAGAGTGACATCTGACATGTACTGGTAGAAAATTCGGAATGTGCACAGCCTAGGGTTCCAAGTGGCGACATTAAAAGTAAGGATAAATTGTGCGTTATGATTATGAAAATGAAGCACAGAGGTGCAGTAAACTCTGGTGGTTGACACCTTCGGGGTACAGTCAGTTCCCGTGACGTCACTGTGGCTGCATAAGAGTTTCTGAGGGCAGCGGAGGTAGTATTGCAAGCTATGTGATGTCTCCTTCAAAATAAAGGTATAAAGTCAAGTTCATATTGGAGTTAAAATGATCACATATGAACTGACAAACTGTGGAAGCAAAGCTATTTTTAATTGCTTCTTCAGGAGTATTTAACCATAAGGTAAAGTCTGTGACACATCTGTTGGCAACCTCACCGACAGGGAATTAAGTTTAAAATAAGTGTAACCCCAAAGAATTAAGCATGGTCAAAAGATACAGAGGCCTGTTTGAAGTTCAATTTTTAAAGCTACTACGCTTTAAACAGTAAACTTGAAACAAATCTTCATATTTGCTCTTTCCCTTACGTGGCACACCAGTTTATTTTTGTGACCTTTTATTGCCACAAATATTGTGCTGTTTCTCATATTTTTATTAGCACTGTTGCTTCATTTATAAGAATTTGATCTGTTTTATCTGTTTTAATAGCCCAGTCAACACACATATGTGGGGCCTAAACGGGGAATAGCAGGACTAATATTTGGGGCCCACTTGGGAAACCCAACTGGGGTCCAGCTAATTTTGTCCTCAGTTTCCATGGTGGCCCAAAGTGTGTTTCCCCAGATGGGTTTATGCTGAGCCCCGGATAAGCCCCAAATCAAGCCCAGTCAAAAAAAATATGTGGGGCCCAGATGGTTAGAAGCAGGTCTTATATTTGGGGCCCACTTGGGTTACCCACCTGGGACCCAGCTAATTTTGTCCTCAGTTTCCATGGTGGCCCCAAATGTGTTTGCCCAGATGGATTAATGATGGGACCCGGATGGGCCCCAAATCAGGCTAGATACAAAATATTGTCAAAAGGGAGGGAATTCTGTCCTGTTGCCACTCATTCATTTGGCTGTCCACCTGTAAAGTAGCCTAATTCTTTTGTAGTAGTTTAATAATGGTTTGTATTTAGCTTTGGATTTATCTATTTTTGTTCGGCACTTCTCTTTACATTACTCGAAGTATTTTGCAAAAAGATGACCCGCAAATCCACTTTTATATTGAAAGGTATAACCGGAAACCCTTTTGTGTTTTACTCACTCTTGACGGTAATTATAAAAAGGGGGACATAACCTGGGAGCTCCGAGCGGGCTTCAGAGAAAGTCAACCCCGCTACGGGGACGGGCTCCGGGCGGGATGCTTGTGTCCGGTCGGCTGGTCCTCGTGCCGTCGCCTCTCACCTGCATCTGCGCGCACCCATGAAGCCCCCGCTGATGAAGCTCTTGGCTGCCAGAGTGAGGCGGAAAGTGGCCGGAGACAGAGAGCATGTACTGGCGTGTCGGGTTCGCCTGGACTCGGTCGTGTGTGGTTGATCTCGGTCCGAACCAGAGCCTCTCCTCCGGTCTGCTGGGGTCCGATGAGCAGCTCTCGTTTTACGGGTACATCATCGCGTACCCACTGCAGGACTGCGGCGGGATCATGTCAGCTTTGGGCTCGGACTCGTGGTGGCGGAAAACACTCTATTTGACCGGAGGGGCTCTGCTCGCTGCCGCTGCTTATCTGCTGCACGAACTGCTGGCCATCAGGTACCAACAACAACAACAACATCAACAACACAGGGGCTGCCAGAGAGAGGCAGACCTCAGGATCCCTGCACGCAGGCCTCCCGGGCCAGAGCACAATCCGTGTGGATTTGATCTGCTCATATTTTCACTCCAAAGATGTATTTTCCACTGAGGTCTGATATTACTTAATCTCGTCTGATTGGGTTGGGTGAGAGTGGAGACGGAGGAGAAGGAGTCGTGAGTGGGGGTGGGGGTGTTGTGATGTAACGGAACCTCCACCCCTTGAGCTTCCTCCTCATAAACACACACATATTAGGGGAGATTTCCGTCTTCACTGGCTTATTTCTGCGGATTAATGACATGATAATAGTTTAGTGTTATTGTATGTCCGTGTGCTACCACGGCCTTCACATAGCTCTGCTGCCAAATGAAAGGACATTAGAGGCAGTAGGTCGCTTTCATTAGTCTCTGCTAGAATGACGATGGAGGTGATGGAGGTTAACACTCCCGCTGGTGTTTGGGTCCAGTCTAAACGCTGCAGTGATGTGTGGAAGTCTTTTATAACCTCTGATGTAAACACCTTGAATCACGAAGGTTGCGGGAGGGCACATGGCACCTTTAAAGTAGAAGGAAGCGCTGTGTGCTTGATTATTCATTTTCAGGGTGAAAGCTTTGACTGAGCGAGTTTATTTCTTCAATTTACCCGCAGTCCAGGCCAGGGTCTGTGCTATGTCACAGTTTAAAGGGCACTTAGTGTTACTGCAAATGGCACCGGACGATGTGCTTTTAAGAGGAAACGGAAGCTTCCTCTGCGGTTTTTTTGTTTGTTTTTTGTATCTGTGTGAGCGGATATGTTGCAGTTTCCCCCCCTGCCTCCCTTTCTCTACACCGTCCTGTCAGCAGCCATGCGTGCTGTAGGTTATCCTTTTCTATTCTGGAGTCAGCGGCTATTTAAGCACCGCACCGAAAATAGACAGCTCATCTGCACTCAGCCTCCTGCTTGTTTGTCGTTTCAGCACTTTACACGGAGGACAGCTCCTTGTTCTAATTCTGCATCCTCTCCGCGTCAATGTGCTGCTTTTCGTCTGGCTGTGGTTGTGGCAGTTTTGACATTACCCGGTCGGTGATTCGTTATTATAATGTTGCAGTTTTCTTGCAGACAGCCCACGTGATGCACGTGCTTACGACCTTTTTTTTTTTGCTGATGAAAGCAAGAGAGTAACTTAATAAAAAATAAAGCAGAAGGACAAAAATTGTGAGGAAATGTACAGACAGTTTCCTCAAATAATAAAAACCAGATCAGAATATTCTGGAGAGAGTCAAGGAAAACAGGATGCTTTGTCAACTGTGTGGAAAAACTCTCAACAGTAAAAACACAACAATTTTTTACAGCTTCAGATTTAGTCTGCTCTAATCTTTAGATATTTGGTCAACTAAAACTAGACTGAAACTGAAAGATTAGAAAATATATGACTAAAACTAAATAAAAATGTGCTGTCCAAACTAATACTGCTTCAGAGACTTACTTTAACCATCAAATCTGCTAAAGTACTTTAAAGCTATCTTTGTATGATCCCCAAAACTGGCTAAATACATATACCAACCCTATTACTCTAACAATAACCACCAAAATAAGTACTTTATGAGCAACTATGATGGCTATCAGTTGCAGTATAATTCTTCTTTGTCTTGTAATGGGCTTTGGGTCAGACTTAGTTCATCCACTGTATGGGACTAATAAAGTTATCTTATCTTAAGGCCGCCCTCCAAGCCAGATTTCTTCTCATTGGCTGCCTCTTGTAAACCCCTGTGCCTGTGCCAAAACTGACTATTTAATGATGCCCTCTCTCACTGACATCAGAGGGGCTAATAACATCCAATAGTAGAAAAAAACTACACTCTGTATATAGTTGATACAAAATACTTGGCTAACCCTCATCCTAACTTAAATTTAAGCATGGTCTAATGTTATATCAAGTGTATGTACTCAGATCTAAAGATTTGTGTCATGCCGACTTCCTTTTTGTTCCCTAAAAGGGGGGAACAGGCTAATTGCTTCCCTGTTTTCAGCTATAATATGAAGTAGACTACTAACAGCCGGATATGAGGATGGTATCAGTCTTCTCATCAAAGAGAAAAGCAGGGATGTAGTCGAGGCTCATAGATTGGTCTTAATCCATCATATTTAAAATGTAGCATCAAGAGAAAAGGCTAGACTTCTGATGAAGAACACAATCCATACGAAAAATGCTGAAAACTGCAAAGGACTAACTGTTTATGTAGAAATATAGAAGACGAGTTCTATGTCCATGTATGCAGTTGACTCACACCCAACCCTCACACTCTACATTTTAGTGTTTAGTTGTTGTTTTTTCACAACCATTGGAGTGTGTGTGACATGCAGCTCTTTCCCTTTTTGCCTCGTACAGAAAGGAGGAAGAGCTGGACTCTAAAGATGCCATCATACTCCACCAGTTCTCCAGGCCCAAAACTGGCGCCCCATCCCTGTCGCCTTTCTGCCTTAAGCTGGAGACCTACCTCCGTATGGTTGACCTGCCCTACCAGGTATGACTGTGTTTACGTGGCTGCAAAAGAAAAAAGAAAAACAATATTTTGTCTGTTTATATAATAAAATGAATTTATTAAAAAAATCTCTCCTGCAAAGGTCACTCAGTTTCTTTTGCAGCATTTACCAACCACTTTGAGAATTTCCTCATCATCCTCCCAACCCCCTTTCCTCAACCCTCCTCTAGAACTACTTTGATGGGAAGCTTTCGCCGCAGGGAAAGATGCCGTGGATCGAGTACAACCAGGAGCAAGTGTGTGGCACAGAATTCATCATCGACTTCTTGGAGGAGAAGCTGGGCGTGAGCCTCAACAAGAGCCTGACACCCCAGGAGAAGGCCTTATCACGCGCCATCACCAAAATGGTGGAGGAGCACTTCTACTGGTGAGGGACCGCTGAGATTCAAGCTGATTGTTTTTGTATTAAAGGAGTGCATCTGTGTCTCTGTATATATAAATAAATGCATCTCACAGGACCATAGCTTACTGTCAGTGGGTGGACAACCTGGAGGAGACCCAGAAGATGCTGTCGGTGAGCGGTCCACTTAGTGACCTACTCAAGTGGATCCTGAGTCACCTGACAGGTGGGATTGTTAAGAGGGAGATGTACGGTCACGGGATTGGACGGTTCTCTACCGAGGAGGTGTACGCCTTAATGGAGAAGGACATGCGCACCCTGGCCGCCCTGCTTGGTGAGTTTTTTTTCAATATAAAACAGTATGAGTCAGCCTATGGGCAACTGAATCTATTTAAGTATGCATTAAGTTTGGAAGTATGTTTTTCCAGAAGACAAATGGAATCAAAACTTGTAATCCAGCAAATCGACCAGATTTAGATGTGGTCACATTAGAGTCTTCAGTGGGAAAACACTTTTTTTTTCCTTTTTTTTGGCTTTGTTTTGTAAATCTACAAATCTCTTTGTATTGTGAAGCTCGATCTCAGTGTGTGTCACCATTTTGCTTGCATAGTTTACCCCAGGGGCAGATCAGTGGCTTTTCAATATGCACCTTGAGACCTATAACCAGAGACATCATGTTTGTTAGCAGCAGTGGATGGAAAAAAACTGAAGGGATTGCTCAACACTGACCTCCTGTGGTAGAAACTTAGCATTGCAATCACTGTTAAACCTGGCAGTTCATGGTAGACGATTTGCAGTTGTTTGGCCATGACAGGTGGCTTCTCAGGTTACATTTTTTTCACTAAAGGTGTCAGTTAATCTGTTACCAGTATGTGTTTATTTATTATAAAACAGAAGAAAATTGAATTTAAAGCTTCACTGTTTGACTTGTTTTTTTCTGTCTGCTGTCTAAGGTGATAAGAAGTACATTATGGGCTCTAAGCTTTCAACAGTAGACGCCGCAGTGTTTGGTCACCTGGCCCCTGCTATGTGGACGCTACCGGGATCGCGGCCAGAGCAGCTAATCAAAGGTGAATTCACCAGAAAGGCGGTCTACCTAATTTCAAACAAACTTGCACTTCAGTGATGTATGTATAGTATTCACAAATCCAATTCAAAAAAAGTCAGGGTAGTGTATAAAGTGTAAAGCAAAGCAGAATGCCATGATTTGCAAATCTCTCAAATCCAGATTTGATTCATAATAGAACACAGGAAACATATCTAATGTTTTAACAGAGAAAATGTTAAATTTTAAGAAAAACTAAGGTAATTTTTTTTTACCACAGTGTAGCATCCTCTCTTTATTTAACAACAGAAGTTGACATGATATTCAAAGTGTTCTAAATTTTACATTGAGGAACCTTATTCTGAAATTTTTCTACAACTTGTAGACACAGTTTTTGAAGCTCTGCTGAGAAACGTCTGAGTTACTAACCTGATGCTAGTTAACCAAATTAGATGCAAAATGCTCCTCCAGCTGTTTATTTTTAGTACCATTCACTTTTCCTGCATTTTGTTCCCTTCACTTTCCCTTTTTTTTTTTTAGATGTGTTGATTCCATCAAATTCAAAATAATCAAATATTATAAATTGTCTCCATATGTTGGATTGTGAATAAAATATGGGTTTATGAGATCTAAAGAGCTTTGTATTCTGTTTTAAACAGTGTCCCATCTTTTTTGGAATTGGCATTGTAAGTGTATATATTGATTGTATTATTATACATCCTATATTAAGAATTAAAACATTTTTTTCCCTCTGAATCTGTAATGGCTCTGAGATACAGAAATGTGAACTTTTGCATGTTGTAATCACACATTTAACACAGAATTCATACATTTGAACACTCTGTTGTATGAGAGGAAAACAATCCAGTGTCCTTTAGGGAAAATCATAATCAACTGATGCAAGATGAGCAACATCAAAATGAAAATGAAATTCACTAAATTGTAAATCAAGTTATTTTTTTTTAATCTAAGAGAATAAGAATAAAATTAATAAGAAGAAATTCTCTGATCTTTGACTAAGACACTGTTTTTTTACCTTTTCTGCTAACCTTTAAAGCTCATCAGTGCCTAAAATGACCAATGGAAAAGAGATGAATTATCATTTTATCACTATTTATACATAAAAATGTGTTTTCTACTTTTTTTTTTAAACGTAGGTAATCATTACTGGAAAATAATATTTCTGTGAGGACCACTTTTGTCAAAAGAAGGTATTGTTTCCATTTGGCAGTGCTTTTTATGATGTATACACAACAGCCCAAGGTGGGATTAAAATGAACAACTGGTGTTTAGGTGGGTTGCAAAGCAGCTTGTAGGCAGGCTAAAGCAGTTGGACAGAAATCCCCAGTAAAGTGTTTCCTGAGCCATCAGCTGGCGTTGCTATTTGCTGTTTTATGGACTGTGAGATCTAATCCTATACTCACTTATATCGCTGGTGTCTCAGTGAGATACCTTCTGAGTGTTGTACCTACTGAGATGTTTGTTCCACCCAGGTGAGCTGATCAACCTCGCCATGTACTGCGAGCGCATCCGCCGGCGATTCTGGCCCGAGTGGTTCGTCGACCTGGAGGACTTCCGCTACAACGACACCACAGAGGGCAGCGACTCGCCCTCGAAACTCCCCGACCTCGGCCTCTACTCCTGCACGGACACTTTCCAGGATGATACGCGCACACACACTTTACACACTCACACGCCACAAGCCCCGCCATCGTCTCAGAGTGACCCCACGGGCCACTCGCTGTACGACTCTGACATGGACACGGAGTGCTCTGAAATAGACCAGCCCAAGTGCTGACGAAACACACACACACACTTATAGTACACACTACATATAGGCACGCCACAGGAGGGAGCTGCATCCCACCTATGTTCTACCTCTTAGAACAGAAAACAAGAGGGGGGGTGTATTCAGCGTTCGCCAGCCGGGACGTTGAGGGTGTAGAAGGGTAAAGTGCCAACTGTAGTGGAGGAAAGATTGCAGAACAAGGAAAAAAAGGTACAACAGAGATTAAACTGGAAAAGAAGTGAAGAGAAAAAAAGAAATTTAGGTTTAAAAGTGAGAATAGAAGGCATTCAAATCAGGAGTAAATGACGCAGTTGCCGAGAAACTCCTCCACATCAACTGCAACCACAACCTTCTACCTGTTGTCTGTTGCGTGCCCACCGTTGTCCCTCGTAGCAGCTCGCACCACCCAGCAGCGTTTTGCGTCTGTGTGTGTGTCTGTGTGTGTGAGTGTTTGTGAGTGCATGTGTGTGTGTGCGTGTACCAAATGAACCTTTAATACATGAAAGAAACTGTACAGAATCCATGAGAAAGAAAACATTTCAGTGTAAATATATAAACGAATCTGACTTCATTCTCAGATTTAATAGATAAAAACTGTATTATATATAAGTATAAATAATATAGATAGGCTGGAACTATAGTATTATGTTGTCTGTCATATGGTGTAAATATTCTAGGTGTTTCTCCTATGAATTCCTACCCTGCTGGTCTAGGATCAGCTAGAGGAACCCTGTGAATTCTTGTACTGTATGTATCCGATTACAGGGATATTACAGTATTTAAACAGTTGAGAAAAGAAAAATCATAAAACATAATAGGTAGTAAACTCCCATCTTCCATGAACATTTTGTCTAACTGAGGCAATTATTTTGCCTCCAAAAAAATCCCCCAAATCTTAATGTACGCTGCTGTATTTAGGACATTTTACATGCATTCAAGCATTGAGCGCACGCCAAACAATTGTGTAGATATAGAGCGATAGATAGTAGACAGTCTGAATCAAAGTGCATGGCTGATTCAGGCCCATAAGTCTCTCTTAGCACCCCACATTGATAATCTTTAGCTACATTTCTTAGTAAGCCTAGTGTGATGGAATGATGTAGCTTGTTTGTCGGTGCCTCTGGCCAAATCAGCCGTGCGAGCATGTATCCAATGGATTATGGAAAAAAAAGCACTTGTTTTCTTTCAGCATTTCTACCAGAAAATGTTACGTAAAGCAATAAGACACACAGACACAGGTTCACTTTATGCCACGCTGTGATATATGAGGGGTATGATGGTAAGGTGCAGGCTCTATGTGCGCTTGTCGTTCATCAAGCGCACGTACCGACAACGTTTTGTATGCGTGGAAGCAAGGGCGAAATACTGTTTATGTTCCTGTGCATGTTAGTTTCACATCATTTAAAAAATATTTAGCTCTAGAAGTTTGTTGACTGTACTTACAGTCCTGGTATAAAGAAAGCGCACCTTCTTTCAACTCTGAGGTCAGAATACACGTCAGGACATATTAAAAAGTCACGTGGTCTTACCAGGTTCTAAAATAATGTATATACAGCCTCAGGTGAATACCAACACATGATGTATTACACTGTGTCGTTATTAAAAAAATAAGATGAAGTGGAGAAGCAGGATGTGAATAACCAAGTATACCCCATGGTTCAGTAGCCATCTTTAAGCATCAGAAACTGAAGTAATTGTTTTCTCCGTGACTAAATCAGTCTCTCACATTGTTGTGGAAATTCTTTTCATGTGGCTGCAACACAGACCAACATTATCACACCTCCACTCCTGTACTGGACAGTTGGTGTGACATATTTGTGTTAATTTGCTTTGTTTGGTTTTCTCCAAACGTGGTGCTGTGCATTATGGCCAAACACCTCCACTAGTTGCATCTGTCCAAACGGCATTGTTCCAGATGTCTTGTGATATGTTTATATGCAACTTTGCAAACGTTAGCCATGCTGTCAGGTTCATGTCATATTTTAAAAGGAAAGGGCAAATGAGTTACCAGGAGAAAGTTCAGTCTTTTTCTAACTGTCCTGCCAAGAAGTGTAATGTTTGACATGCTAACTGAGGCCTGTAGAGTCTCAGATTTAGCTCTTTGTTTTTTTTAGTTTCTGTCAACACGGCACAGCCAGACTTTGGGGTGAATTTGCCAGGATGTCCACTCTGGGAAGACTGACAAATGTTTTCCCCTTGAGATTAATCTTTCTCACTGTTGAATGACAGACTTCAAATTGTTTGGAAATAGCATTATAACCCTTCTCTATGAATTTGCAGAAGTCTTTGCTCCTTGGCAGTGTGTTAACACACACCTGAACGCTGCAGACCAGCAAGCTGTAAAACCTTTTCCTTTCAGAGAAATGCTCACACTTCCTAATGATCAGTTAATGAATTGCATTTGATTAACAGCATCCGGTTGCTACTTCTGTGAAAGCAGTGAGGGTGTACACACACTGCATCTGTATTTTTGGCTCAGTTTTAGTTAAGTAAATAATGACATGGTGTAATAATGCATGTGTTATTTTTCATATCCGGTTGTAGTTACCTCATTTAATGATCTGGTAAGGACCAGATGTCCTGATGCACAAAACTGTAAAACTTAGTGTGGGTGTTCTTTCTTTCTTTCTGAGCTAGTTAGGTGAACTCAGCAATCACAGTCAGTCCCAGACATTTTATTCGACCTGTCCTACATTCTGTCCATAACGGAGTTACAGAGTTGCTGAAACTAAAAGTTCTGTTGGGGAACTTTAGGGGAAATTACAGATCTCACAGTAAACAAACTGTGGATGTGGTTAGTAATTACAGTTCGAAAAACTGTAATTTAAACCCTGATGTGAGGCCTTTAATAGGCGTATACATGATGTCAGCCAGCAAGTTACACTAAAATATATTTGGCGTAATTTTAAAAACTGCATCTCCAGTTAGTCATTTGTCCACCAGAGAGCACTGGAAGCAATTTTTTCAAATATGCTCACAACTCCTGCTGCTCTCAGTTCTAATAACCACATCTATAGGATAACATTAAAAATGTCTTTTATGGTATAATAAACTGCTTTTGTATGTTTGAGTCTTTAAAATTCTGAGATTTGCCTCCAAAATGTGCAAGCGTGGCTCCGTTTGTGGGGATGCTGCATGTAGGTAAGACTAAAATTTAAAACAGATGTAGCATTAACTTACCTCTAATTCGAAAGAAGAAGCAACAATCCTACATAACGAAGGGAACTGATGGGGAAAGAGTCCAAAGGATGAGAGGGCTTTTTATTTATTTTTTGATCCTTAAGGCACTATTACGATTCTGATGTCATTTTAAAACCATGAGTTTGAATGTGATGATGCCTCTCTGTTCAATTCTGCTCGATAAAACAATACCATTAGTTGTTGGTCCAAACTCTGAGTCTGATGTAAGCCTTTTGTGGGGACACAGCAGACACTGAAGCCTTTATGGGTGTGTGTGTAAGTGTGTGTGTTCAGCAGCTGAATTTCAGTGGAGTAACAGACTGAAACTAAGAAGCTAATGAACTGAAAAGTTTGGTTTGGTGTCTTAAAATCCCTCGCCTGCATGCTATTGCCTTTTAACGTCAGTAGTCAGATTCAGCCTTATGGGAGCTGAAGCTAAACAGTTTACTTCATACCAGTGCCAGTGTATGACTTCTGTTTTTGTATGTTACATTTATTTATATATTATATTTAATTTATGCTGTTTCTATTATTTTATTAAGATGGCTGATGTGCTTGAATTTGATAAGCAATTCTAATTTTGAACATTTTGCACTTTAGTTATGTTTACACGTGTTTTGTTTCTATGTCTGAAAATCACTGTCAGACTAATGTATGCATTGGTGTATTAGTGCGCTACTTTAGATTTCCTTCAGGCTTCTGCTGACATATAACTCATATAAAAGCTACACGTCCATGCAAGTCACAGCAGTGGTTGCGTGTATATCCACAACCTGGAAAATGTTCCCGTTCATACATGCGGTTTGCTGCATGTCTGACATTTGCTGCAAACTCTGCCTTTACAAAACACAATAACTCAGCTTCACCCTGCAGTGATTTATGTTCACTTGAAGCCGAGATACCAAACTGACACTCGATCTTCTGTAAGCAGGGTGAGGTGAGTCATCCTGCTGATCGGCAGATCATCAGTGTCTCCTCTCTCTCGTGCGACTTCACCTCTGGCAGTACAAATTGCAAAAGTCCTCCTGATAAGAGTCTGTTGCCAACTCTGTCTGTCTCAGTGTTCCTCTGCATTTCGAGGTCAGAAGTCGGGGTTTAAGCCCCGCCCTGCGCGTCATTGTTCCCATTCTACCCCGATTCCTGCTTGTAGACTTGTAGAAGCCACATTGCGCTGTTGTCTTGATGTTGTGCGTGTGGAAAAAACACTTGTGATATCTTGTTGGACTGTAAATAAGTGAGCCAGAAAAAAGCCAAACTAAATATATAATTTATAAATACATATATATATATATGTATAGAAAGACAGAAAAAGCGAGAGAGATGAATATGACCTAAAAGAACATGCTCTGCAAGAGTTTTAAAAAAAGAGATTCTTATGAATGTATCATAATCTGAGATAAAATGCTGTATGACAATGGATTACTTCTAATATTTCATTAAATATAACTGTCAAATTTTCCTCTGGTTTTGTTTCCGTCATTGTGTGGATTGCTGCATGCATGAAAAATGAGAATATTTCTGCATGAACTCTTCAGTATCAACATGTTGAACTGGGTATACTCTGGCATATCTATCTCATAATCCCTCTCCCTCTGTGCTTGCTGCCATACGACAATACTAAGCCCACCCAACAATGCTGAAGGATTAGCTCTCTGCCCTTTTCTTTGAGCTCTAAGGAAAACAGAGAGGAAAAAGCAGGGTATAGAAAGAGAAAAGGCAAGTTGCGGGAGCACCAATGTAGAGACGGAGCGTGGGTTTGGGTGCGAAGCGGGCTTGAAAAGGGGAAGAGACAAACAGCTCGTGAACAGATGAATGATATTTGATAGCTTTGGCTGGTTGCGTTTCTGAGACCATTGTGCAAAATCCCTGGGAGATCGCTTCCACACAAGATAGGGGAGACAATTCAGGGCTGACAATGACACCAGAGTATAAATCATCTCTGGTGAGTCAAAGATGGCACACAGTGTCAGAGGGAGCAGCTGTGTGTGTGTGTCTAACACGTGGCTGAATGCATGATATGTGAGGTGAGACAATGTGTGCAGTGAGAACTAAGCGTGTCTGTGTGTGTGTGTGTGTGTGTGTGTGTGTGTGTGTGTGTGTGTGTGTGTGTGTGTGTGTGTGTGTGTGTGTGTGTGTGTGTGTGTAAAAATATGAAAAATGCAGAGGATGCCTGTAGGAGCGTGAGGGCCGGGAGGAGGGCAGATGGTCGCTTGCAGATAGGACGGAATCCAGGCAACGGGGTCCTCCAGAGAGCTGGGTTCAAACCAGGTTTACACACACACACACACACACACACACACACACACACACACACACACGCCACAAATATTCACGCTTATCTCTTTCTTTCTCTTTCAGGCACTCTCTTTTGTTGCCCCTCAACTGCACACACCAGTTTCAAGTGGTGTCAAAATAAAAGCCTCAGTATATCAAATAATTGTAAAATAAAATACAGTCGCACAGTTAGACAGATTCCTTGTTATTTTATGGTTGATAGCAAATTATATATCTACATATTTTTTCATTTACTTTAACTTGACCTATTATTGAATATCTGAAATTACAAAAATCATTGTGAGTTTGTTTAAATATAGAGATCCTAGTTCCACATTCAGCAAAGTGTCCGAATGTTGTTGTTTTTTTTAAACCACCATTCACCTAGAAATTCAGCACATGTAATTAAAACTTTGCCTCCATCTCCCATTTAATTAATACTACAATAAACCTTTAAAAAAATACATTTGATCAAGATTGTGGTGGAGAAATACAGGAATCTGCTAAAATAGCACAATAACTGGATCTAAAAATTAGAGGAAATTTGTGGATCTTTATAGAATAGAAGGAATTATAATAACAATAATAATAATGATAATAATTTCGCTCATAAATGAGTGAAACTCAAATTCTGTATGTGTTCTTCACTTTATACGTACTTTTTTAAATGTAAGGCCATTTTTAAGCTTGTGTGTCTGTTGTCTTCTCTTGTTCTGTAACCTCATCACATAATTAATTGCCTAATGATTATTCAAGAGAATCGATGACTGTGGAATAATGGACACACTGGCCAGTAAAAATAATAATTTTGAACATCAACATTCACCGTTCAAAAATCGACCACCTTACATTCAACTTAAGGCTCTTGAGGCTTCCTTTAAACCACTAGGTGGCGTCAGGACACCGATTTGGCCACGGATCAGGCCAGGGTGTAATAAAACATACAGTACAGACACGAGGTGAACAAACCCAGTGCAGAGATGTACTGTTAAATGCATTTCCAGCTGGTGAAGGTCCTGAAACAACAGTTTAAGCTTCAATTTTTTTTTGTAATTTAGACTGAAGTCACAACCTTTTCATCTCTATTTGAAAAACCCTGTCGATATTTTCTTTTTCTTTTTTTTGCACAACATTTCAGTGTTAATTTATTTGCACACGTTTCCCATTTAAACTATTTGCGCATTCATCGTACATGGAAATGATAAATAGGACAGGTTTATGGTTATTTTTAGTGTGCATGCTGATGGCAGCAGGCCCAATTATACATAATAACACTATTGTTACATCAGCTTCTGTCCCTCACCTGCAGTGAGGCCTATATACCTGCATTTCACATCCTTTACAGACAGGCCTGATTTTTATTTATTTATTTATTGCCTAATAACATTTTTTTAAATTTTGCTTCGATGGTCTGAAATTTATCTCGCCGTGCTTGTCGATCACTTTTCGCATTTATCCTGATAATAATAATTTGAAGTCACTTGCTGAGCATCTTCTGTGACATCCATCACACAGCAGTATCAGAGCACATCAGCAGTAGCAAACACTTCAACGAAGCAGGTGAAGCATTTTAAACAACCGAGACGAACTGATAAAATCCCCAATTTTAATGCGAGTCCCCACACAATAAAAAATACAGTTAAATGCGACTTTTCCCCCCTCTTCTTTCTTCCACCCTGAAGCGCAATGAACGTGCAGGACTGCAGAGTTTTAGAAAACAAATACGCTTTAATGACAAAAAGCATTTAGAAATTGTGCAATCGTTGATTTCTTTTTCCTCTTCGTTTGATCACAGATTTCAGGTCACTGCTATTTTGTTTTGGTTTGCCTCTTTTTTCCCCTCCACACATCAGAAACTCAAATTCAGCTGAAGATTAAACAGTGTGTGATTACAGTTTTTTTTTTTTTTTTTTTTATTTCAGAAATATGGGGCCTTATTTTAATCGAGGGCGAATTATTATGTAATACCTGCCCATAAATAAAAAATGCCATGTGCGTATTGCAGAACGTTACATAAAAATATTGCTATGGTTATTTTTTTATGATTGGCGATGAAAAGAGAGGTTATAGACCTACTTTGATGTTGTTAGGTAAGACTTATACATTCAGGGTTTTTTTTGTACACTGTCTTACATTAACAGGCTTTGGTCTATTAAAAATATTCCTCTCCAGTCATCAGTATTCCTCAGCTTTATTTGAGTTTCCGCTTTCTTTCTTTCTTTTTTTTTCTGTTAAATATATATATAATTATTCTTCATAATTTGGTAAAAGAACCTTTTAGTGGGTTTTTCCTCCCACATACACTCCTGCTATCAGATCAGGTTATCAATCACAGGATTTCAGTGGCACAAGAACACGTGTCTGTGTTTGTGCTTTGGCACAGACTGACAGAAAAGAAACTGAACATACAAACAACCAAACGAACGAACGAAGCAATACAAAAACGAATTAAGATACATCCCACAGATCGCCTTCTCCGTGAATGAATGAGTCATACAGTAGTAGTAGTAGAAGTATAGCCACTGTGGCCAGAGCTGGTACCAGGATATATTCAGGTTTTTTTCTTCTCAGGAAAAGAAGGCAAAATGAGCTGGATTGTTCAGTGTTCCAGCCGGACAGTCTCGGTCTTTCTCGTCACAGCATTTTGGAAAAGTACAGAAATAACAAACAGCAAAAACACACTGTAAACAGGCGCACAGAAATGTCTGCACAAAAGGAAAAGCCTTGAAGTCCACCAATACTCAGTCTCAATTGTATTATTATTATTATTATTATTTATTTATTTTATTATTATTATTTGCTGCTAAATTAGGAATGTAAAAATGTAAATACGTTCACATTTTATTATATTAAAGCAATACTGTAATTTTATTGTGAATAAGTTCAGGTCGTCACAATAAATTTAGACGAATACCTACAATTTTACAATAATAATAATAATAATAATAATGACAAATCTATCTGGCTGGTATTGGCTTTAATTTTTAAACATTGTACAGCAGGTGTCTGCCATTTCAGCCCTCTCTTGCCACAAGCCGCGAAGAACCCCTGTTGCTTTTGTTATGATGGAAAGATGGCGTTTATTTACCCACACTCACTGCGACTAAATCATCATGCCCGAAGCGAGTTTTTATGTTTTTTCTCCCCGCGGACACGTCTCGTCCGTGTCACACTCTGCCTTTTTTTTTTTTTTTTTTTTTTTAATCTCTTCTTCTTCTTTTTTTTAAATAACATATTTGATGATGGCACACTGGCGCCTGGGTCTGCCATAAAGAAAATGTCGGTTTTTTTCTTATTCTTTTTTTTTCTGGTTAGCACACACCACCCCCGATACGTTTGGCAGTTCTGCGGCATGAAACCTCTCCATACGGCTCTGCTATGAGTATTTTTAGCGCTCGCGTGCCACTGCGTGTCCCCACTGTGTCTGTCCGTGGGTCCAACATCTAAACTGGCTGAGGTCCAGTTCCGAGCGGTCCAGCACAGAGAATAAAAGAAATAAGGAGGCGTTATACCTCCTTTAAGGGGTCCGTGTTTTTACTCGGGATTGAGAACTGAGGTCACTGCACGGGAGTTTGTCCTCCGTGGCGAGGAGGGGTGTCCCCGTACATGTCCTCTCCTCCAGGTATCTGTCCCCCAGCGGGCGTCATCCTCTTCTCCTTTTGCCGCCGGTTACAAAACCAAACCCTCACCACCTCCTTCTCCAGCTGCAGGCTGTCCGCTAGGGAGTTGATCTCCGCTGCTCCCGGTTTTGGACATTTGAGAAAATGGCTCTCCAGAGCCCCTTTGACGCCCACCTCAATGGAGGTTCTCTTTTTCCTTTTCCGTCCCTGTGCCGCGATTTTATCCAGGCTGGTGGGGCTCCCCGAGGTGGAGTCCGCCTCCTCCAGCCACTTGTTCAACAACGGTTTTAGTTTGCACATGTTTTTGAAGCTGAGCTGAAGCGCCTCGAACCTGCAAATGGTCGTCTGAGAAAAAACGTTCCCGTACAGCGTCCCGAGAGCCAGTCCCACGTCCGCCTGGGTGAAGCCAAGCTTGATTCGCCGCTGTTTGAACTGCTTGGCAAACTGCTCCAACTCGTCAGAGGTCGGCGTGTCCTCGTCAGACTGATCCTGATGGCCCCCGTGCTGGTGATGGTGTGTGAGAGACTGCTGGTGGGCCCCGGGGCCGCCTCCGTGTTCACTGAGGTGCGGACTGTGGCTGTGGTGGTCCTCTTCGCGCAGAGGGTGGTGGTGCATCCCCCCTTGCTCTCCCCCCGGCATCAGACCGAAGCCGGACTGAGAGTACACCAGGCTCTGGCCCTCAGATGTCGCCATACCGGAGATGTGCGTTGTGGCTGTGCTGGTTCGCCATGCTCTGGCGTCGTGATGCGCCTGCTGGTGCGCTAGGTGAGGGTGTCGCTGTTGCTGCTGCTGTTGCTGCTGCTGCTGCTGCAGACTGCTGGAGTTCTGCAGCTCCTCTCGGTCACTGTCATGCAATACGGGTTTCACGTCCTGTTCTCCGAGGGGACTAGACGGCCAGGGTGCCCCGCTGTCACCATGAGACAGCGCCGTTATCCACTGGTGCGCGTGGCTGAGCGGATGCCCACCGCCCGGTAACGTGCTATAGTCGTTCTGGAGCAGGGTGTGCGCGTCCCTGTACGCTGCCGCCTGCTGCATGCTCCCGGACTCCGAGTGCGGCGGCGGCGCGCTGCTGGGGGTACTGAGGACGCTGTAGTGGTTGGACGTTGCGGTCGCCATAACTATCGGAGCCAGAGTGATAGCTGGAGTTAAAAGGAGGCTGCCTTTGACAGTAACTCTTTTGCGCCACGGGGCAGCTAGGCGTCTCTCTCCAGCATCTCCCGGGCGCTGTGCCAAGGGGACGCAGAGGCGCGCACCTGTGGTCCGCCTCGCTCCGCTCTTTATTGGCCAAGAACGGTTGACAGATGTGGTTACCCCTGACAGCACCCCGCTCATTGGTCACGGGAGATTGTACAGAAACCCCAATCACTCTGCCCAACAATACAGGCAGTCCTGCAGGATGCTAGAGTACTACAAAGTGGAGGGAGAAATCAGGCAGTGTAAACACAGAATAGGCAGAAGAACCTGGGTTGTACTAAAAGAAAAAAAGGGGGGGAGGGGGGGTCTGACGTTTCTGTCTTTGTTTTAAAGTACTTTTATAACCTTGATCTGGGTCACTGGGTCACAAGTGTTGGATTTGTGCGTCAAAACGCTGCGTAAAAGTTACACACGAGATGAAGACTTTACATATTAATTATTGTAGGATAGTAATCACTCCCGTTTCAATCTTTTTTTTTAAATGCAACTTTCAGGGAGCAAAATATTCAAATGACCAAACATTCCGACCACGTCTGATTCCATGCGCGTGAAGTTGGATATCTCGAGGTTATTTTGCGCCACGAAGACAAAGCAGCGATCGTGACGAGAAACTTCCAGCTGCCTCTCTGCCCCCAGGACGCTGTCCAGAGAGAGGGGCTGCGTGCTTCCAGGTTCTGCCCCGTTACCATGGCGAACGCAGTGAATGGAACAACAACGCCCACGTCACAGCTGCAATTCGCTCCTTCTTTTCGTTCCGTTCCAAAGGGCTCATTGGGGCCGCGCTCTCGGCCGACGGGACAAATAATAGGGAGGAGGGGGCGGGGGGCAGAGGAGAGGGCAAATCGGGGCCGAAAAAAGAGGAGGCTACAAGAATGGATCCCTCAGCCTGCTCTGAGCCCACTCCACCCTCCACCACCCACCCCCATCTCCACCTGCCTGTTGGGTAAACTTTGAGATGTGGCACGCGAGGCTTGGCTTTTCAGACAGCAGGCCTCGACCTTTAATGTGCGGACAGGAACAAAATGTAGAAAATATTTCCTCCTTCAGGAATTTAGTGCTCTCCAACATGAGTTAGTTTGGTATACCCAAAAGTCCCATAAATACCACTTAAAATATCCACTTTATTGCACTTTAAAATCTCTTAGCTGAATAATTAATGCAACTTTAGACTAATCCAGAAATTTGCACACTTATTTGACAGCTAATGTTACCTGTAACTATGAAGATTGAGCTTTTAAACATAATCTGATGCACTGATGTTTGATTAAAGCTCTGCTGTAATGACGATTTTAATGTATATTATATTATAAACACTACTTTGTGTACATTTTGGTCATTTTGCAGACTTTAAATTCTCCATGAAAGTGTTTTTAATGGAAACTAAGCTTTCACTAAAGGCTTTCAGTACCTCGTTTATCATTGTAGCACAGGATCATTAAGGTGTTGGGAAGACAATATCAGTTAAGTTAGTGAAAATTCATCAAAGCACTAATTTTTTTGCAGTATCTGCTGGTCCTATCTTTAAATTAATGCAATAATATTGAAATTAAACTATTCTTCATTCTGCTGAGTCCCCCTGAAACCCTCTTAGACCCCTCGGGGGTCCCTGGACCTACTTTGGCAACTACTGGTATTTAGGAGATGTGATTTTATTGGCTCAAAGTGGGGCACTGACTGTAAGACATCACAGCTATTAGGAGGTTAAAGGAGCCTCAAAGGACCAAAAAACATCAATGTTTCACCTTCAAACAGGGATGCTGTGCAGCATCATGGGCATTAAGGAACATCTGTGTAATTTTTTTTATATATATAAAATAAATTTAAAGCCACAGGGACTCTAAGGCATGCAAGGAAAATAGCATTTATGAGGTTATTGAAGACCACGGTGACCTACAATAAAATTTCGTATAAGAACTGATAGGTTAACCAATAAATCCTTTGACTGATCGAGCGGAGGATGCGTAGACATAAACTGACGCGCTCAGATTTATAGGGATCGAAAGAACACTGGCTTATGATTAGGGTGTAATTCGGAGAATTACCAAATGTGTCGCCAGGGGCTCTGGCAAGCCGTGTGTTGAGAGAGGCAAAACATATTACCCTAATAGACTAATATGCAAACTACTGGCTGCCCAATTACAGGACTTAATAACGCATAAACGATGCGGGTCCTGTTCTTACAAGACGAAGAGGTCGTTGTTAATTCAGTCAAAGGGCCGGCTATGCTGTCAACACAGGCAGCGCTTTTGCACACACATGCAGTCTTCGTTTCCCTGTCTGTATTCACGAGTGAAAGTTAATGATGGAGATTCTGAGCGTTAAATTAACAGTAATTATGGCCCCAGTGCTGTAAAGATTCAATTTCTTCCCAAGTCTAATGGGCCAAAGTGTCCCTGTGCGCAGGCACAACTCCTTATGAGATATTTATGATTGAATGATTATGATTGAGATGGAACGAAAACAAACACGCGCACGGAAAAACCCACAGAAGAAAGGCATCTGTTCCTTTGTTACATTTCCTACATTTTTGCAGTATTTGAAATAGTTTTTACTTTCTCTGTTTATTTCTTTTTTGGGGTGTAGCAGTGCAGCAGGAGTACTACATTAAAGGCCAGCACTTTTTTAATCCAGATGTGAAAAGCTTTTTTTTATTGGCTCCTGTGTAAACAGTACCACCCGCTCTCCCACACTGCTTTGAGAACGAACAGTTCAAGTGTGAGGTGAAGCCATTAATGTGAGCGAATGTTTGCAAGCACACCAGTACTCTGGCTGCTTTCACTTTCTCTAGACCAGTATGTGACCAGCCCATGTCCCTCCCCCTGTGGGAACTCTAACACAGGGGTAACTGGGGCAAGGGGGGCTCCTTTATGCTGCCGGACACAGGGAGATAATGGCCATTCCTCCACAGCTGGCCCACACAATCAAAGGAAGAGGGGGCTCGGAGGATTCCAGCTTTAACCAGCCCATTGTCTGGGCTAATTACATCTGAATGCAAGACTCGGAGAACCCACCTCCCCCCTGAGCGAAACCTGAACAGAATACCCCAAACAACCCTTCAGAGATGAGGGAGAGTGCACAGACACGGGGCACAGACACAGAAATATATAAACCCTGGACTAATTCATTACCCCTAAATGTAAGCACACAAACACTCATGCGCGCATACACACACACTCAAGCCTCGTTCATTACCCATACACACTCTTGTCCCCAGCAGGCTCTTATCGTAGTTTCGTGTCTCTCACTCGCTCTCACACACACACTCACTCAGATGTGGCACTCAGCATTAGATCAGATCTCAGCTTGCTCCTCTCAGAAGAGATGAGGAGGTCTTAGAGGACTTAGGTTGAATAGAAAACACAGAGAAGAGCCATTCCTCAGTGCACCCCCAAAATCCCAATCTACACACTCCCTCGCGCCCCCAACCACCAGTGCTCGACTCCATCTGCAGCCTGAAGTATGTGGCCTGGGCTCAGTTCGGTGCGGTCTGTTAAAACTACATGTCAGGAGGTGATGTTTTAGTATTTTCGGTTGTTTTTCGGGGTTTGCAGTCAGAAAATACATCCAGCTGATTGACATGGATTTCCTCCAGTATGATGAGCACTGTAGTGAATGCTAGCGTTTGAAATAGAGAGAGCAAAGACGCAGAAGAAAATGCGTTGCTGTGATGGCTTATACTAGAAAGTGCAGGTACCAAAGCAATAAATGACTTTAAAAATGTCTGAAAGTGTTTATTGCTTGCATCAGAGATTTTGAATGGAAGTTGGAATTTAGGCTGAAGCTCTGAAAGAGTTTTAAATGCAAGAACCAAAAGCAGCTGAAATCAGTCAATGATCATTTGCTCCAAGAATTAAAAAATTTACATTTTTAGCATGGCATTTAAAGCAGTTGGTGTGCGAGTTGAATTGTGAAGGACGACGGCTGTCGGTTTGTGGTTCAAAAATTTACAGATGAAAGCCGTTAAAATGTCAGCTAATCTGTAAACGATGACTGCAGATGAAATTTAATCTGAAGTTGAAGTGCCAAAGATAGTTTGGACTAAATGATAGAAATGTCAGTTGGAGTATAGTTGTGTAGTGAGTTAACATGCAGAGGCTGAAAGCTGTTTATTAAACTTTAATGTCAAGTTAAGGACTGTAGATAGTTAATCTGCTGGTGTGCATGTGGGCACTGAAAATGCCAGATGAAGTGTGAAGGATGAAAGCAATTGAAACCACTACCGCAGATAGTTTAAGTGCATCGTAAATAGTTGTAGAGTCAGTTGATGTGTAGCAAGTGGTCACCTGGAGGGTTGAAAAATGAAGCCAATGCAGAAGTGCCAAAATGCAGTTCCCTGAACGGCCATTTGAGGCTGGCACCAAAACTCATATCAGTGAGTTGGTCGCCTTAAATATCAATTGTAAAATCTTCAACTAAATACCAGCATTATCCATGTTTACAGCCTAGTACCAATCTGTAAAGATAACCTGCTCATTTACATTTTATGAAAGCTTAAACTTCTGCTTTATTATTACAGGCATTGCAGTTTTCAGTTGCAGATTAATGCCGATTAGGTACCTTCTGCTGAACCGGACCTCTCAACCATATTTGCAGGGTTGGTTTAATTTGGGTCATTTTGCTGCAGTCATCTAGGAAATAACATTTAATTCAGTTCAGTTTTTTATATAGAGCCAAATCATAACAACAGTCACCTCGAGGGGCTTTATATTGTAAGGTAAAGATTGTACAATAATGTAGAAAAAACCCCAACAATCAAACGACTCTCTCTGAGCAAGCACTTGGCAACACAGGGAAGGAAAAACTCAATTTTATAAGGAGGAAACCTCTGGCAGGACCAGGCTGCCATGACTGGTTGAGGGTGAATTAGGGCGTGGCTTGCTGTGCAAACAGTCATACCAACAGCTCATACAAGAAGACTATAATAACTTAGAGTTTGGTCCTTCCATGCTACATATACAAGCATATAGGACCTTTCTCAAGAATTTCCTGTGTTTGGAGGAGGTCTCGGTTTTTTCCCAGCTGATGAAAAGCTATCTGCAGCAGATGAGCAGTATCTGAAAGACAAGTCTTTAAGAAATATGAAGAAATCCATTAAAGGCCTGACACAAGACCTGAGACATGCAACTGACTCATCAGTCGATCCATTGAATCTTCAGTGAAACCTCATCAGAAATGGTCTCAACGCAAGGCGGGCTTCTAAGGAAGGAAAACAAGGAGAAAAGGCTGAGTTATGCCAAATTACACAAGAACTGGACTGAAAATCAGTGACAAAAGGTTTCTTGGACCTGTTGATGAATACAAATTAGAAATTTTTGGTACAAGCCGTTGCCAATATATATGGAGGTCAAGAGAGAGGTACAAGAGTGAGTGTCTGGAAACTGTCTGATTGGCACCAGATTAATTTTTCAGCATGACAATGACCCCAAACACACTGCAGTACACACACACACCTGGATCAAAAAACAAACAATATCTTCCCCAGAGCTTGGACCTCAAAATTACTGGAGCAAGATGGAATAAAAAAGGCAGCCAAAATCCAGTGAAGAGCTTTAAATATCCTTTAGGAAGCCTGGAAAACTATTCCTGAAGACTTCTTAATGAAATGATGAGAAAGCTTGCCTAAGAGGTAAACAAATCACTGCGCCAATTTTCGATTTTTCTAGCAAAATACAAAGAAATGAGGGGGTAGCTCAAGATTTTTGCACAGTGCTGATGGTTTGCATGCATATAAACAGCAAATTTTTCTTTTCCTAGCTTGTAAGTACTGATATATGGACATATACACCAATTTCCATGGACACGTTTCACATTGTGCATTTGTGTACGTGTGTGTTTATGTGTGTAAGAGGTGGTGTCAGGGTTGGGAGGTCTCACTGGTGCTCAGTTTAGCATTGATTTATTCTCTTTCTCCAATTTATTTCCCCTTCGCCTGATCTGCCTCTGGGAGGACAAATGGAGGAGAAACACCAAGCGCAGTAACTATCTCACACACACATGCAGACACCACTAGCTGTATTTTACACATAGAGTGACAAATGTTTCAAAGTACAGAAATACACTCAAATACTCAAATTCATATTTCTGTATAGGGGGTGGAAAGCCAACACACACATATAGTCAAATACCTCTAAAGCCTAGATCTCGATTTCCAGTGTTTCTGTGGTGGACCAATCAGACTGGTGACCATTCTGTGGATCTATAAATTCACAACACTCCTCAAGTCCCAAGACACCAGAGCTACTATAAGACTTCCCATGTTGTCCCATATAACTGTCTTCAGAGAACCTATAAAGACATAAAGGGACGCTCCTACCTCTAGCTGAGTGGTCATAATTCACCAGCAGGTATTTTTACCGTGACATTGCTGTCGAGGTGCACAGATTCATCTCTCCTCCTGCTTTAAAATGGCCTACACAAACTCCAGTCAGGGGAAGCAGTCGTATTTTACCAGCAGCTACTTGTCACAGCCTGGTGTAATGTTTTGGAGGTGTAGGGTTGTATTGGCGTGTGTGGCCTCGTGGATACAAGCTTAAAGCCTCGTGTCACTTCTGCTTTGGGGGGTGATAACGAACCTCTCCCTTTTCTCCTCAAGCAGAAAAAGAGCACATCAGGAAAAGGGGGAGTGCGGGACGGGAGAAGGGGCAGGTAGGTCGTTAAACCCACTTGAAAGCTCAGTGCCTTGATCGATAGTCTTGGGCCAAGCAGGGATTAAAATCAGGCTAAGTCTGTTCCAATCAATACTGATGGCTAACCCTGGGGTTAAAGCAGGAGTAAATCTCCATAAACGTCCATACACAAATCTGCACTGTGCCCTACAGTACAAATAAATCTACAGCTATCCATGCAAATGGACACACAATGGGTTACTGTGTGAGCACAGTCGATATGAATGAGTCCTGTATAGGCCTTCAGCGAAGACAGAGACTGGTTGTTTGTACCTGGGTATACACTGTTTATGTGAAAGATTGAAGTAATAAATTGGAGTTTGTCAATGACAATGAGCAGAGTGAGTAAAATCCTTATAAAGAGGTGCAGAGTGTTTACATTGAGAATCAAACAGCAAGTTTCCATGTTTGTTACACACACACAGATAATTATCTAGAGAGCTGACATGTATGACTGACTGCTTCGCACCCTAACCGAGGAGGGACATCACTGCCTAGACTGATCTTACAAATATAGGTCTCTCTATTGATTACTAATACTGATCAATGCAGGTATTGACAGGAAAGGATGTTGTATTTCGATATTCCAATCAGCTAATTTTTCCAGGGTAAAGTTTAATGTCTCTTTCTTAAATGGTTATCGGTTTCCTCTAGTCACTGGGGACAGATCACAGACCACAAAAAACAGGAACCACCAATAGTTTGACCTACTGGGAAATATTTCATATTAAGTCAGGAGTTTCTGAGGGTTAAAGACCATGTTCACAGTTGGGGTGGGGGTGGATGGTGGGCAGCCAAAAGTGACATCGCATCAGCTAGTGTGAGCCGTGATTTGGTGTTGTTTCAGCTTGTCATATGCTTTTTTGGTTTTTGTAATATGGATTGTGCCAGGTTGAAGACACCATTTTCTATCGATTTTTACTTTTATTTCAATGATGTATCAGTACAAGAACTCAGAGAGTCTCAGATTATACAGAGAGAGATGCTGCAATAGCTTAAAAAGATTAAACTTTCTTGAGAAAACTCTGGAAAAAAATCTCTTTGCAATTCCTTCTACTCCTATATCAGCACTGATATGAAGGTTTTCTTTGTGTAGTGAGTCCAAGTGTTCAGGAGAAGACTACAGTTGTGATGGGACTATGATGATGTCATTGTTTGTGTATGAAACAGCAAACGTATCAATTAGGCCATTAGATGAGAAGACTTTATGGTGAGTCTCATGTAGCAGTTATTTTCATATTTAGTGTATACTACTATGTGTATATAGAGATATTAGCTTTAAATTGTGTGCTAGCATACTTTTATTTGCTATTTTCAATACATTTGGGGATTCACAGTGAAATGTACAGATACCAGCATCTTACTGGGATGTCCTTAACAGTCAAAGATTTGAAGGTTGAATATTGTAAGCTTCTTACTCTGATTACAATTTCAGTGTAATTGGGGGGGGGGGGGCAAATAACTTGCAAGCCAATGCTAGCTAGCTAACAACAACTTTGTTTTTATCAAACATTACTGTTTAATGTGGTGTTGTAACATGTCACCGTCAGTGAAGAAGAAATTAGGTTTATGAGTGGTCAAAGAGTTAGCAAGTTACAAATGTTTGCTAACGCAGCTAGCTTAACAATCCATGAGATGCTGCTATTATTATTCGCTATGAGTGCACAGCTAGTTTGTGAAATTCAGACCTTAATCTGGTAAGTACTGAAGTTTCTTGATGTCATGTGTGTTTTGCTCGAGATAGCCGCCATATTGGAAGTGAAACAACCACTGACCACTAAGAAAAATTTCTTATTTCAAAGAAGTTGGAAACAAGTGTGCTGCTTGTCTGCAGATATTTGGTAATTACTAGCTAAGAACTAGTAAAACTTCAAAAAGTATTAACAATTAAATTGAGACAGCCACACCTTTTAAAATGTGCTGGGTGCAGTTCGAGGCACAACTTTTACTTTGAAGGCAAATGATCTCCATTTTTGCTTTTTGTGTAAACAAGACGGTGTGCTCTAGATGGTTGCCAATTGGTTGGAGATCAGTCTCTACGCCTGTGAGACTTGAGCTTTAATTACTTGATCCTGCACTATCACCATGATTGTCACACATCCAAAATAGTGGAAAAGTTAGTCTCAAGAGATTGACTGCAAAATCTCAATACTCTGTGCAATACATGAAGGTAGGAAAAAAGTACCCAGAAGAGACAAAAAGTTATTTTTCTACTGCTTTTACACATTTTTTTCTCTATCTTGTTTACATGTTAACAACTAAATTTAACACACGCTTACAAAAACCTGACAGCTCTGTCTAAAACCCCTTGAAACCAAAAAATACAAGCACATTGTCCGCTTTTCACTTAGACTCCAATGTGAAATCATACTTTTTTTTTCTCCCCCCACTGAACACACAACACACAGTTGACAATATTTGGCACAGTCTTCACAACTCAGCTCTCTTGTGTTCATGTGCTAAAGCATTGTCTGTCAAAACGCTGAAGCAAAAGGATCAGTTGGCCACACTGATGACTCACAGGTGCAAACACTAGTTACTAAATTGGTCAATTACAAATGAGAACAGAGGGGCGAAGGTGAGTTCTCTAGCTTTGGAGATGAACGGATGACAACGGTGCACAGAGAAATGGAAGGAGAGGGTAAAGAGGGCATAAAAGATAAAGAGGGAGTTGCATTGTAAAAACAGCTGGGTAAGTTTGGGTGAATGGAAAGATGGACATTTTTATTTTTATCAACAAAAATGTTCGAGGAGCTGCTTTTCATTTGATTTTGCAAGATTTCTGTTTACTGCCTTGTTGTGATGCATTTTGTTTTAACGAGTGTAGTTCAAGAAGATTAAATTATCTCACAGTTGAGTTAAAAAAAACATTTTAGATTTCCATTTTAGATACAGGACACAATATATGGATGCATTTTTATAATGCATTTTTCATATTTTAAAAAGAGGACTCCATATTTATTCTATGAAATATGCTTTTATTGTCGATTGTGTCACTTGCATGCATTCATCTCTTTACCAGAGAATCTAGCTGCCTTTAACCCCTGTGTCCTCCATCACTCCTACGAGCTGTTGGGGGTTGTGGAACGAGGGCAGAAGGAGGGCTATTCAATAGACTTCTTACTTTTGTGTGTTTTAAACAAACAAACATACAGGCCCCCCTCCAGTGCAGCACCCACGCCAAACCCAGATGCAAAGGCTAGAGTTTGGGCCAAGTAACATATATTCCCCTGAGTTTATAAGTAAACCGGTGTGTGATGTGAGAAGCATCAACCACATCTCCTGGTTTTAAATCATTTGTGCTGAAATCAGTCACGCTGCTATGTTCATGAAGTTAAGGTAAAGAGGACATTGTGTGTTCGAATGGATACCATGTGATAGAGATGGTGTGAGGCATGACTACATTTAAAGATCTTTTCCTGAAACTTAGCCAAGATGCATGTCCAGAAATCGAACCAAGATGGATAGGGGAGAGACCTTGGGGAGCAGTAATGGTTGTTCTCAGTGTGGTAATCAAACTAATCTCTGTCTTGTTCTCTTACTTGTTTTCTCTTTCTAAAGCTCTTTTAAATCGAGTTTTTCTTTTTCTTTTTTGCTTTCCCGTGTTGCTTTCCTTACATGTACCTCCAATTTTTTTTCCCTGAGTATGAAATCTTCAAAGGATTAGTCCCCCAGTGTTTCCAGTCTCTAGTTACCATGGGATACAGATGTGCTCAAGTTCATTACAGTGTCTCTCAGCATGTGGAATTTCATAATGAACAGACAAATTCACTGTCAAATAAAACATGAAAGCAACGTGGTATTTGCCAAGAGGATATGTATTTGTGGAATAACTCTAATATTGAAGGCTGTACTCCGATGTGTAACAGCTTATTTAATGAAACAATTGTGCATATGCAACCATATAACTGGAAATTTGAAGACAAGGTACCAGGATTTCTCCACAGATTAAATTTGATCTGATCTTTAGCTTAGTCGCAAGTATACAATTTGTCTTTATTCACCAATTTTAGTAATAACTTGAAGTCCAGGCTGGAAAAAGAAAGTGAACTCCTGAATTTGCAGAAGCTTCTTTGGCAACAACAAACTGCAATGAAAGTTTCATATAGCTGCTTGCAAATGAGGAGTCATTTTGAACCATTCCTCCCTCTAAAAGTGTTTCAGTTCATCAATATTTCTGTCATGCCTCAACTGAACAGCCCTCTTCAGGTTATGTTGCAGCATATTAATGAATTAAGGTCAGGACTCTGACTTGGACATAAAAAAAACAGGATTTTTTTTTTTCAACCGTTCTATTGTTGCTTTACTTGTGTGCTTTAAATCATTGCTTTGTCTACCCAAACTCTGCGGAGCTTTTAGTCAGAGACTGCTGCAATGACATTCTCAGATTTAGAATTAATTGTTCCCTCAGTGATTGCAAAGCATCCCGACTGCACCATATGCTAAACAGCCCCAAACCATCATGCTTCCTCTACCATGCGCCATAGGTTTTTTTCCCCTCCAAATGCCAAAATGCCAATGAATTCCACTCTTGTCACAGTAATACACAAAACCTTGTCCCAGAGATGCTGTTGTGTGGAACATCCAGGTGACTTTTTTGGTATCTGCCATTAACAACGTTGGTATTAAGTGTCTTTTTTATAGTAGACACTGAAGTTTCAGTGTCTACTATAAAAAAGACACTGAATCAAAGCTAGTTGTAGAGATTTCTGGCAGTTATTGTGCTCTTGATGTGATCTTTGTAGGATCACAGGCATCCTTTTCCTTAGCTACACTTTCCAGTTCCTCCTGGGGGTTCCCGAGTGATTCCCAGGCCATATGAGGAATATAATTGCTCTGAGTTGTGGGTCTAACCCAGGGTCTCTTCCGAATTCAGGTGCCCTTTTGAGGTGCCCAGACCACCTCCAAAGGGACGGGCTTAAGAGCATCCTAATCAGACATAGACTACCTCAAATGGGTCCTTTTAACACGGGTTGAGAGAACTATGAATTACCACCATATAACCTGGTAGTAAATATATTATAGGGTTACCTAGGCTACCAGAACTTGGAATGTCCCCTAGCGACTAAACATCAGCGACAAAGCAATTCGCTTCCTGTGTGGATGGAGCTTAATTTCATCTCCTGCATTGGAATGCCTGAATCCAAGTAATGTTATTAGCACAGATATTGACTTATTTTTTTTCAGCCTGCACTTTATCACTCAGTGAGATCAGCAAGACTTTAAAAGTAGAACTTTCTGTGTGTTATTAGTGAAATTGTGTTTGTCTGTAAATGTGATTTAGACAAAGATTAGGCTCATTTTATAAGTAATTAATGCAGAAATCCTGGTAATTCTAAAGGGTTCACAAACTTTTGTCTTGCAGCTGTCTCATTATATGATTGGCAGATGCACAAAAGCGAAGAAATGAAAGCAAACATTGCACTTTTTTGTGAAGGAATACTGCTTTACACGCTTCTCCTCCATGCATATCAAATATGCTTTAGCAATTGAAAAGCATAATTCAGGGTGGAGGGAAAACAGAGGAGGCACTCTTGGAGGCAACCTAGCCAATTAATTTGCCGCTCAGATCTCAAAGCCTCACTGGAGAGGTGCTAGGCTACATACCACCAGGCTAATTTGTGTAGTAGGTCTGTATTAAATATATGCATGAGGCTAATTCAGTTAGTGTCGTAGCCCTGTAGCTGTGGTGAGTGCGGCGCTAGCTCCCATTAGCGATGTTTCTGCCTCCAGTGGAAATCAACAGAAGTCGAGGCCGATGCCGCTTTTTTGCATAAAGCAAACAAAATTAAATTTGCTTCGCTAAATCAAAGTGTAGTGCCAAATGTGGGACTCTCTCGCGCTCTCTCCCCTGTTGTCTCTGCCTCTCTGTCTGTCCGTCTGTCTGTCTCCTTTTCTCTCTGAGGCATAAATTACTCCAGAATCATAAAAGAGTAAAAAAAAAATTATAGAGAGAGGAAAAGAGAGATTTTAGTCAAGTGGGATTCCCCCTCCCAAACAATCCCGGCATGCTTTTGCTTACTGAGATGCGTCTCCAGCGTGTTGTGAGAATTTCTCTGATTTCGGCTGTCTTGCTCTGCATGTTTCCCTGTGTGTCTCTGGTTGTACGGTGCATGCATTTACAGGATTTGTGTGTCTCGATCAGCATGATCTCACAGGAAAATTCATATTTATTTGTCAGGAAAATTAAAGTCATGTTCAGCGTGTGATGTGAACAAAAATGGAGCAGACCATGTGGGCAAGTTTTATTTATTTATATTTACATTAACATTACAAAAACCGTGGTACAAACCATATCCAAACCTCATTTTAACTTACAGTTGGTCTTTTGACCATGAGTTAAACTTCATTTTAAACATGTTTCATGCTGAAAATTAGACGTGATGGATTCTCGAGAATGGGATTTAATCATGCGGTCGTGTGAGAATTCATTTATTTTGTGCAGTTTTTATTATCAGATTCAGGTGCCACTATCGATATGTGTAAAAGAGTGTGACAGAGTGTGTTTGTATTAGTGTGTGTGTGTGTTTGTGTGTGAGGGAGACAGATAGATAAGGAATGAGAGCTCCTTGCAGTATGCTGCAGAGCTAGTCAGTAAAAAAAAAAAAAAGGGGGGAGGGAGAGCGCTTGGCTGTTCCTATTGAACTTGACCTGCGGGCCAGATCAATGTATGTGTGAGTGTGTTTGTGTGTGAGAGAGAGACAATCCTGGGGTGTGTGCATGTGTGTGTGCGCAGGTGCGTGTCCACGAGCGTGAGTGCGCGCTGCCAGATCAATGTGTCTCCGTGTGCCACAGAATGAGAGAGCACACTGATTACCCAGGGGGTGGCGGGAGGAAGGTGGAGCGGGAGGAGGAGGTGGGAGGATGGAGGAGGATGATGATACAGAGGGGAGGATGAGGAGTGGAGGGGAGTGGAAGGGGGGGAGGGGGGAAGGGGTGATGAGATTGAGCAGAGGACAGAGCTGAGACCAGGATCAGGAGAGAAGCTCAGCTCATTTCATTTTCATTTTCCCTTCATTTCACTGCGAGCTGTGCCGTGTGCTGGGGCATTCCACACGGATGGGGTGCCAAAAATTTAGATCCACAGCCAGATGGCTTAGATCAGTCGGGAAATAGCAGCACAATCTGAATGCGATGGGATGGTTTTGGGGGGGTCAGTGAGCCATGCTTCTTGAACCCTCTTGCTATGCTCTTTTTCTTTTTTCCTCTGTTCGTTAAGCGCCTATACATTAATAAACTCTCACATGACCAGAGAGATGCAGTTTATATGGCGTAGACATGAAATTCAACCAGCCTCAAGGCCACTGACAAGATTTCTTCATGTGTGTATCAAGATGTTTGCTGTCTGTGTGCCTTGTCTTGCTTTAAAAAAAAATGTTTTTTATAGTTAAGAGTATGAAGGACTGTGTAGCAATCCTCAGCACTGCAGGGGCTCCTCTCATCTCTGTGTACGTGTGTGTGTGTGTGTGTGTCTGTGTGTGTGTGTGTGTGTACGTGTGTGTAGGTGTAGGTGTGTGTGTGTGTGTGTGAGTTCTGTTTGCAAACCCCTGCCCGTGTCCAATCAGCATGTAGCCTGTGTAAAGTGTATGTGTGTGTGAAAGGCAGACAGAAGAGGCTATGAGTGGAGGTACGAGGTGATCTCCTGCCTTCTCTCTGAAGGGTTATACTTCATCTTCCATTCATATTTGGATGAAAATGTACGGCTAATAAAAATCGTACAGCAGCTAAAGAACTGTTGGCATTTTCACCACTTGCGGAGAAAATTAATTCCCAGATTTTTACATTTAATTGAAGAGAGTCACATAAATGCCTTTTTTTACTAAACAATCAATTGTAACAGGCAGACTCTTATTTTCAGCGAAGAGTGGAGCTCTCCAGTGTCTGCATCAGGCATTTCAGTGCACACTGCCAGAGAATTTTAACTAAACTCAACTTTGACCCCTAAATATGCCGGCTTTTATGACTGTGTCCAATGCTGTTTTAGCTTTGACAGGCAGTGAATTGGGCAGAGTGATGGCATCAGCTTTGCTAGGGATGTGAAAGAAGCTGAATTCGAGAAAGCCTCATTTTTTTCTGCAGGGACTGAACAAACAGAACAAAAAAAGACAAAACAAAAGTTTTATCTTACCAGCTACAATTTTTAGAGTACCTCTATCCCTTATGTTTTATGGGAACCCATGGTTGACCTTAAATAGTACAAATGTATCTTGCAAACAAGGGGAAAAGGAAAGAATCATCTCAAACTCATATAAAATTACCCCTTTTCAGGCATTAAAAGATGAATTAACTTGTCCAGGAAAGAAATGCAAATAATTCTTAGAGATGCCCTAACTTCTTAAAACCTTCTGCTGGTGCAAGCGCTGGAACAAACTGTTACTACGCTATCTGTGCTGACCTCAATCACAAATGTGACGGTGAAGTCAGATTCCACTGTTAAGTGCAGGATTCAAATACAAGTTCCTTTTTAAAATGATTTCTGTGTAAGGTTGTGCTGCTATGAATTTTTCCACAAATGTGCATTTCAGTGTAAATCAAGCTCTTCGTGGCAGTTTTTAAAACTTCACTTTAAACAGCTTGTAGCTGCAATGAACGAAAAATTTAATTAAATTCTTGGTAAAGTAAAATCGCTATGCAACTTACCAATTTCAAATAAATTTGCTGGTTATTATTATATAGCCCTTTTCTACTCAAGCACTCAAAATGCTTTAGACAACATGCCTCATTCAGCTATTCACGCAAACACTTTTTATGCCTCAGTGCTTTCTAGCTAACTCTCCAATGGACGCACCAGAGATCAACTTGGGGTTCAGCATCTTGCCCAAGGATACTTTGGCATGGTGCAAAAAAACTCACCAACCTTCCAATAAATAGACGACCCGCTTTACCTTCTTAGCTACAGCCACCCTTCTTCGTTCAAGTTCTTATTTTTTGCTTGAAGAGTTTACACTACCATCACTGGGTTATTAGCCAGTAACCTTTACCAGGAATAGAAATCATAGATTAACACTGAGTGACATTTCAACCCCGTGTTACCTGTGTATCTACTGTAAGTGATGCATTGCAAGCCAATAACCTACATTACATTACAGTGTCCGTGTAGCTGAAGAAGAAAAGATAAACTGCATTGCTGTGTTAGCATGTATTAATATTGCAATTTAATTAATTGTTTAGTTCAGTTACCTAGCTTCATTTTCTTTTGCTGCAAGTTAACATTGGATTGACTCATGAAGATGTGACTGTATCTGCCTGCAAACATTTATATAAGTAATAAAATCGGATACTAGTATCAGCAATTATATCACAAGACAGAGTCTTCGCTGTTTAACACATATGTCCAAAAAATGTTTTTTTAAAATCACGAAAATCATTTTATGAAGCAATAATTCTGTAATTAAACACATTTTGCACCCGAAATGAGACCCCATCTTTACACAGTCACTGATGAGCTGTTTAATATTTTAAAGGGACTTACATGTTCTGCAGTGATCACAAGTGGACGTGTTTTTTTTAATTAATAGTTTCTAATGGCACATTGTTTTTTCATTGTTATCGATGCGAGTCAAATCTCTTTCTTATGTCCCATTTAGCCAGTAAACTAGCGATAGCAAGGCTAACCTACTTGTTTCTACACAGCACACCTGTCCTCTCTTTTTCAGTCAAATCAGCATCATTTCTTGGCTAATCGCTAGCCGTCTTACACTGATGCGTGTGCACTGTGTTCAGCTTGTTTCAGGTAAATCTCAGATATTATTGTGAACACAACCCAAAGTTAATCTTCTGAACTCCTAGCAGTTTCTCTATTTCTAAAAAAACCTAGAGTTTGGCCAAACTCTAACAGTTATAAGAGTGAAACTATAGTGACTTCCTCTTTAACATAGATTTGGCTAACATACATTTGGCTGTTAGAAGAACTCTCTGGTACAGGTTTCCAAAGCAATCTAAGATAAATAATAAGCCACTGCATGAAGTAAGCATCATGTTAAACATTAAATAAATAATAACCTAATCTAACCTAATCTGAATAATCTTTAGGACAATATATACAAAGCAGAAAAAATGTTTTACGTTAACAACATCTTGATAGCTGGTACACAAAATTCTTTATAGCTGTGACAACAGTTGGCATGAACCTCACGGTGGCTGTGGCCATGTGCTCGTGACGGTACTTCTCACACACTGGAGCTGTTTAGTTCCCACAACATTTGACCTACGTCTCACACACCATTCATTCATACAGAGTTTCTTAAAGACTCAGCTGGCAATCTGGAAACCCACTGGCTGTTGTTAATGAGATATTACAAAATGTAAGTTTAAGTAAGAACTGGAAAAACAGATACGTGTATTAGGAGGGCAGTGCTGGATTTACAGGTAAAGATGTGACTGTGTACGTGACAAATAAAAGGAGTTTGAAGGTGAGGGAAGATTCAGGACGTAATAGGAAAGGGACTAATGGGTTAAATGTTAAAGCATAGTGGAGCATCATTTCAGACATTACCAGAGACATTTATATTGAACAGAACTTACAGATTGTTGTTTTTTGACATTTCTAAAAAGAAGCTTCAGAAAATCTGATCAAATCAAAATCAGAAATGTGTGGAGGAAGTGTGTTTTTGAGACTGTTTGACGATCTGATGAGTGGTTCTGAAGAAGACGCTGGCAGCTTTGTTACAGCACATTTCATCCCAGGTTGCTTCTTTTGTTTAATGTGACTCAACATTTTTCTGCGAGGCTTGTTGTTATTCTGAATAAAAGTCATGCTGTCCGTGAAGAAAACTGAAGATGTGTGTCACATGTAGGCTAAGGTCACGGTTAGTTACATCTAAAATATCAAGTAAAACGCAAGCTGTGATTTAAAAAAAAAAAGTTATCTATAAAGCAAACATTCACATCACAAGTGCCTACCCATTTGTAATTCCACTATGGACCTCAAACTGGGACAGAGAGCAAACATCAGCTGTTGTGTCCAGCCGAACACGTGACCTCTATATGTGAATGCTCGTAATTGCCCCTAAATAAACAACTGTGAGTAATCAAAACTGAAAGACCAAATTAATGCAGAAGCAGATGTTAATGGACAGTTCGGTTGCAGATTATTATTATTTATTTATTTGTTTTTGGTCACAGTAATTTCCCAGAACAGACTAACGATGAGCAATGAAATGCTGTCGACTGAGTGAAGACGGAAACCGCCGGTTGTGCGGTCAACTTGAAACGACATCAATCATACGCAACCGAAGAAACACAGACAAAAACTGCAGACTGATCTCCACTTTTAAACTGTAAATCATAACAAAGTGCTTTAAAACATACTACTTTAAAAACAAGCTGTACATTCAATAAAAAAGAAAAGTACAGTTTGCTTGTTGCTGACTTTAGCTTTATCAAAGCTGTTTTGACGATTTCACACATTGCAGCAGTAGCTACATCCACGTGTGATATTAGGACAGACACACACACACACACACACACACACACTGCTCTCTGTAACCCCTGCCTGTGTAGCTGTACCCCAGGAGGAAATTGAATTGGAGAGTTGACCCCGCCTGACACAAGGCAAGCACCATTGATTTTTATTGAAACATGAGCCATCAATACCGAGATTGCTTTTGATTCATGGGGTTTCTTTGCCCGTGTTTCCCCAGCGAACGGTGCAGGCTGGATTTGATTATCACTTAAGTCATCTTGTTGTTGTAATTTCAGTTGTGGCACACATAAATGAATCCAGAACCTCATGAATTATATTAGAGAAACTGTTTCATTTCAAGCAAATTAATATTAGATATTTAAAAATAAATAAATAAACAAATTGGCTCCGCTTTCAGCAGCAACAACTATTGTTTTTGAAAGTGAACACTAATGAAATTTGAAGTTTATCGACCAGGTTAATAAAGGTATTCTATACAGACTATGTAACATTATGACCTGAATACCTAAACAGACGAAAACAGTCACACCTTAAAGTCCTAGTGAGTGTTGTTTGAGAGTTTTGGTCGTATCACAGAATCTTTATCAAATCAAATTATACATTTGTGAATTTGATTATTTCTTGTCTTGTGATTGTTGAGGTTCCTTTGTAATATTGTAAGTTTTGTACCTTACAGTATAAAGCTGTTGTTGGGAATTAGCACTATTTAAACAACAGGATTTCCACAATTTCCCCCACTTTATCCAGTTCAAGAAGAATGGCTGGAGCCTAACCGAGCTGCGATAGGACAAGAGCTGTGGTACACCCTGGATAGGTTGCCAGTTTCTCGTGTGTGTGTGTGTGTTAGTGTGCTGCATCGTACTGGTGGGAAAGCTGTGCCCTCCCTCTCCCACACTAGAGAGCTCTATTGGTTTAGGGAGAGTGAAAGTGTTTATAGGTATTCTCTAACGTGCTAACCAACTCACAGATTTGTATGTATGACTTGCACTGTCATAATGTTACAGTGTGTGCCTCTTCTTTAATACACTGCACACTTGTGATGTGTTTAAAGTGATAAGTAAATGTTAATAGGTCTGGCCTGATAACATCTTTTAAAAATAAGGCATCTATTGTGAAAAAGGGACTGGTCGTTCAGACGTGAAGACGAGGATGATATGTTCAGATACTTACACTGCATGCTTTCTCTTGGCTGCTGTAGCATGTCTTATCTTCAAGCTAAATACGATCACCTCTTGTGCCCAGCGTCACAAGCTTGTTTGGATGATTGGAACATGGTCACACGTGATCATATGAAATGTTTTAGTGGGATTTCAGTCATCGGATGCTGTGACCTGCTTCTCAGCTGACCACTTAATTCTATCAGGACTCTGGACAAAGAGCATCGCTCTGCCTCTTGATCACGGTTATGACCACACAGCTCACAGCATTAATGAGCCCTTTACAGGCAAAATCATGTGCACATTCATGAGCACATGGACACAAAAACACACACTAATGCTTTTATATGAACTAATTACAGACAAACACGTTTGATCTGCGCTCAGGTACTTAACAACGCGCACACACACCCATACTCGCACACATTTGACTGATGAAAGCCAGCACAGTGCGGCTGTGGTGGTGCATACTGATGCGTAGCCAAGAGCTCCCCGCTGGGCTTAGCTTGATCCCAGTGTGCCCCTGATGGCTTGGAGACTCTGAAGATCTACTCTATGGTTAACCTGCAACATACACTCAAATACGTGCATGTCCACACACACATACACACACACACACACTCCTAACAAAGCTTCAGTATGTTTTATGGGGCTGATTTTGGCTTTCGGCACACAGCCACAATTCACTGTCACCAGAAAACAAAGCACGAGCGACCTGTGTGAAGCTGTCAGTGCTGCTTGTAGCTAGGACTCTTTTCCTCTCTAACACACGCTGATAGACACTCATATTTCCTGTGGTAACAAGCGTGAAAGTGGCCTCATAAATCCAAAGTGATTTTACAGAGACCACATCAGCGGCCTAAAGGAGATGTATTATGTAAATAAAACAACATGCCGTCTGTAATGCTGCCTTGTTGCTACCAGCAGATCATAATGACTCAGTGGGAGACTTTCAGTTGAATACAGCAACAGTTCGATTAGGTGTACATGAGTGTGTGTGTGTGTGTGTGTGTGTGTGTGTGTTTGTGTGTGTGTGTGCAGGCAAGCCCCCACGCAGACACACTCCTCCACTACATGATTTGATATTTCATCATAAGTCTGTATCCCAGCGTGATGTGCTTCTTTGTAGCCTGCTATGGTCCAACAATCTGTGAGCAGAGCACGGGGAAGGCAGGGCCGGTGCACTTCCGTGGTGTCACGCACAAACACACAGGCACCAGTCACACTGTTTATTAAAGGTGAAAGAGCGAGGAAGTGTGTGTGTATGTGTGTGTTTGTGTACAAAAGCTTGCATGCAAACACCAAATGGACTCGAGCACAGTTGGGTCTTCGCTGTGCGCCACAACAGCGTAAACATGACTCAGATTCGCATATTCAGTCATTCACACACACACACACATCCGCACACACACCTACACACGCCCTAACGGCTCGCCCAGCTCCGACCCGTGATGGATTGGCTGCACTCCTGCCGTGACAGACGAGCGATGGATGGAGAGCCGAGAAGATGAAGGGAAGAAAGGGACAGAGGAGGAGGAAGAGGAGGTGGGAGGGGTGGGGTGAGGGTGTGTGCATGCATGCGCGGGTAGTGTTGGAGGAGAGAAAAAGAGCTGAGTGCAGTGGTCTTGGTGCCAGGGAGGATCTTACACGGGGGCCAAGCAGATCATTTCCTCCTCGGCAGCACGTGTCATTTCCTCTAAACAAACAGCCCTTCTGTGGACATGAGAGAGGCTGAAGGTCTGCCCTGTCAATCTCTCCCCTCTCTCCTCTGCCTCTGCCTCCCTCTGTCCTTCTTTATCTCCTCTATGAGCCTCTGTGTGTGTGTGTGAGTAGGAGGAGTGTGCATTATTTATGCGTATTAGTGCTGTGAATGAAAGAGCAAGAGCAGTGTTTGTGTTATGTTGAAAACTGCTGTGAACATCTGGAGGGGAAAAAAGCAGCTGTTTTGAGTGTGAATGGCTGCTAAGGTGCAGAAATAAGGTAAAAGAAAAAAAAATATTCCCGCTTCTTAAATGTAAGCATCTGTTTCTATATTTTCTTTGATGCACTATGCAGGATTAGTTTAAAAGAAAGAAAACTTGTGTGTGCAGGTGGTGCAAAGGTGACCAAACAACCTTGCATTTGCTGCATCCTACACCCCTATCCTACACCTACACCCACATTTTTCTCCCTTAATTAATTCACTTTTTCAAATGAATGTAAAGATGCCGTTGCATTTATTTCAACTAAGAGTAATCTGTACTTATGCGTGCATCACTGCAGAAACTTCGCCTGCCACGCCGTCGCTGCAGTAAACAGCCATGTTAGGCATAGTGTCACACACGATTTGTGTTTTCCAGTCAGGAGTGTGCCTTGTGTGCTACCCACCAATTTAACTTGCTCCTAATTACGCACTTAAAGACGTAATTAGGCCTGCTTGTTCCAGTGCTGCACACAGAGACATGACAGTTGGCCACATCTGTGGAGAGGGAAGGGTTCACCCGTGGTCAGGCAAATATGCAAACACAGATGCATTTTAATGAACATACGCTAACGTAACATACAATAGAAAGTGAGAGTATTTGCCCCTTCCTGATTTTTCTAAATGTAATTTTTAATTTATTCATTTTTGCATTTATGTCACGCATACATTTTCAGGTCATCAAAGTATCTTTTATATTAAACAAAGATAACCAGAGTAAATACAAAATGTAATTTTTAAATCAAGAAATCCCTTAAATAGAACCTGTTTGACAAAGTGAAGCAGGTTAAAAGAGCTTTTTTTAAAAAAGTAACACGTCATGCCACGTTTTAAAGAAACTCAAAAACATCTGAGAAACAAAGTCATGGACATCTGTCAGTCTGGAAGAAGTTACAAAACCATTTTTAAGGCTTTGTGTCACAGTCATAGTGGCACAGTCGGAGCCATTATCCACAAATTGAGAAAAAACAGGACAGTGATGAACCTTCCCAGGAGCGGCCAGCCTTCCAAAATTACTCCAAAAGCACATCGGTGACTCATCCAGGAGGTCACAAAAGAGCCCAGAACAACATCTAAAGAACTGCAGGCCTCACCTTCCTCAGTTAAATTTAGTGTTTATGACTGGGCAAAAGTGGCATCTATGGGAGAGTTCCAAGACAAAAACCACTGCTGACCAAAACACCACATTGTCATCTCACAGGACAACTTGCTATAAATGATGGAACCATGAATTATTCTCTCTACCAGAAAATCCTGAAGGGGAATGTCCGGCCATCAGTTCATGCCCTGAAGCTCAAGTCACTCGAGTTATGCTGCAGGAAAACGATCCAAAGCACACCAGCAAGTCCACCTCAGAATGGCTCAAAATAAAAAACTGTTTTGGAATGGCCTTAAATCTGATTGAGATGCTCTGGTATCACCTTAAACAGGCTGTTCATGCTTGAAAAACCTACACTGTGGCTGAATTAAAACAATTCCGCAATGTGAAAGACTCACTGTCAGTTATCACAAAAGCTTGATTGCAGTTCTTGTTGCCAAGGGTGGCACAACCAGTTATCAGGTTTAAGAGGCAATTACTTTTTCCACACAGGTTTGGCTAGCTTATTCCCTTAATAAATGAAATCATTTTTTAAGAACTGCATCTTGTATTTACTCGGGTTATCTTTGCCTGATATTTGTTTCATGATCTGAAACGTGTTAACTGTATATGTCAACAAATCTGGTTTATCTGCTGTGGGTTTAGGTGGCAGAAAAAGCTCATTATACTCCTCTTAATTTCAATAAAATCCACATTTATAAGTACACAGACTGTTTTTTCATCACTTTCACAAGGCTTACATAAAATGTTCATCAGCAAAAAACCTAAACACACAATTGTGAAGCACAATAAAGACGTTAAAACATCAAATGTGCGGAAAATTCCCACTCAGCAATTATTAGCATCTTTCTCATGTTCGTTATATTTACAGCCTTGATCTACTAGCAGCATTTTTAAAGAAATGCATGCACATGTTTATTTAATTGATTGCGCGTTTTCTTTTTGCTTTATTTTTTTAACATGAAGTAATAATAGTCTTTGTCGGGGGTGGGGGGTGTTGGGAGGCTAAAACGTTCCACAGATCTAAAAGAAACTGAAATAATTAAAAACTACCCCTTTGACTTTACACACAGTCGAACCTAAATATATTGAGTGAAGCAGATTTGAGTACTTAGCTCTTTTAGGCACAATATCTAACAATATCTAGCAAACTGCTTCAGTCAGCATGCCCTTACATATGCTGAGGTGTACTTTATACTTCTGACATCCTGCTTAGTGTTCCCTCCTCCTCTGTTCCCTCTTTCTGAATGACACTGTCTACAAAAAAGGGAGAAGAAGTTACCACCTTTAAAATAACCAAAAAAAGTTAATAAATGTGATCAAAATAAAGATACAACACCATGGGAAATCAGACACAACTGCACAGACGCACCTAATCATTACCTCAACAAGCATGGTGGGGCTCCGAGGCACTGAGCTACAAGAAGAATGAAGCACCAGCCTTCGTCTGAACCTTGGGATATAAGCAGTGTGTGTGTGTGTGTGTGTGTGTGTGTGTGTGTGTGTGTGTGTGTGTGTGTGTGTGTGTGTGTGTGTGTGTGTGTGTGTGTGTGTGTGTGTGTAGCAGCCCTCACTCTCTAGCTGGCTGCTGCTTAAGAATCCAGTCACATCTCTTGCTAGCAGGCAGGCAGTAAGGCGCTTTCACGCTCACAGGTTTGCTTTGGTTGGGTCTAATACCCTTTCTCTGTGTGTGTGTGTGTGTGTGTGTGTGTGTGTGTGTGTGTGTGTGTGTGTGTGTATGCACGTGAGCATATGCCTAAATCCGACTGCATGTGTGTCTTATACCCACCACTTCTTTGTTTCTTTACTTTGTGTTAACGTGCGACAGTTGTGTGCTCAAGTTTATGACGTGTGTGTGTGCGTGCGTGTGTGTGTGTTGGCTCTCGGCGGCACTGATAAACCCACTTAGACTCTCCCCTGATCTGTTCGCTTTGGGCTGGCAGCCCCCTGCCTTGGTTGAAACACACACACACATACACACTCACACACTCGGAGCCCTCTGCTTTAGTTGCTAGCTGATCTGTGACAGCCTGCCACTCAAACGCAGCTCCGTTGAGACACTGCACAAAGGAGTAGAGGAGGCTGAGAGAGGAGGGAGGAAGGGGAAGAGGGAAAGGAGGTGGTGCTGGTGGTGGTGGTGGTTGTGGTATTGGGGTGTGAGAGGGGGGTATCAGTGTCTTTCTTCCGGGTGCCTGCTAGCTCCCGCTCTCTGGCTGTCTTCCTTATCTCCCTGCTCCTCACTCTCCTCCAACTGACTGGCTTTGGCAGCTGCTCCTCACTCCCCAACACATCTCCCCTTTCCTGCGCCTCTATTCCCCTCTCTTACTCCCCCCCCTCCATTTTTTTCTATTTCTTCCTGTCTTTATTTTCCTACCTGACCAAATGTCAGTTCATCTCGCTCTCATTTGCCTTTTCAAGACAGGAGGACTTAGTGGCAGATGAAAGAGAATGGGAGAGAGAGGCAGGGCGCATCATAGAGACAACCTGCGAAGGCATTTGGCAAGGAAAAAAAAGGGTAGTGTATGAAACAGGAAAACATGGCTTGTTGAGGGAATGCACTGAACTGACCAAAAGAAAAACAGAAGGAATGAGGGGCGAAAGCAGAGTGGAAGAGCAGGTAAAAAGCTGTGCTTGTAAATGCACATTTTTGTGTGTGTCCTGGTTGTGTTAGTGAAATGCAGCTAACATACAGTAATAATGCAGCCAGCAGCTTCCAGTGTTTGAAAATCCACCAAATACACGCACAGTATAGACAAATGAATTAAACACTATCTACACATCTATATTTAAGGCATATATTTAAGGCTTTTTAGCGTTAATAATAAATCACATTACTAAGCGGAGTGCTTGTAATAAATTATCACTGTCTCTGGATGCAGTTACATGCACATGTTCTCCCTGCTAATTGGAGATTTCAGATCGACTGCTTTTAGAGGTATTTTTAACACACGCTGCTGTTTACATCTGTAAACACACTTAAAGGCACTGGAACAGACAGGTTCCTACAGGTGATAAATAAGAGATTCATTTGTCTTCCTTAGTTGGTATCTTATCTGTCTGACACTGATCAGCAGCCGAAAGATGGCTATCTTTTTGTCTGTTCAGAGCAGTAGCTGCTAGAGTTTGTAGGCTATTTATTAAGTAAATGGAAGAGAAACACTTCAGCTCAGAAGCTGCCAATTTTGGAAAGGTCACAAGCATATCTCGGCTACTATCAGAGCAGAGGAACAGGGTACCACCTTTGCAAACATCTCACACCCAGAGACTGTTTATACCTTGTAGCATAACTGTTGAATAAAAGTGATATAATATGATGCTTACATTCCTGCAGCACCTTTTCTTGTCGCCAGTGTCGCTAACGTAACTGTGATTTCTTTGTTGTTGTTCTTATATTGACTGACAGGCACCACAAGACACAAATGAAATTTCCAAAAGGTCAAAAAATACCGCTACAGTACCCCACACATTTACATGAACACAGAGGACACTCAGAAAGGAAGCAGCAGGTCAGATTGTTCAGATGATAGGATATTTCTTGTGAGTGGTTTACAAAAAGCTTTGCTTCACTCCTCTCCACTAGGGTTCCTCTGGCTGAGATGTTTATATAGAGTGGATAATAGAGTGCTTTAGTTCTTTGTGCAAAATCTTATAAAAGATGAGAGTACTGATGAGTTCTTTCTCGCTTCTTTCATTGAATAAAAGGATATCACCTACCTAACAAACCATCCTAACAGCACCCTGAGGCTAAAGTACGTGGCATTTCTCTCGTGAGTTGGTGGAGACCAAAACAGAGCGACGCATGAATGATGAGAGATGATAAATATTCATATTTGTGCAGCTACGGCCCATTTAGAATTAACAGCAAACCTAACACTCATGACCTGTGACTGTGGGATGAAGCAGGAACGCTTGCAGAAGGATCCACACAGGCTCCAGCTGATCAGCGTGGGTTCCTCTGTGACTTTAGTTTTGTTATAATGAATAAATCCAAAGCGAAGAGTCCGCTTTGTGACGAACGCAATAATATGTGTGTCTGGCCCTGGCGAATCAGGTATAGAGCATCTTTAAAGGGCTAAAAAAAAAAAAGAGGAAAAAATCAATTTTCTCGTCAGCGTGTGGCTGCGAAAGCAACGCTACAGCAGCTTCTGCCACTGCATTTCATTAAGGTGAAGACTGTGTGAAAGTGAGAAAACAGTGTGTGACAAAACAACTGAGATAATGGAAGCTTCTATATACGAGGCAGGCCAGAGGGAGAGAGATAAAGAAAGATGCAGCGGGACAGAGTCGGGGAGGGGGAGGACAAATAGAAATAGAAAAAAAACAAGGCAGTGATCCCCAACGAGCTGGGATGGATGACAGGAACAAAGTTGGCTGTAGGTGGAGTAAAGAGACAAAAGATGGAGCTTTGCCGTGAAAGAGAAAGAGCGTGCTCAGCAATATGGATCCATAGCCCTGGGTTAGAGAAGACGGAGGGAACTCTTCATCAGCACCTCGACTCCTGCCAATATCGCTGAGTCATCATCGTCCTCTTGCACAACTGCAGGATTCAAAAAAAGAAACAGAAAGCCTCCCCAACCATCACCTTGATTATTTCATGTCAGCCATGTCACTGTCAGTATCATCACGTGCATCATTCACTATGAGAGAAAATCCAAACACTCACTTTTTAAAACCACTTTCAGATTGAATCAGAAGTTGTTGGTGGAGTTCACCCCTTTAACTGTTCTTCCGAAAGCCTAGTGGGAGACGCCTGGAGCTATTGGGCATCTTTCCCAGCGCCAGCCTCGCACCTGCTCCTGGCAAAAACAGAATAACTATGCAAAACTCTTTTCCACTCTCGCAGACTCCCTCTCCTTCCTTGTTTCCTCTCTCCCTCTTTCAGTTTTTAATTAAACAGAAGCAGAGGGCTGCGAAAACCTGCTACTAATTACACAGCCGCTGCCTCCCTCTCTCTCACTCTTTCTCTTCCTCTCTGCCTCTCTCCCACTCGCTTCTGTTTGCTCCTTTCCTCTCCATTCCCTTCACTTCTCTCCCTCACTCTGAGCCGAGCTGGAGCTCCGCCAACAGCCTGTGGAATCACTTACCAGCTACCACGACGGGAGTGGAGGGGGGTGGGGGGTGGGAAGAGAAGGTACAGTTGTCGGCGTGCGAACACAAAAATCCGAGACATCGCACGTGTGCACGCGCACGCTAAGATGCAGACGAGCCCATTCACAAGTCAAAATGTGCAAAAAGCAGGCTTGCAGACACACACACGGGTCACACTCAACACATCTGAAGGTGCTTACCCATTTAGCAGCTTTGCTTTCTCCACTGTAACTGTGTTTGTGTGTGTGTGTCTGTTTGTTTGTGTGCGTGTGTGTGTGTGTGTGGCAGGCAAGAGGGTGATCAGCTCCCTAATGAGAGAGAACACTAATCATATTTCACACTGACACAAACACAATCACAACATCTGTATCTAATGCGGTCCGCCCTCTTATTCCTCCCCCACTCTCCTCCACTGAGCTTCCCTCCCCATCTCCTCCCCTCATCATCGTTCACCTCAATCCCCCCACCCCCCGCCGGCTTCCCCCTTCCTCGGTTTCACTTTCTTTTCTCCCATCCTCATCCTCTCTCACCCCCCCACCTCCTTCTGAAGTAATCAAGCAGGGATGCAGACTGACACCTCTCCCTCTCTCTTGCCATTGCTTCATACCCTCCTCTGTCTCCATTCATCAAACTGCATACCTCCTTCTTTCTCCCTTTCCGCCTTAATACAGAGCTCCCTTATTCAAGCTTGCACTTTGAAGGGGTGGTTATCCAATCCATCACACAGATCATAACGTACACACACACACACACACACACACACACACACACACACACACACACACACACACACACACACACACACACACACACACACACACACACACTCCTACCATGCATCTTGCAGGGCAGCGTGTGAGTTAAGAGAAAGAGCAAAAGATTAAATGAGTGAAATGGGAGGAAACAATGGCAGAGATAGCATAAAGACAAGTGTAGCATCACATCCACAGAGGAAACATGCGGTAATGGCTGTCGGACAGAGGAGGGAGTGATAAAACGGGAGTGGTAGCTTGATGATAAGGGGAAGAGGGAGCAGATAGAGAGAGATTGCAGCTTTAGCTAAAGTAGCTGGACAGCAGGAGTGGGCGGGACACAGAAGCCCCCCTCTCTGCTGCAATCAAGCCTCTGTCACCATCTGGACGCCATTTTAAAACCATCAGCTCTGGCTCCCCATGTAAACAAGGGCGCGACCCCTAACATGCTCCCCTCCCTAAATGGGCTCTGTCTGGCATCTGCAGACCCCAAAATGGCTGACTTTGTAGGGTGAGAATTGGAGCCAGAATGGCAGACTGATGGTCATATGGGGGAGGGCGTTGTGTTTTTCATTTATGAGGCATTTCTGACTGCGCACAAACGATGTAAAGTTGCTCAGAATGTGTTTGTTATATTGTTCAACTGATAGCGCTGCAGGAGAGGTCTGATTCAAGATAAGGAAGCAGGTTTGGGATTATCAGGACAGCATGTCAGAACCAAGTAACTCTCTATTCCCATGGACCGTACAGTAATTAACCTAGCATCATGCAAAAGTGGAAAATTATCAGTTGATTTGTATGCAGTGTTGGTTTGAAAGGTAGTCACTAAAGGTAGTCTCTCCATTTAGTCAATATAACAGGTAAAATCATTTATTTTTTCATCATAATTTGACATCGACTTTCTCAGTTAGTTAATAAACAGAAGAAAAAAAAGAGGTCACAGCTGATGGCTTCAAATAACCAGTTTTATCAAACCACACTTAAAAATCTAATGTCTAATCATAACGGACCGGGAAGAGCAGCAAATATTCATTTTGAGAAATCAAAACTGATAATTAAATTAAGAGGTCTGTGCTTTTTTTTTCTAATCTCAACTGACTAATCATGTAAAATGCACTCTATATACTATATATATAGTAGCAAACGTTACCATTAAAGGACCAACATTGAATTTGTGTTTAAAGATTTTACTGTACTGTGCTGTAGTAAATACATGCTTTACAGTTAAATACAGTCATCTATTGTGTTTTCATTGTAATGTTCTTTTAGTATTCCTTCAGTAATCTCCAGAAGCAGTTTACTAGTGTAAGATGTATAACCGTACTTGCTCTTTCAGGTACCCTGAATCACTTCTTGTCTTTCTTGAACTAAGACAAGACATCAGTCTTTGTCATAACTTCCCTGCTCCTCACTCGGCACTGTTATGGGAGCGCCGCTGTATTCAGCACTTTAACAAACAGCCGGAAGATGAATCACTCCAGGAGTCTTGGTCGTGATGGTGCATTGATGGCTGAAGCTTAATATTGGAAATCACACATCACACGTCCGCAACATGTGAGTCAAAGCTTAAACACAACATAAGTGAAATAAACATCACAACGCCATTTAAATAATGCTGTTAGCTTCAACAGCTTTTACATGTCAATCAGTCACCGCCTTAAATAAAGAAAAAAAAAAGTACTGTGGAGCAGCTTGGTTGTAATATTTGTTCCTTAAAGACACGATCACGGGTAGAATTTTATGAAGAACGATGCATTAGTGTTCAAAATGTCCTGCATTTTTCTAGGCGTCCACTGCTGTATCACTCCTCTGGGAGAAAAACAAAATGTTTTGAAAATAGTTTTAACAAACCACCAAGAGAGCCGCGTTTTTCTCAAAAACAAATGTTAGCTATTGTGGCTGTCCCACCAACAGGTTGACTTTAATTGGCATTTAGATTAATGCAAACAAACATGTAAACAAGCATTATGAATGGCAGATTATCAAGAATTATGATGCGCTTACATGGGTGTGGGACGTAGATAGAGAGATAGAGTCTGTGACAGTGAAAAACAGAGGGAGCATGTCAGGGGGATGTGTGTATTCCTGTGGGAGGCTGTGTGCATGCGTGTTTCCTGCATGTGTGTGTGTGTGTGTGTGAGAACATGAGTGTTTGCGTGCCTCAGAGAGAGAAACAGTTGAAGATCTGATGCAAAGTTCAGACGCATGCACACACACACATGTGCACGCACACACACAGAAACATATCGCAGGCAGCGGAGTGATAATGACATGGAAATGATATGGTAATGATATGGTAATCTGGCAACATTATTCTGCCCACCAGAGACTAGGAGGGAGAAGAACCTGCCACACACACACACACACACACACACACACACACACACACACACACACACACACACACACACACACACACACACACACACACACACACACACACACAGAGAGAGAGGGAGCAAGCAGAGATCTATGCACTGACATGGCAAAGGAGAGTGAGACCAGTGTGGGGGAAGGTGTGTAACGTTAAAGTGTTAACGGTGAAACGTTAACACACGGTGGTTTGGTTTCTATATCATTACTTTGTTGATTACACAAGACTTTTAACAGTAATCTAACTTAGTGCAAAGTGTATAATTTTTTTTTAAAATAAACTTAAAATTGAAAAGCTGTGGTGTTCTGCAGAAAAGAAGTTCTCCAAGCATTTTGACAAAAAATTTCAATTCAAACTCCCAGTTGACTTATTAGTGATTTAGACCTTTTATTCTAATGACCCCTGATGACAACTCCAAAAGCTCAAGCTGCTGTTGCAAAAAGCACATGAGATGGAGCTGGAAGTTTTGGAATTAACTTTTTGCTGAGCTGCAATGCCCAAGGTTAAGAATAAACTATCATGCTAGAAACTTATAATTACACACACACACTTACATAGACACACATACAGGCAGACGGAGAGTTATGTGAGAGAGCATAATGCAAATGTAATGTAATAGGAGGAAACAGACCTAAAAGCATCAACATAAAGAAGATGGCCATAAAGCACTAATAGATCATTTATTAGACAGGATGCGAGTATCCAGAATGAATACAACACCGCCACCCTCTGGAAAGACCTATTCACTACAATATTTCCAATGAAGAGTGTATCCAATATACTGACTGTACAAAAAAAAATAAAATAAAAAAATGACTGTAACTTGGAAGGCAGGCCAACCTGTTTCTGTCAGAGTGCCTCAGTATGTTTATGTATATGTATTAAGATAGTTATTAAGATAGTTATACCGAATATCAAAACATTCAGGTGTATTGACTCTGATGAGTTTAAGGAAAGAAGATTAATATTATAGTCATTTGGTGACGACTCTTTCAGACATACTATAGTTATTTATTCTCAAATAGTTATTTTATATGTACTCTTTCACAGACTATACAATATTTGAGCCATTTGTGTAAAAGTGATTAATCATGTCACCTGCGCAAAAACAACACAGAAATATAGAAATATCAGAGCAGAATGTAAACAAGACGCAGTGGAGATGAAAGTTCACCTAGAAACTCTAGTTTGAATCACACTGTTGGTTTCTTACAGAGCACTCAACTGTATCTTGTTGTCTTCCTCTTTATTGTTTCTGTCTGAACTTCATCTACTAATCACTAGATGCTCTTCTATGCCAACACCACTGCTCCTTCTTTCCTTTCCTTTCTGCCTCTTGCTTCCTCCCTAGTTGTCAGTGTTTCCCTTGCTGCTCCTCTTTAAGTGGCTGTGATTGACAGGTGGGCTATATCCATGCAATATCACCCAGCGCACGTTCCTATTCCCTCCTGGAGCCTTCATCCGCCGGTCAAATTAACCTTTCGTGCCAACGGGAGGGGGCCCTGCGTGGGCCAATCAGCGGGTGATTAGGCCGGGGGTGGGAGGGGTTGGGGGTCACTGCGATGGGGCCATCGCAAGCCTGATTGGTTTCAATCAGCGACCAGCCGCAAGGACAGCTGGGAGCTGAGCCGCAGTGAGCGCTAATCAACGCGTCCCACAGTGAGGCATGAACAGTCACCGCGCACACATACACAAGCAGACCGATGTTGGTGTATACACAGCGACAACACTTACCTCTCTGTGTGCACACATTCTCAGTGAGACAAGAAACACACACACAAATACACACAGTAAGACATGGGATGCAGAAATGAACAGTCAAGACCACAACAGATAAACAGAAAATCCCATAATGGAAAACTAGAGAAAATAGAGAGAGGGAGACAGGGAGAGAGGGGCACACTCAGAGCAGCCACAGAATCTCACAGTAAATTGAATGACTAATTGCATTGGATTCGTTAATTTGACCACTGGCACATCAGATAGGGGGCCCGTGACATTGGTTAGAAATGCTCTGTCCTACAAACCGCGACAACAAATCTCATGTGATGTTTCAAATGTGGAACAATCCACATTCGCTCCGCTATGGCTGATGTCATGCCGATTCTTGTTCAAATATCATAAAGTACACCACTGACCAGTCACTGATCAGATTAAAAAGAAAATGTTGCAAAGAGCACATTATAGCAACTCTTTGGTGGATCAGCTCAGGTTTGTTGTTTATGACAGTTAGGCACTTCTTTGGATGCTTTCGTTGAGTCGAATGTCTGAGCTACAGAAGAGAACTACACTTACAGATGTTAGGTGCATTGGCCTCCAAAGTCACCAGTAAAACATCGTTGGGATGTGGTTGAACAGGAGGTTCACATCAGCTGACAAATCTGCAGCAACTGTATGACATTATTGTTGAATCTACGCCATGAAGACTGGAGGCAGTTCTCAAGCCATACGGGGGTCCGACCAAGTAAGAAGGTGTACCTTAAAAAGTGTCAGGTAAAGCATACACCCAGATTCAAACAGATAATTCCTGCTTTATTCAAACTATAGAACAATGCACATGTATTATATAACTGGTTCACCTGTAACTGAGTTATTATTGGTTTTCAAAGTCTTATTGTGAACTGAATATAAGTAACAGGTAACAGAAACATTAACTGGCCACTTTATAAGGCCAGTTGCTAGTTAAGACAAATATCTAACTTGCCAATCATATGGCACCAACTCTACGCATTTAGGCATGAAGACATGGTCTAGTACAGGGGTCTCACACTTCAATGAGCTATGGGTCACTGCTGGCACTGTTATCTCATTGGAATGCCATTTTAGTGTTCCAGTAGTACAAAAAACAAACAAACAAATGAGAAAACACCCACAAATATTTCTGAAAATGTAATGTTTTGTTTTTTGTTTTAAATTTCAAATATTGTATAACAAGACAAAACAGCAAATGTGAATGTAATTTTTTTTCACTCTTAATAACTGAAGCCTTTCATTGAACTACTAAATAAACAAACTGGTACTCTCTTTCTGGCCAGATACGTGAAAACACTTCTGCTATGATTTTGTTCGTGCATTGTGCATTAGTTTTTGACTACGAGCGAAAATTGTTTTCTTTACAAATAACCTTCATATTAAATATCTTTTTGCTTTTTAAAGGACCTATTTTAACATTGCACTCAACAACAAACAAATCCTCCCTAGAAAAAATTGCATTATATTTCTTCACATCAATATACGGGGCCGCAAGTAGGGGGAGGTGGGCCACAAGTGGCACCCAAGCCACAAGTTTGAGACCCCTGGTCTAGTACAACTAGACCAAGTATTAGCACTTTGCAGCTAATGAAGTGAGTTTATTTTTTAAAGAGTCTCTTAACCTTCAGATGCATTTACAAAAACGTCTTGATGCATTCTCAATCATCCAGGAAAGTAAATGTCCAAAAGTTGAATCTGTTCATCTGGACGTAGCGTTTTGTGGGAGAAAGCGTTTAGTCACTCATCCAAGTGACTTCTTGGATGAGTGACTGAAGAAGTCACTTGGATGAGTGACGAAACGTTTCTCCCACAAAACGCTACGTCCAGATGAACAGATTCAACTTTTGGACATTTACAAAAACATAACAGAAGAAGACATGATCAAATTCAGTTAAAATATGTAACAAATCTGTGATGGTAAATATTGAAGAATTTCATAATGCTGAAAGTCACCACCAATAAATATGAATTACAAAATTGCAGAAAGATCCTTTTAATATTTCAAATGTTTTACTTAAAAAAAAGAAAGACATCTTTTTACTGTGATTTTTACTGTGTTGTATTCTTTTCACCTTTAACCCCCCGACTAGTCAATTATTATCTGAATATTGGCCACTAAAAGGACATCATCCAATTGAATGAATGTGGCTACATTAATTTAATAAATGTGTGAAGTCCTCATATTGACAAAATCTGTCCAGACTAACAACATGAAAACAACAGCAACTATGTTGCCTCAGCTGCTAGCATGTTGATCTTCAGGAGTTGCATTAAGCTGGATTTATGGAATAACTGTTTAAATTAAAGTTTTGAGAACATCTTTAATGAGCAAATACATAACATGATGTTGGTTGGGTTGGTTGCTGCTAATAGACTTACATTAGTTAAGGTTAGCTAACTAGTGAACGAACCAGTGACTCAGTGAAAAATAAGGAAACAAAAAAAGCAGTGTAAAGGAGATCACTTTTGTACTGATCAGGCTGCCGCAGTGAGTCGTTATGTTAAAAAGCCAAGGATACACTGTCTACTTTGTTCACTTTTACTCTCTGACACTTAAGCAGTAAGTGGTTCCATGATGTTTGGCTACCTGCACTGAAACGGTAAAATCCAACTGTTAGCCATAATGTTAAGGCTTGTAAAGTACTTTATAAATGAGGTCAGTGTGCAGGAGAGCTGGTTTGAGTCAGATTTCCTGGTAGTTCAAGAGACCGACAAACTGGAGTCAGACACGGAGTATTCCTCCCTGGGCCAGGTGTACAAGCAGCAGAATCAATTGATGAGGCATTATTACACATTATAATAATGGTCTCTTACACCAAGGACATTCAAAAAGTTTACTATATGTGCATCACAAAACAAACATGACTAAATGCCTTACTGAAGCATGGTCGGGAATCCTTGCAACAACAGAAACAAACAAACAAAAAAAAGGAGTCTCTGAGGAAGAGATGCAGTTTTGGAGATCTTTTTTCTCTCACAACATCTCACTAAGTGGATTATTTCATATTAAAAGTCAGGAAAATCAAATGTAAGTGAAGAAGAAGGATTTTTTTTCCTATGGAGATGCTGATGGATGTTCTCAATTATAAAGTGTTTTAAAAACCTGAACATTACAGCTAACAGGTGGATTTTCTTTCTTTCTTTCTTTCTTTCTTTCTTTCTTTCTTTCTTTCTTTCTTTCTTTCTTTCTTTCTTTCTTTCTTTCTTTCTTTCTCTTTTATTACATAAAACTGCCTGCTGCAGCCAGGGACAGAACAAAAGTGATCCCCTTACACTGTTTTTTATCAAATCAAATCAAAATTTATTTATATAGCACATATTAAAACAACAGTGTTGACCATAGTGCTTCACAGTCAGTAAAAGCATGAGACAATTAAAAACAAACAATAAAAGAGGACAACAAACAATAGGTAACAACACAACAAGCTAGACCAGCCAACTAGTCAGAATCAAAAGCCAAAGTAAAAAGATAAGTTTTAAGACGTGATTTAAAAGACTGGATAGACTCGGCAGTACGAATATGAACAGGGAGGTTATTCCAGAGTCTTGGTGCCACGGATGCAAAGGCCAGGTCACCTCTCGACTTCATTCGAGACCTAGGTTGTGCTAGGAGCCTGTGATTGGACGATCTAAGTGCTCTGTTGGGATTGTATGTATAGTTTTAGTCTCCTTAATTTTCACTAAGCTATTGGTTCTGTCACTAGTTAGCTAACATAAATTAATGTAAGTCTATTAGCTGCAACCAACCAACCAACCTGGTGAAGTTACATTCTGTACTGGCACAAGATGGCGATAAACATGTTCAACAACTTGATAAACAACTTTAAAGACTTAAAAGTGCATAGACTCTAATATTTAGTCCCCTTTACACTCCAATTGTTTGAATACCCTTCTAACTATTGTGAATCATTTGATTAGTGATGGTGGCAAGCTATTGTATCTCTGTAGGGTCTTCTTAGTGGATTTCAGGTTGTTTTCAAGGACATTATTTTATGACTTTGAGACTGGAAAGAGAGAGTTTGACTGAATTCCAGTTTTCCTGTGACTTAACTGATACAGATAAATTAGGGTTTTCAACTCTGTTGGATGACAGCTCATCCTCACTGCCTTTGTGATCCATGGAATAATTCCTAATATTGCAACGGAACACTTTCTCTGTGTTTGCTTCCTTCTTACACAGAATAATGTAGCACTTTGTGAAAAATTGACAAAACAAGATGCCGTAGCATGAGATAAGGATAACGACCATCTCCACTGCTGGAAGGTACTTGCCTGTGACATTGACATAGACTGGGCCAAACATGATCCAGGAGATGAAGTAAATGAGCATTGCAAAAGTGATGAACTTTGCATCATTGTAACTGTCAGGCAACTTTCGTCCCTTAAAAGCAACACCAAAGCAGATGAGAGCCAAAAGGCCAATATAGACTAGCATGGCTCCAAACGCAGGAATTAATTTCTCATTACAAACCATCAGTTCCATGTTGTCCTGTGTGATCTCTGAGTCAATGTATGGAGGACCGTGTACAAGCCACGTGGTAACAATAACCACTTGACCTGCCATGCAGACCGTAACAATGAGGTAAGGCTTGTAGAGCTTCTTCAGGATACTTTGAATGACCGGGTCAAACTCAAAGGCTAAGACGATCTTAAAGGACTTGACCATGATGCAGGAGACACACAAGGTAAAACTCAAGCCAAACACCACCTGCCGTGCTTGACACTGATAGCTATTGGGTTGACCACCAAATAATATAACACTAGTAAATGTGATCATAAGGGAGAGGAGGAGAAGGATGCTGATTGGGCCTACAGATGAGCGCACGACAGGGGTATTCCAGTGTGCAAGGAAGATGATCCCAACAACAATGGTAAGCACTGCTCCTAAAGAAGTAAAAGACAGCAGCACAATAAGATATACATCACCCCATTTCAGAAAATCAGTTTTTCTGGGCAAACACACTGAACTGGTGTTTTTGGAGTAATAGTTTTCTTTGCAAGGATGACACTTTTCAGAATCTGGAAACAGAGGACAAAAGGTCATTAGAATACTGAACTTGAATTCAAATTCCTTGAGCTGTCAATGCAACAGACTGTGTAATATAAGCATTTCAAAACACTTGTTTTATATTTTATAATATTTTGCAGTTAACTAACACAAATGGAGTTAGTGCTTTGTTTTTGTAATACACACCGGTGGTGTTGGAATATTGGTTCTCAGCACAGGGTTCACACTGATAGCAACAACCAGGCTGGCCTGTAACTGAAGTCTTCCTGTAGCCAGGCCTACAGCTGTCTGTGCACTTGGAAGTCACATTTCCCTTAGAGAAGAAAGAATCATCATCATGGCCGTCAGTTTTATTTACTGACCATATGAAACCCTTTTATTTTTAAATAATAAAGATTGTGGGATATACCATCTGTTCTTAGACACAAGGTTTTGCATGTTTTTGCACACTAACATATACATAATCAAAAAAAAAAAACAGAGACTAAAGTCTCAATGATGGCAGTTTTTACTATGTGTAAACTCTTAAATTAGCATGTTAGCATATCAATATTTGCTAATTAGCCATAAACACAAACTATAATGGAACCCAGTACCAATGATAAAAGAATAGTATAATAAAATAATTAAAAAATAAAATAACTTGCCTGTGGAAGGTAAACACTTACTATGTGGCTCTGAAGAGCCTGCTGTGTTTCCTGTGAGGTGAAAGTCAGGCTCTGGTGTTCTATACTGTAATAGGCTAAAATGTTGTTCACATCTGGAGAATCTTGAGTCTGCTTCCATAGGATGATATCATATCCAGAGTTGAGGTCACCATGGTGATCAAATGAATAACTTTTTTCCTCCATGTGGAACGTTGCCTTCCGTAAGGCTCTTCGTAACTGAAGTGTTGAAAACACTAATTAAAAATAATGTACCTGTAGCAGTTAGAAAAAATAATATTTATCGAGGATTGTGTTTCTGGCCACTTGTTCAATATCTAGTACAGTACATAAACACAAAAATATACAGTGGGTAAATTAAGTATTGAATATGTCACCAGTTTACAAAGTAAATATATTTCTAAAGATGCTATTGACATGAAATTCTCACCAGATGTAACAACTCATCCAATCAACACGTGCAAAGAAATAAAATCTAGTGCTCTAATGGGGGGCTACAGTAATATAAAGTCATTACAATAAGATGCGACCTGATTATTCAAGAATGTGAATTCAGTTCTGGATTTAATATACAGTATATATAGAAAGACAGAAATATGGTCTCTCTTTCTATTCCTGTCAGCACTCTTGCTGTAGCATTTTGGATCAACTAAAGACTTTTCAGGTAGTTTGTTTGGGAATCCTGCCTAGAAGTAATAAATGCATTAACTAGTTTTTCAGCTTTACTCTGAAAAAGGATATTTCTAATTTTAGTGATATTGTACAAATGGAAGAAAGCAGACCAACATATTTGTTAATATTCACATTAAAGGAAATATCGTGGTCAAAAATGACTCAAAGAATCCTCAGAAAATGAGAGCTCATTTAGGTCCTCATGTCTTTCCTGGCATTCCTGCAGTTTATCTGTTAATTGGTGTGTGAGATCTGGCTTCATGAATAGATAGAGTTGGGTGTCATCTGTATAGCAGTAAAAATGTATGCTATGCCTTCTAATGACACTGTCTAAGAGAAGCATTTATAATGTAAACAAAACTGGTCCTAGCATGGAGCCCTGTTGAACTCCATAATTAAGCTTAGTGTGTGAAGAGGACTCTCCATTTAGATGAACATAATGGACTCTATTAGATTAGAAAGATATGATTCAAACCACTGCAGCCCAGCATCTTCAATACCTACAGCACGCTTCAACTGCTGCAATAAAATATTATGGACAGCAGTATCAGATGCTGCACCGAAGTGTAGCAGAACAATCACCAAAATGGCTCCACTGTCAGAGGCCATAAGAAGATCATTTGTAACCTTCACTAAAGCTGTTTCTGTACTATGATGAGCTCTGAAACCTGTCTGAAACTCTTCAAACAAACCACTCCTCTGCAGATGATCTGTCAGCTGTTTTACAAAAACCCTTTAAAGAAATAAAAGGAAGGCTGGAGATTGACCTATAATTAGCTAAGATAGCTGGGTCACATGATGACTTTTAAAGTAACGGTTTAAATACTATCAGCTTGAAGGTCTGTGGTACATAGCTGATTAATAGAGACGGGTTTGGAGAAAATAATTACTGACATACAGTCAGAGAGATCAATTGGAGAAAAAGAGTCTAAATAAATATCGCTGGCATTGAAAGTAGCTGTACATAATAGCAAAACAATAATCCCAAACATACAGCCAAGTGAACGCTCAACTGGTTTCAGAAAAAGAAAAAAAAGGTGCTAAAATGACCTGACCTGAATCCACTTGAAAATCAATGGAAAGAACTAAAGCTCAGAGTTCACTGAACCTCCAGGATTTAACTGGTATGGAAGAATGGGCCAAAATCTCACCTGAGCAATGCATGCGACTAGACTCCATACAAGCTGACATCACCGACAAAGGTTTTTGTACGAAGTATCAAATAAATCTCAGTAAGCGTGTTCAATATTTTATTCCTGTGTCATTTCTCATTATTACACATAACCTAATTTATGGACACCTATGGTTTGATTTCTTTGTCTTACTGGATCGGATGAGTTGTTACTGACATCTAGTAAGAATTTAATGTCTAATAGCACCTATAGAAATATATTTAGTTAGAAAATTGGTGAAGTTTTCAATACTTGTGGGTAAGTCAGGTCCTCTGTGAGACCTGAATCACACCCCTCTGTGTCCTCTGTGGATCATTTATGTGCTTCAGTATTAATAGAAAATAGTGAATATAGTTTCTTAGTATTCAAAGATTTCTATTATGCTCTGCTGTATGTGTTTGTGTGTTTTTACCTCCAACGGCCGTAAGGACTGTGTTTTACAGTCCCGGTTAGTACAGAGGTCTTTAACAGCTTGAGCTATTGCTTTAACTGCCAGCTCAATACTGAACACAGCATATGGATATATCATCTTCTTTAACTCTTCTGATGAATTCGCCCCATGCTCCTTTAAAAAATTAGACAAGAATGTGTTGTTCTCGTGGTGGTTGGGATTTTCATCAAGGTCATCAAGATATCGCTCAAACTTGGTTGTGTTTCCAGATTTAAGAGTGACCCCAAAGATTGTTCCTATGTCACTCAAATTGTAGTTCTGAGAACTCAGTACTTCAGGTGACTGTGACCAAATATCACTGGCCAACCAAACTTTCCCTCTGCCTTGAGGATATTTGAGAAGTTTCCTAAAAATATCTATCATATGGTAAGCTTTGGCAAAGGAAATAATAACACTAACATTTCTATTATCTATGATGCTTTTGATTGTAGAGTTAATTCTCTCTTCACGTGAGTCATCATTTAAAGCATCTGGAAGAACAGAGGTGAAGGCGAAGCAGATGCCTTTTTTGGTTGCATGATGCCGGAGGCGTTCAGTTATATAGCGACCGTATTCACCATCAGTTGCTACCACACCGACCCAAGTCCAACCGTAATGATCAAGAATCTGGGCGATGGCATGACCTTGGTGATCATCTTGTGGTACGGTCCTCATAAAGCTTGGAAAACGGGTTTTATCACTCAGGAAACCAGAAGTTGCACCGTAACTTATCTGTGGAAAATATCACAAAACACTATGAAGTGAAACAAACATTTCATATTCTGTCTGTACACATATATCTTAAGCGTATAACATAAGTGGTAAAGTATCTACAAAAAACTTTTTTTTTTAACAGTTTAAAGTCTTATTTAACAAAATAGCTGCTTTATGAAGCACTGTATTATTACAACTTGTTAGCTGAATGCAGAAACCTCTTGTGTTTTCTTTCGGCTGGGGGAGTACAGAGAGAAAGTTACTGTTACAGTCATTTTTTGACTAAGTGTGTCTGTTTCACCTATTTTCAATTCTTGTTGCTAAGCTATACTATTTGCGATTTTTTGGGGGGGGGGTTGCTGTTCATCGTAGCCATGAATGCAAAATGTATCATCCAAATATTAGCTGCTAATGTTTGTATAATAGATTTTACATTTAGAGTTAGGTGATATAACAGACCTCAGAAGTCGGTCATACCTCAGGGATGTACTCCAGGTGGAGCTGACCTGTAACTCCTATGGATAACTCTGAGTAGTAATCACCAATGACGACCAGGACAGGTGGAGAGGATTGCTGTGCACAGTCTTGGCGATTATTACCTACAAATGAATTAACTGATACTATTACCTTCATTTAAACTGATACACACAGTGTTGAGAAGTAACAGAATACATGTACCGGTGTGTTACATATTTAAAATACAAAATATGAGTAACTGTATTCAGTTCCAGTTACTGCTCAAACAAGTGATAATTAAAATACAGTTTGTTGAAATAAATGGATTACACTGCGGTCTTTTCCTGTTTCCTATGTTAGGCTATCCCCTCTCTATCCCCTCTCTAATTTTGGTAATTCCACGTATTGCTGAAAATCCAAACAAAACATGCAACAAGAGGCTCTAATGTAAGCATCCTGTTAATTTTAGTGGCGTCAGTTACACAATGGACCTGGAGCCATCACAACAGAGCCAGCAGTGCACAGGCAGGAATGCATTTCTTACTTGGAAATTCCGACACCGCTTCACATTTAAAGAAGAAAGGGATGGAGGAAATCTGAGTGTGCAATGCATCTCTGTCTGCCAGCAACCAAGCTGCTCTCAGCGTAAAAAGACTCCAACCTAAAGAAACATCTGGAAGTAAGTTCTTTTAAAAAAAAAAACTAACGTTAGCCTACTGCAACTACCTTGTCATAGTTGTGGTAGCTACCTGGGTTATGTGCCACTTCAGTATCTTTGATTTACTACTGCTGTGTGATTTCTTACTATTAATGAAGGCTGCAATACAGGCTGCATTACAACCTGCAGAAAGAAAACATTTTACTTATACAGACATTGTTTTCTATATGAGATCACTGCAAAAAGTAGAATAGAATAGAATAGAATTCAACTTTATTGTCATTGCACATGCACAGGTACAGGGCAACGAAATGCAGTTTGCATCCATCCAGAAGTGCTTTAGTGATATAGATATATTACAATATATATTAGCAATAATATAGATATGCAAGTATATTACAGAAATATACTTATATATAGAAAAAAGTGCAGTCGTACCTAATGTCCACCCTGCTGTTACTAATTTTATATTAAAATTTAAAAATCTAGTTGGTATTGCTTTCAGAACTGCACATGTTTATTTGCAGCTAGCAGGTTGTTAATGCTATCCATCAAGTCTAACAGTCTGCGGTCTCTGAACTAACCTCAGCTAACGCCAGCTAACAAGCTAAAAAGCATGACAATATATCAAGTAATCCAAAGTATTCCGAATACATTATTCACATTGAGTAACTTAACGGAATACGTTACAAACTACACACACAGATAATGTATTAATCTTTACTTTTGTTAAAAGTAATGCAGAATGTTACTTAATTATAAGCCAGAGGAAGTAATTTGCTACACTATTCGTTATTCGTAACACTACTACATTACTTTCTCTTGATTCCCTAAAATTACATGAAATGCACGATCTCATAACTACCAGTTACCAATATAAATATAAATGTACAACTTTTAAGAAAATGTTCACTAATGCCTATTTTAGTATCCATTATCTCTCTTAGTTGATGTGCTATGTTCCCATGATGATCTCTAAGGAAAATTCAATTAGTAAGAACTATTGCGTATCAAACATGATTTACAAATAACAAGGCAGATTTCTAGCCCTGAGAGTACTCACTGTTTCTCATCATGAAGGCCTGGGTTTGTATCAGGGCAGTAGTAACTTCCCCACAGGAGTCAAGTATGAGGTATCCCAAGGTGAGGTTTCCCAACTCTCGCTTCTGATTTATCTCCTCCAGTGCCTGCACCATTATCAGAGACTGGACCAGACGAGCTGTGCTAAACCTGTACAACACAACCAGATATATTATATATAAATATACCCTAATAAAATGCATACAATGATCAGTTGTGTATGTGTGTATTACCTGTCACATGTCCGGTTTTCACGGCCATCATCATTCACAGTGACAGTAACGCTTTCATGAATCGGGAACAATCCTCCGATAATGATGTCGCCTTCTGCTGTGGCTTCAATGGAGCATTTTGTACCAGAAAAGTGATGTAATAAAACTGCAAGAAAGATGCAGAAGCTGAAAGATTTTTTCATCTTCCTCGTGTGCTTCTTAAGTGTAAATCTGAGTGTAAATCAGTGAATCTACAAAAACTTGCTCTGAAAAATAATTTGTGTGTATCTCTTCAGCATTCCTCCAAAAGACAGAGGTGTGGTTAAAGTTCTTGAACTTGAAATACTATCATTTCTTTCTTTTTTTCTTTTCTTTTGTTTTTATGGTCACATGGGGTTTGATGTCACTGAGAAATGGGATGTACTTTAACTTTCCATTTACTTTACTTACTTTTCCCGGTAATTATTTTTGACAAGTTTCACAGTTGTGAGCTATGAAAAAACAAGTGATTTATGAATTATTCGGACTTCTGTAGTTTTGTTACACAACATATATCCACTTTGACAACTCTGGTTACAGTTGAGTCGAAGCATTATCAGTGGTTGTACTGTTATATAATACTGACATATTATGCATCTGATACTTAGCAAGACAATACCAGGTATTTCCCCAGAAGGATTAATGATAATTCTATAGCAGTCAAAGGAAGAAAAAAGGCTCTGACACGAATTCCTGACATATTAGCTGCCATGTATGTCTGCAAATCAACAGTTTTCTTACTCGTTTACATGCACTGCCTGGTGTCTGTTGGCTGCTTTTCTGACTTTGTTGTCCCAACAAAACATTTTTATTATATTATTACAAGTAAAACTTTGTTATATAAAGTAATGTCAAATTCACATGTTTTTTTTACAATACTTTTACTCAACTACATTCATTTGAGAGTTTTTGTAGGTTTGAATTAGAATTTGACATTTTGTGCTTACAGATCAATTGCCTTCCACTTTTCTTCAGGGACACCTGAGCGAGAGCCCATCCCAGCTGACATGGAGCAAGAGGGAGGGTAGAACCAGGTCACCAGGCTGTTATAGGGCTAACCTAGAAAGGTAGACAACTGTTCATGCTCACAGTTACACCTTTGCCCAATTCAGAATCACCAATTAATCTTCCCCCAGACATATCACTGGAGAGAAGCCATGCAAACACATGCATGACATGCACATTTTACACAGAAAGGCCCCAGCCTGGATTAAAACCCTGGACCTTCTTGTTGTGAGACAGCAATGCCAACCACTGTCCCACCATGCCACCCCATTAAAAAGTTTCACACAATAATTCCTCAGCATTATTATGTCATATAGTTTAACACTCCAAAATGGCAAAAAAGCGTCACCTACTTGCATTTATGATTACTCACTGTAGCCTCAGTTTACTGCTCTTTGCTGACTTCTACTTCTGTCTTCAACTGTCGTTCTGAGGTACTTGTGCTTCATTTGAAATTTATAATTTATAATAACCGGGCAATATCACGAAATTGTTGAATGCACATGTTTGATACTGTATGTACATTTAGGAAATAAAGATTCTGATGGTAAAACGTATACTACATAATCCAAGACTTTTTTTCTTTATTGAGTAGCCTATACACAATCTCACCATACATAAAACCAAAAGCATTTACATTCAGCGGGAAAGACTTTGAGTGGAATTGTACAACAGTATATGAGAATAACTTCGGTTTAAAGAAAAGAAACCGAGGCAAGGTGGCCGCATGGAATTATGGAAAATCATAATATTGTTTGAAATGATAAAAGTCATAATTTGCTTTTCAAAATTGTGAAATTCTCTAAAATCAAAGTAATTTTTTTAATGAGACAGGAAACCACATTACGCAACTGACACACAGTACAGAGGAAGTTAAACAGAAGCATGATGCTATCAGTCGCATCCTTAGATCTATTCAGTGGACTGAACACTAGTTTCACTACACATTTCTTAGAAAGTCTGGATAATTATGGTATCAATATCATGACTCTAGAACAAAATCACAATTATTTTCATATAACCAAATATCTCGGTGCCAATTATACAAGTAAAGGAGGAAATTGAGGAAACTTGGAAAAAAATAATGCAACCAGATGCAAAGTCTTTATGGGTTTCTTTCAACTGAGAGATAATGCATTGAACTATGTAGAGACCAGATTCAGGAGTAGATAATTCTAAAGTAAAGCTTAGTTTTAGATTAATATTCAGATCTATGAATGTGTTTATGCTAATAAAACATGTGTTATTAATTTAATTTACTAATGTGGGCAGCCATGTTCTTCATAAACTGACAATCTGTTGTTGATCTGGTAATTACATTACCTCTGCACCATTTAACCATAACATATACTCAGATTTATTATATGTATTTAAACATGACATCATCTCTAAAAGGCATTGCTGTACTTATTTGCAACTTGGTTTACTTTCCCATTAGGTATTTCATATCACCACATCAATATGAAAACAGTGCAACACATGTATGCACAACGCTGACAATCAAAACACTCGATGTACACCCAGCAGATACCCCTGTATTGAAAATAAAATAGAATTATAACAGACTGTCAATTTAAATCTGTTTGCTTGTCGTAATGTTGGAGTTGTGCTACGTCTTACACAAATTAAGTAGCCATGCTGTTTATTTCCATCAGCAATACTGTTCACAAACTAATGTTAAAAATCTAAACCATTCATACAAACAAAGAGTCTATATAGTGACGTCCCAGTATGATCACCTTCTCTGTGTTATTGTTTTCCCACATTACTGTCGTGTTTCATTAGTTCAAACCTTTTCAAAACTGCTGTCCCTCCCAATTCCATTCACGCAAGTGAAAGGCCTCAAATGCATTCATGTGAGTTGAAAGTCTGCAGAGGGTGATCTTCCTGTCTTCTCTGCAGAGTTTGAAGGAGTGACATGACCACAAGCATGAGACAGCCATCTGCTGCAACTGCACTTAATCAGACCATTAAAAGTGTGGCAGGGGTGCAGCAGACTTTCCTATTTTAGTCATTTAAAGTATAAAGAAGTTTTCTTCCAGGCCAATAAGGCTGAAATAGGGCTTTGAATACACTAGAATAAGAACTGTAATTAAAACTGTATAAGTGACTTATAAGTCAAACTTGTGCTATGGACTGGTTGATGTGTCACAATAAAAGCAAATTAGTCATTACAAGCAGTGGAGCACATTTTTGCAAGATACTGACATAGTTGCAGCAGGTTGTTTCTTTAATTTCTTGGATCAGTTTTTAAACTTATTGGCAAGACTGTCGGCTTTTGGCTTCCCCATTGCACCAGTGTAGCATTGGCCTTACTTGTTTAAGTTTACTCAGCTTTAGATTTTTCTTGTACTTTGTGTTCACACATTGATATTGATTGAATGCTGGAGATTGTAAGCTTATTTTAGACTTTTTCATCACTAGTCTGCTGGCATATCACTAGCTGCCAGCCAAGGGGCTGATATCTTTTATTATTTTAGCTTGTCAAAATTTCCTGCTCTGGTTGAGTTGTGCTTTGTTTAATTTTTAAATTTAAAGTACATCTTTTAAAGTATTGAAAGAAAAACTGAAAAAGAAGGTCAATATGTTATCAAATGTGGATACACCTTACAATAAATTATATCAGAAATATTGTTTATTTGCCTCATTTTCAGATAATGAAATAAAATGGAAACCTATAACTGTTTAGCCAGAAAAAACACCTTTACAGGCATTTATGTGCTTTTCAGTAGCATGCTTGGGAACTGGGATGCCTAATGCCCTGTGTTGAGTCTTTAATATAAAGGCAGCTTCCTTACCACTTTGGTTCTTGTCCAGGTGACGAGTGGCAGTCTGATTTTTCCAGTGTCCGTAGATGATGTTGTTCTAGCCACATATGCCATTATTCATTTTCTTAAAACATATTTTGTGGTATAAAATTCATGATACTAAAAGTCATTTATTACCTACTCGTGTTTTATTAATGTATTCTATATATATATATATATATATATATATATATATATATATATATATATATGTTGTTGTCATGTCTTCTGTGGTTAGTTTTTAGATTACCTGTGCTCACCACCCGTTTCCACTTGCCTCATTACTTTTTTTTATTTATTGTCTCTATCTTCCTTTGTCATTTTTGAGTCATCTGTCCCGCTGGGTGCCATCCTGCTCTGAGGTTCCCTGTTTGTAATCTCTGATATTCCTTGATGTTTCCAGTTTTTTGAGACAGACTTTTGGACTTTTTTACTTCCTGGTTTATGTTGTTATCTTTGAGTTCAGTGTCTGCCTCCTAGGAATGAGATAACATTCCTCTTCCACCATTCCAGGTCTCTGTCTGGTCAAATGTCTGGTCTCTATAACTCCCAGACATTTACAGGATGTTTTTTTAAGAAGTGTGGAAGAATAGTGCTACATAGGGGCAAACATGGCTTTGTCCTATCTTTTCTGAGACATGTTGATGTCATTAAATTCTAATTGAGCCTATTGTTTTTTCTTAAAATGGCACATTTTCTGGGTATAAATAATTGTATATGTTTTCAATGTTCTATTGTGAATGAAATACATAGCATCCCAACATTTTGGGAATGTTTTGAGGTTTATATAATACCCTAAAAAGCAGTCATACCTCAGGGATGTCCTCCAGGTTGAGATGCCTTGTAACTGCTATGGATATCTCTGAGTAGTAATCACCAATGACAGCAAGAACAATTGGAGAGGACTGCTGTGTACTATCCTGACTGACATTACCTGCAAAACAACAAAATGTAGTGGAGTGAAAGCAGAGAATAGCATAGAAATAACATAGAAATACTTACATTAAGTACAAGTTCTTTAAATCTGTACTTTAATAAAGCACTCGAGTAAATGTACTCAGGTGCATTCCTACTGGCCTTAAAGGCTAGACAAATGCTTAACTTGTCATTGCTTCTGGAAGTGAAAGAAAATGGTGCCTGTAATCAAAGCTGCACACCTGTGGTGAGTGAAGCTATAATTACTCTGTTTGTGTCTTTGTTTTTCAACGCGCTGAAGAAGATGTAAGCCGATACACCTTGGTGTGTTTGTAATGTCTTTAGCCTTTCATTACTTTTTCAAACGTACTTTGAGTTTCATTTTTCTTTCCTGCTACAGCTTTGTTCTGAACCATTTATCCAAGCAGGGATAATGTGCATTAATATCTTGCAAAACCAGATGAAGCATTTCTTTCAGGCCACCAGCTCGCAGGTCGTGACTCAGACATGTAACATCTTTTTCTGTTTTTCTAGATTATACTAAATTATATAAGTTCCTTTTCAGTGTTTCAGTGTAAAGACATATTCCCAGTTGCCTTTTGTATACCCCAATAGCACTATTGTATGTCACAGTTCTTAAGCAGAGCCACAGCAGCTTGTTCCATAATGATTTTTTTCCCTTTATTTTACATTTGATATAATTTGTTAAAATGGGAATTGTGTTTAAGCTAGCTAACTACCCAAAGTAAATGTGTTTTATTTTCACAAAATACACAAGTGCCCATTTTTGTATCCATTACATCTCTCACAATTAATGTGCTATGTTCCTGAGTGATCCCAAAAATGAAATTAATAAGGTCTACTGTACATCACAAGAGACTTTTCAATCAGTGACAAACATTTCTCATCCTGAGTACTCACAGTTGTTCCTTGTGAAGGCCTTGGTTTGTATCAGGGCAGTAGTAACTTCACCACAGGAGTCAAGTATAAGATATCCCAAGGTGATGTTCCCCAACTCTTGCTTCTGATTTGTCTCCTCCAGTGCCTGCACCATTATCAGAGACTGGACCAGACGAGCTGTGCTAAACCTGTATGACACAATCAGACATTACACACAAATATACCCTAATATAAAACAGATATTGATACTCATTACTGATGAGTAATGACATATATCCAGCATATATTACCTGTCACGTGTCCGGTTTTCACTGCCATCATCATTCACAGTGACAATAACACTTTCATGAATCGGAAACAATCCCTCAATCATGATGTCGCCCTTTGCTTTGGCCTGATTGAAGCATTTGACACTGAAAAATAGATGTGATAAAACTGCAAACAATATGCAGAAGCTGAAAAAACGCTTCATCTTCTTCTTGCTGCACACCTTGTTAGTTACTAAAGTCTAAACTGAAATACTGCTTCTGAACATCCCTCCACTGTGTTTAAGAAAGACAGAGCTGCAGACAAACCTCTTCAACTTGAAATACTACCTATCATCTCTCTTATCCTTTTGTTTTTGTCACATGACCTTGGATATCACTGTCGGGAAAACTATGAAACGCAAAAATGTTATCTCTTCTCACTTCCTGGTAGTTCTTTTAACATTAGGAGCAATGGGTAATTATTTGGCCAGTGGTTGGAGTTTTATGATGAGGTAATTCACGTCCACTTTGTTTAAAAGAAATTTCAATACAGCAGACAGTACAAAAATGTCATGCAACTAAAGGATGGAAAATAAGTATATAATACAGGCATATTATCCATCTAAATCTTGGCATGAACTAGATGCAAGGGAATTTCCTAAGAGGCTTTTGATTAAAACGTTTTAAGAGCTGTTTTATCTGCAATATCTCTGCGAGGCTATATTTAACCAGGTAAAACCAGATTTGTTGCATAAGTTTCTCCTTTAGATATACTTCCTGATCCCCATTGTCTAATTTCCCAGCTGTCTGCTAAGAAAAAACAAACAAACAAGAGTGCTGTAATACAAAATAGTCCAAGAACCCTTGAATTTTGTATCACACAATTACAAGTGAAAAGTTTTGACTAAAATAATTGCCAAATTAATATATTGCAACATGTTACAAAAGACTACGCATTATGCAAGTATAGCTAGTACCTATAAGGTTACTTAATCAAGCACAATTTAGAGGTTCATATGCTTTTTGATACTCTACTAGATTTCACATTTATACTTAAATGCTGGCATTTTGCTGGCAACTGTTCTTAGTAGTAATTTAAAGACTTTGAGTTGTGTAGTTACTAGTTACACATTAAAATGTTATCACACAGTAAAAGGCTCCCAATTGGCACAGGTTTGTGTGAAGAATATTTGAGAGTCTGTCCTCCATCAGTCTTTTTCCACAATGAGGACGGTGGCCTGGATGTGAGATAAAGCAAGGTCCCTCATAGCATTTCATAATAAATGATGTTGTGGAGGTAAACACAGACGACACGAGAGCTCTCAATTAACACTCCTCGTTTACTGCTCATCACCACACAACTGAATACTTTTCCCTCCAAAACACAGCAACAACATTTCCTGTAAACTGGGTGTAAGTGGAGCCCTCCAGTGGTCCACCACACAACGCAAAACCCACGTTGACAAAAATGCCCTTGCCACCGGTGCTGCTGTAGTGGACGCCACAGACACTGCCTCGGGCCAGCGGGTCGTGCGGTCCACTACATTTAAAAGGTGCATGAAAACTTGTGACTGCGGCAGAGGACCAACCAGATCCACATGCACATGATCAAAACACCTCCCTGGAACGCAGAAGGATTCGAGGGGCGCCTCCGTGTGCCTTTGGATCTCTGCACATTGGCATGGGATGCATGCTGCTGCCCAGTCTTTCACCGATTTACTAAGGCCTGGCCAAACGCATCTAGAGCTGACCAACTTGACCGAGGCCCGGGACGCCTGGATGAGAGAGGGTGTGTACTGAGTTGAAAAAGGGGAACTACAGGACTTGGACGGCCGGTGGAAACATTGTAAAGCAAGCTAGGCCAGCCGTTCCACACCAGTCTGTCCTCCAGTACTAGGCCCGTTTGCACAGACCAAAGGGCAAGGACGTCCGGGTCAGCGCACTGGTCAGCGGCCATAGCGTCAAAGTCTATGCCAACATAAAGGGGAGAAACCAGCGCGTGGGACAGACAGTCAGCCACGCAGTTGGACTTGCCAGCCACGTACTGAATGTCTGTCGTAAACTCGGAAATGGCTGCCAACTGGCGCTGCTGGCGCGCGCTCCACGGGTCAGAGACTTTGGACATCGCAAACATCAAGGGTTTATGATTGACGTACGCGGTAAAGCTACGACCCTCGAGAAAAAAACGGAAATGCCGCGTCGCAGGATGCAGGGCCAGCAACTCCTTGTCAAAAACACTATATCTGGGGGCCTGTAACATTAGCTTGTAGTGGAACATAACGAGCAGTGATTAAGACCGCACTAAACTCTCTTGGTGGGTAGAATGGTCAGCATTTCAGTTACAGATATCCAATATCAGGAGTTCAGTGCGTGGTGATAATGTCTGTAGATGTACACTGGACGTATGTGCACTCCTTTTCCTTTGCTCTTAATGGAGTCAGCCATTCTGTCTGATCACTAAACAGACGAGTCTGTGCGGTTATTTGAACTGCTGCTCCCAGAATAGCTCCTCTTTTTCAGCTGTAAAGTCGGTAAACCTTAGAGATAATTGTTTGGGAAAATCCCAGTAATTCAGTAGTTCCTGAAACACCCAGACCAGCCCATCTAGCACCGACAACTGTGACATGTTCAAGTCACTTAAATTTCCTTTCTTCCCCATTCCAATGCTTGGTTTGAACTTTAGCCGGTGTCTTGACCATGTGTATGTACCTAAATGCTTTGATTTGCTGCATTATAATTTGCTGAATAGATATTTAACTTAAGCAGCTGAACACGTGTACCTAATGAAGTGGTGAGTGCAAAAGAGGTTTTCCTGATAATCCTCTCCATGAGTTTTTCACTTTAAAAATTTTCTTTAGTTTTGGTACACTATTAGTACTTTTACTCAAGTGAATAACTCAAATATTTTTCATTTGTTTAAAGTAGGGCAGTAAAACATATATCAACGAGGTAGTACTGAAGCATGTCTGTTCAAGTACTATACTTCAGTTTTGAGGTGCTTCATTTGAAAAATGATCTTATTACTTCACAGTGCTATTGCACTATGTCAACTTTTAACTACAACTACTTCCTTAAAAATACACCTGTAATAAAAAAAAATAGCAAATATTACCTATGAATGCCCATATTTGATACTGCATGTAATTTTTGTCTTTTGAAGATAAACATGTAATTTATACCAGATTGTGCTAGACTTATGACAATTTTTTCATCTAGCAGCCAAAATCTCAGCGCAAAAATGCAGGCAAATGACCACATTCAAGGATTCAAAGCATTTATTGTCATATGTACTAAGAAAGCATTTCTCTGTGCAATGAAATTCTTTCTTTGCTGTCCACACACAGATTCAGGTTAATATATACAAATACAAATAGAACAGATAAATAAAAACAGTATAAATAAATAAATGAAGACAAGAATTTAAGTTTGAAATGGATGTGTGTGCAAAATATCTATGAGCTTAATGTGCTGGCTTAATATGCAAGATGACCTGATGTGCAAAAATTATTATTATTCTTAAAAATAGGTCAGCTGTCCAAGAGTCTGATAGCAGTGGGGAAGAAGGAATTGTTGAGTCAGGATGTTCTAGATTTCACACTTCTAAACCTTCGTCTCGAGGGGAGAAGAGGGATCAGTCTATGTTGGGGGTGTGTGAAGTCTTTGAGAATGGAGGCCGCTCTCCTTTGGACTCTGTGATGATTGATGCTCTGCAGGGAGGGCAGCAGGGTCCTGATGATCTTCTCCGCAGTTGTTATCACTCTCTGCAGGCATTTGCGGTCCATAGCAGTAGTGCTGCCGTACCATGCAGTGATGCAGCTGGTAAATGTGCTGTCCACAATGCAGCTGTAGAACCTGCTGAGGATCTTGGCTGACATACTAAATTTCCTCAGCCTCCTCAGAAAGTACAGCCGCTGTTGAGCCTTCTTGACCAGCCGTGTGGTGTTCAGTGACCAGGTGAGGTCCTCAGTGATGTAGACGCCCAGGTATCTAAAGCTGCTCACCCTCTCCACTTCAAGCACCCGGATAAACAGTGGCAGGTGAGGCCTCCTCTTCTTCCTCGTGTCCACTATCATCTCCTTGAGAGTAAGGTTGCTGTCTTCACACCATGACACCAGACTGGCCACCTCTCTCCTATAAGCCACCTCGTCCCCTCCAGTGATGCATCCGATCACTGCAGTGTCATTCTGCGAACTTCAATATGATGTTGTCCTTGTTGGAGGTGACACAGTCATGGGTGTACAGGGTGTAGAGGATGGGACTGAAGACACAGCCCTGTGGAACGCCTGTGTTTGTATTAATGCTGGCTGAAGTCCTGTTGCCGATCCTGACGGATCTGGCATCAAACTGGCACTTCTGAATGACTGGTGTCATGGCAGGGTGTATGTCAACCAGATGTGGGCCAGGTCTGGCAATGATAGCACTGTGTATGTGATGGCATGCCATATCTGGCCCGATTATGGTCTAGTTCATGTGGAACAGGCTCATAGAAAACAGGTCTGGCCCGGATCCGGCATCAAGCTGGTACTTCTGACTGACTGGTGTCATGCCAGGGAGTATGTCAACCAGATGTGGGCCAGGTCTGGCAATGATGGCACTATTTATGTTCTTATTTTCCTATTTTAGTTAGAAGACCCAACGTTGAAGCCAACGTTTCAAATGCAGGTTTGACAGGTTTGTGAGTGTACACTTTATCCAAAACCTAGTGAGGGTTTACTCGTGTTTCCCACTGGGTGGCTGTAGCCCTGGAGGTAGAGCAGGTCACCTACTGATCGGAAGGTTAGTGATTCAATCCCTGGCTCCTCCAGTCTGCATGTCAAGAGTGTGAATGTGTATGAACGTAGCATGGAAGCACACAGTATAGAGAGATTGGGTGAATGTGGCATGTTGGATAGAGCACTTTGAGTAATCCGGGAGAGTAGTAAAGCGCTATATAAGAATCAGTCCATTCACTGTGTGAACAGAGTTTAGTCATGTTACTTTTGCACTATTATGTTCCAGCACATGTTGTTATTACATGGCTTGATTAAGGTACACATTAGGCTGACATCTGGAGCCAGAGCTGAAACTGTTCTGGGCCAGCACAGGACCACCGGTGTGTCAGCAACTGGCCTTGTGCTGGCTCATGTATGGGCCACCTCTGGCAAACCAGATCTGGGCCACCAAAGGGCCGTCATTCTTTGTGGTATGTGGGCCATGAGTAAGCACATTGTGTGGGCCAGATCCGGACCATACCAATTTTGCTATGTGGGGTATATTACTGTAGACATGACCCAAGGTGTTCTTGTCATGGGTAGGAATGGCCACATGCTGGTGATGTTTTGGGTGTACAGTCCATAAGCTGCACTTATTAAAGTCACCAGTGACGATAAAAACAGCGTCTAAATGAGTTGTCTCTAATGCGCTGATGACATCATGGAGTTTGCAGAGCACTACTGCGGAGCTAGCTTGTGGCTCAATGTAAACAATAGCCAAAAACACAGCTGAGAATTCCCGTGGCAGATAGTAGGGGCGGGATTTTAGGAATATAAACTCTACGTCTGGTGAACTTTTAGCCTAGCATGGAGCAGTATGGACCAAAAGGAATGTTTTTAGCACCATGTTGAATCTATGCTCCTCAAACAGTCCAACAAGATACAACCTAGGTGTGCCTAATAAACTGTCTGCTGAGGGTATTTTTATTTATGGTTCTTTTACAGTTTTTAATGTTTGCACATTATCTCTCCTTTTAATTGATTCAAGAAAGAACAAACATACACATATCAGATACACCATTATGACCACTGACAGGTGAAGTGAATAACATTGGATTATTTCTTCATTACAGCATCTGTTAGTGGGTTGGATATATTAGGGAGCAAGTGAACATTTTGTCAAGCCTAAGATTTGAGCTTGTTTGACAAGGACCAAATTATGATAGTTTGACGACTGGGTCAGAGCATCTCCAAAACTGAAGCTCTTGTGGGGTGTTCCCAGTCTCCATTGGTCATTATCTGCAATGCATTGTCTCATAATTACCATTTAACAATATACACCTGAGGCTAAAGTCCCACACACCAACACAAATCCTGATCCTAATGAGGACACATTAGTAGTAAGCATTTAGGTATGAACACAAAGCTGAAAACACAGAGCAAAAATGAAAACCAGCACAAAGAGACATTTTAAACCAATCATCACAGTGATTCTACTGTAGCAATATGAACAGATAGAAATGGACGCCACAGTCTGACTGCTCATCAGTTTGTTACCTGTTGAAGTTCAGGGTTTGACTGCTGGGCTGGGGTCGGAATTCATTCAGCTTTAACATCACTCTTGGTTCTGGACTAGCATAGCGTTAGCAAACTATCTGTGCAAAAGCTTGCAAACAGCTGAAATTGTGTTAGCAGCATAATGCAGTTGTTTCTGTTTTGGATGCAGTTTTCCCTTTAATATCTCACTTGTGTCCTTTTGCGCAATAAAAATAAAAGTAATGTCCATATCCCAGGTGTAGACCATATTTCCTTCCTCTGGCACTCAAACTGAAATCACACTGAAAGTCCAAGTGGTACCGATCAGTGGGATCGATAGGCAGGCTGCCGAACAATTACAAGGAATTGAACTACTCTTCAAGAACCGAATACACTGAATACAAACAGATGATAAAAAAATTTTCTAAAAGTTATATTCTTACATATACACTCACAGGCCATTTTATAAGGTACACCTGTTCAACTACTTGTTAATGCAAACATCTGATCAGCCAATCATTTTTAAACAACTCTAGGCATTTAGGCATGTAGACATGGTCAAGATGACCTGCTGAAGTTCAAAGCAAGTATCAGAATGGGGTAGAAAAGTGATTTAAATTACGTTAAACATGACATGGTTGTTTATCTGAGTATTTCAAAAACTGCTAATCTACTGAGCTTTCCCACTCAACCATCTCTATGGTTAGCCAAAAGGGTTTCCAACACTGTCCAGGAAAAAAAGTTATAAACTAATGAAATGGCTGGTGAGTGTATATGTGTATTTCTTATATATAGTCACTAAGCCTTTAGATACAAAAATATAACAGAATACATAATCAAATTCAAATATGTAACAAATCTGTGTCAGTAAATCATCAACATAATGTTAAAAGGCACCACCAACAAATATGCCCTACAGAACTGCAGAAAGATGCTTACAAGTTTTCAAATGTTTTACACTTTTAAAAGTTTTCTTTATATTTATTGTGTTGTATTCTTTTGACCTTTAACCCTCTGACTCAACGAGTCCAGAATAATAGAATGATAAATCTGCAAGATAATGATGATTTGAAGAATAACAAACAGTCTGTAAGCTTACAGCCATACCACCCTGAGCAAGCCCAACTGGTGAATCTAAATTGTCCATAGGTGTGAATGTGAGTGGTTGTTTCTATGTGTTAGCACTGCATCTGGCTGGTGACCTGTCCGGGGTGTACCCTGTAGTAGCACACCCCGCGGCCCTGATGAGCATAAGCAGAAGAGAATGGATGGATGGATAAACAGTCTGTAGTGGCTTGGCAAGGATCCTCCTGTGAACCAGTCAATCAAGCCATCTACTTAAAGATGCAGAATACTGTCAATTCCTAAAATTGTTGAAAGCAACTAAATATTATTAGTTTTGGGGATTTTTGGCACATCAAGAGTGTGGACCAAACACATTACAATTAGTTGGAAATTACATATTTTAAGACACAAACTAACTGACTGAATCAGAAAATAATGTGCTTATTATCTATTACTTAAAATGTTAGTGGCAGTCCTAAAAATGCACAGTCTTTCATATTTATTCCACTTTGTGCTGCAATTCTAAACATTATGTTGCCTTTTTAATAATTGTGAATTATTTTATTAGTGATGATGGCAAGCTTGAAATTCTCTTTAGGGTCTTAGAGGAGTTTAGGTTGTTCTGAAGTATGTTTTCCTGTGGGTTCAACACTGGGGAGAGAGAGTTTGAGGAAACACTAGGCTGCCTGACGGAACTCCAATCAGTGATTGAACCTGAAAATGGGGAATTTGGCAATGACTCCAAAGATAAAGACAAACTAGGGTTTTCAATTCCCTTAGATGACAGCTCATCCTCACTGCCTTTGCGATCCCTGGAATAATTCCTAATATCCCGGCGGAACGATTTCTCTGTGTTTGCTTCCTTCTTACACAGAATAATGTAGCACTTTGTGAAGAATTGACAAAACAAGATGCCGTAGGCTGAGATGAGGATAACGACCATCTCCACTGCTGGAATGTACTTGTCTGTGACATTGACATAGACCGGGCCAAACATGATCCAGGAAATGAAGTAAATGAGCATTGCAAAAGTGATGAACTTTGCATCATTGTAACTGTCAGGCAACTTTCGTCCTTTATAGGCAACACCAAAGCAGATGAGAGCCAAAAGGCCAATATAGGCTAACATGGCTCCAAACGCAGGAATTAATTTCTCATTACAAAATATCAGTTTCATGTTGTCCTTTGTGATCTCTGAGTCAGTGGATGGAGGACTGAGTACAAGCCACGTTGTAACAATAACCACTTGACCTGCCATGCAGACTGCAATAATAAGGTAAGGCTTGTAGAGCTTCTTCAGCACATTTTGAGTGTCCGGGTCAAACTCAAAGGCTAAGACGATCTTAAAGGACTTGACCATGATGCAGGAGACACACAAGGTAAAACTCAAGCCAAACACCACCTGCCGTGCTTGACACTGATAGCTATTGGGTGGACCACCAAATAATATAACACTAGTAAATGTGATCATAAGGGAGAGGAGGAGAAGGATGCTGATTGGGCCTACAGATGAGCGCACAACAGGGGTATTCCAGTGTGCAAGGAAGATGATCCCAACAACAATGGTAAGCACTGCTCCTAAAGAAGTAAAAGACAGCAGCACAATAAGATATACATCACCCCATTTCAGGAAATCTATTTTTCTTGGCAAACACTTTGAACTGCCTTTTAGGGAGTAATAGTTTTTTTCACAAGGATTACACTTCTCTGAATCTGAAAAGAAAGAACACAAGATCATTAGAATATTTAAGTTGGATTCAAATTCCTTGAACTGTCAATGCAATAGACTGCAATATAAGCATTTTAAAACACTTATTTTGGCTTTTATGTAATTTTACAGTTAACTGATACAAATGGAGTTTACTTTTTTTTAATAATACATACCAGTGGTATTGGAAAAGTAGTTCTCAGCACAGGGTTCACACTGATAGCAGCAATGAGGCTGACCTGAAACTGAAGTCTTACTGTAGCCAGGCTGACAGCTGTCTGTGCACTTGGAAGTCACGTTTCCCTGAGAGAAGAAAGAATCATGATTACACAAGTTTTTAGATGCTAACTGCCTCTTAAACAAAATAAGAACCAAAAAAAGTAGGAAGGAAAGAAAGAAAGAAAGAAACTGAGGAGCTATACGAGGATACACAGTCATTCAGTTTTTTTTTAGAAAAACTCCTTAATATGAGTATTGGCACTGATAAATGCATGACAAATAAAACAAACCTACGTTCTTGCTGATCAAATACTTAGGTTAGCATGTTAGTATGCCATTATTAGTACAACTAAGTATGATCAGATTGGCTTTAATTTCAAGGGTAACCACCCATTCACAAAATCATTAGAGAGCCAAATTATTACCTTTGACAGTGCAAGATCAAAAGTCAAGAGCTCACCAAAGTTAATAGTATAACCCAAAGTCTGTATCAAATGCCATGGTAATCAAAAGAGACTTCTTTAAATATGAAATATCAATTTCTGCATTCCATTAGAGTAATCTTTAGTGAATCACCAGAATTGGTGAGAGTAATCTTTTGCACACCTTAAATATTTTCTTTTAAATATCAATTCAACATGGCTGATGGATGACCCACCAATTGGTCAATATGATAATCCTGCCAACATTGACTATAGATAATGTGAATATTTAAAAAATAAAAACAATGAATGGATGTTATACTTACAATGTAAATGTAGACAGCATCTCTTGCTTCCTGTGAGATGAAAGTCAGGCTACTTTGCAATATACTGTAATGAGCTACAATGTCATGCACGTCTAGAGACTCTGAAGTCTGATTCCATAGGATGATATCGTATTCAGCATTGAGGTCACCATGGGGATCAAATGAATAGTTTTTCCCATCCATATGGAACTTTGCCTTCCGCAAGGCTCCTCGTAACTGAAATTGCAGTGTGTGTGAAAATATTGATTAAAAATAATGTACCTAAAGTGGACAGGACAAAACTTCATACACACAGATTAGGTACAACATTATGACCAGAGACATATCTTCATTATAGGACCTATTAGTGGGTGGGATATATTAGGGAGCATGTGAACATTTTGTCCTCAAAGTTGATGTATTAAAAGCAGGAAAAATTGGCTAGCGCAAGGAAGATGACTGGATCAGAAAATCCCCAAAACGTCAGCTCTTGTTGGTTTTTCCTGGTCTGCAGTAGTCAGTATCTATTAAAAGTAGTCCAACAATAGAAACAGCGACAGGCTCATGAGTGACCAATGCTCACTGATACACATGGGGAGTGAAGGCTGGTAGAACAACTATATATTCCCCATTTCTCCTGCGTGCGATCTTTTTTTTCTTGAAGCTCCAGCTTGAGAATTCTGTGGAGGGAGCTTTAGGCTTCTTGGGGTCTCTGTGCAATATCTTTGCCGTTCCTAGGACTGCATTTCTCTGGACAGAGATCTCTGATGTTGTTCCTGCAATCTGCCAAAGCCACTCACCCAGTGTGGAGGTCACTGGCCCAGGTGAGAAGGAGCTATATCTCCTAAAGCTTCGTTGATGTTATTGCTGTAGATCAAGTGGTGTGGATCAGTGAACTGATGTCTCGTTCACTCCTGGCATAAAGCTTGATCTTATCCATGTAGAAGAGTTGGCTGTTGACTACTCCATTCCATAGTCGGAATCCATAGCCAGTCGTTTTAATGATCTCACTGAGGGGGTTCAGGCCCATGCAGAAGAGCAGTGGAGACAGAGGATCTCCATTGTAAACCCAACACTTGATGACAACTTGTGCTACTGGCTTGAAGTTGGTCAAAGACAGGGAAGGTCAGAATCTTCCCTGTCTTTGTTTTAGTATATATATATATATATATATGTATATATATATATATATATATATATATATATATATATATATATATATATATATATATATATATATATATATATATATATATATATATATATATATATATATATATATATATAGAGTGAGAGAGTGTGTGTGTGTGTGTGTGTGTGTGTGTGTGTGTGTGTGTGTGTGTGTGTGCCGCGCATTTACCTCCAACGGGGATAAGCGTTTTGTCTTGCAGTCTCTGTCAGTGCAGAGGTCTTCAACAGCCTGAGCTATTGCTTTAACCGCCAATTCTATACTGAACACAGCAGATGGATATATCATAGTCTTTAACTCCTCTGATGAAGTCAATCCATGCAGCTTTAAAAATGTAGACAAGAATGGGTTGTTCTTGTGGTGGTTGGGATTTTCATCAAGGTCATCGAGATATCGCTCTAACTTGGTTGTGTTTCCAGATTTAAAAGTGACCCCAATGATTGTTCCTATGTCACTCAAGGTATGTTTTTTTGTATTCAGTATTTCAGGTGATTGCGACCAAATATCACTGGCCAACCAAACTCTCCTTGTTCCTTGAGGATCATTGAGAAGTTTTTGAAAAATATACATCATATGGTCTGGTTTAGCGAAGGACACAATGACACTGACATTTTCATTATCTATGATGGTTTTGACTGTAGACTCAATGCTCTTTCCCAGCGAATAATCATTTAAATCATCTGGAAGAACAGAGGTGAAGGCGAAGCAGATGCCTTTTTGGTTTGTATAGTACCAGAGCCGCTCAGTTATATAGCGACCATATTCACCATCGGTTGTCAGCACACCGACCCAAGTCCATCCATTATTATCAAGAATCTCAGAGATGGCACGAGCTTGGTGATCATCTTGTGGTACAGTCCTCATAAAGCTTGGAAAACGGGTTTTATCACTTAGAAGGCCAGAGGTTGCACCATAACTTATCTGTGGAAATTATCACAAAACATTGTTTGGACAAGTGAAACATGCTATTCATATTCTGCCTGCATTCATTCTTTTACATTGCAAGGCTATTTATAGTTATGTTTTACAATAAGTTTGAAAAAACTAAGCACTGTATTATCACAGCTTGTTAGCTGAGTACATAAACATTTTTGCTTAAGTGCTTAAGTGATAAAGCATTACTGTTACATGGCCATTATAAGACAAAGTGTAGAGCCCCCCCCCCCCGGTTTTCAGTTATTGATGCGAAGCTAGAACTTCTGCTGTTATCTCCAAATTGAATGGAAAGGTATATCAGGTCATTTCATCTATTCTCTGAATAATAGCTGCTGCTGTTTGAATAATACACTTTACATTCAGTGATAAATACTACTACTACTACTACTACTACTAACAATAATAATAATAATAATAATAATAATCGTCATCATCATCATCATCATAATAGACCCAAAGAGTCAGTCATACCTCGGGTATATATTCCAGGTTGAGTAGCCTTGTAACTGCTATGGCTATCTCTGAGTAGTAACCACCAATGACAGCAAGGACAGGGGAAGACTGCTGTGCACTAGTGTTACCTGCAAAAATGTATTCAGTGACACAATTACTTGGATTTACATTAACTTATATTAAGATAGTAGGATTACAAACAATTACATTTACATTTAACTAAACTGTGGGCAAAACGTGCTCTTTATTTAGGTGTAAATTTGACTAAGTGTAACTTTCAGCATGTAAGTAATAATACTTTTATGAAACAACAATTAAGAAAAAGGAATTAATCAAACTGACTAGCCATAAAATTCTCATATTTTTCACTTTTTTCCCCCTCAGAGTACTCACAGTTTCCCTTCATAAAGGATGGGATTTTTCTCAGGGCAGTAGTAACGTCACCACAGGAGTCAAGTATAAGATATCCCAAGGTGAGGTTCCCCAACTCTTGCTTCTGATTTATCTCCTCCAGCGCCTGCACCATTATCAGAGACTGGACCAGGTTGGCCGTGCTAAACCTGTATGAAACAATCAGATATGTTATATACAAATATACCCTAATTTAACACACACTTTGACACTCATTGCTAAAGAGTAACAGCACCTGTCACATATCTGGTTTTCACTGCCATCATAATTCACAGTGACATTAACACTTTCGTGTATCGGGAACAATCCTCCAATAATGATGTCGCCTTCTGCTGTGGCCTGTTCGAAGGATTTGGTACCATGGTGTGATAAAACTACAAAATAGATGCAGAAGCTGAAAGATTGTTTTATCTTCCTCCAGCTGTCCATCTTGTTAGTAGAAATTTTCTTCAATGAATCTCCAAAAACGTGCTCTGAAAAATCATTTGTGTGTATCCCTTCAGTGTGTTTGCAGAAGACAGAGCTGTGGATAAACCTCTTTAACTTGAAATACTGCTTATCCTTTTTGTTTTGTTTTTTTTGGCTTTTTATGGTCACATGGGGTTTGATGTCACTTCAAGACATGGAATGTGACAATGTTATCGCTCCTTTCCAGGTAATTATTCTGATAAGTTTCACAGTGGTTAGATTAAAAAAAAAAAAAAGATATGAAGTATTTGGACAGGTGTTGTATTGACATGACTCATATCCACTGTATATAAAGATAATTTGGCTTACAGTTCAGTAAACCAATCTGTTGACCGTGCTTTTATATAATACTGACATACTATCCTACTATACTTGGCAAGACAATGCTAGGTATTTCCCCAAAAGGCTTAAGAATAATTCTATAGATGCTAAAGTAAGAAAAAGAAGTAAGAGGGCTCTGGTGCCAAATTCTTAACTTATGTCTTATCTGTAACATTTGTTTGTGACTTTGACTGTGATCTTTAACCAGGTTAAACAAGATTTGTTGTACACACCTCTGCACTGCATGCATTTCCTGGTCTCTTTTGGCTGCTTTTCTGATTTTCTTGCCTCAACAAAACCCCAAATTGTTCTGTTACAAAAGAACACAAGCAGAATATGTAAAAAATATCATCATATTAATACAAGTGAAAATTTGCTACTATCATAATAAGGCTAATACAAGTGAAGTATCTATTTAACCTTAATATAGATTTATATGCTTTTGATACTAAACATCTAGAGCTACACTAACGATTACGTCCAAGCACAGAAAGTATCTAAGTTCGTTTGACCTTAATTTATAGATTTATATGCTTTTTGATACTCCACTACATCTAATACTTTTACTTAACTACATTCACATCAAGGCTGTTGTTAGCAGTCGCTTTGAGGATTTAAAAATGTTTGTGGCAGCCCTTACATCTAATACTTTTACTAAACATGCTGTCCATCCATTTTCTTCCACGCTGTCCATCCATTTTCTTCCACGTACACAATTCAGGGCTACTTGAGCCGGAGCCAATCCCAGCTGCCACGGGAGAAGAGGTTGGGTGAAACCTGTACAGGCTGCCGATCTGTTGGAGAGCTAACAAAGATAGGCAGACAACTGTTCATGCTCAGATTCACACCTATGGACAATTTAGAATCAACCTAACCAGCCTATGCATGTTTGGACTGTGAGAGGAAGCATGAGTACCCAGAGACGACTCAAGTACAGATTCCACAAAGAAAGTCCCCGGCCTGGATTTTAACCATGGACTTTTCTGCTGTGAGCCAATGGTGCTAACCATCATGCTGCCCCATTAAAATGAGTAATCATTAATAATGGGTAGTAATCCCTCAGCAATAATACATCATATAATCTGGCACTACCAAGTGCCAAAAAATGTGTTGTATAATTTAATTTCTGGTTATTTGTTGCTAAACTTAAAAAAAATTTTGCAATGTCACTAAATGAATATCCACACAAACTCTTAAATAGGTACACCTCGATATTGCCAGGTTGGACTCACTTTTGCTTTCAGAACTACTTTAATTCTTTATGGCACAGATCCAACAACATGCTGGAAACATTCCTCACAGATTGAAATGATAGCATCACACAGTTGCTGCAGCTTTGTTTGTAAAATATCATGATGTGAATTTCCTGTTCCACTTCAGATTGAAATCTCTTGACCTTGGATGCCATTTGAGTACAAAACACTCTTTGTTAAGTACAGTGAACCAGTCTGACAAAATTTAAGGCTTCTGATATGGTGCTTTATCCTACTGAAAGTAGTCACCAGAAGATGATCATAAATTAATGGACATGGTCAGGTATAATACTCAAGTAGTCTGTGGTTTTAAATGATCCTCAATTGATACCAAAGGGCCCAAAGTGTGCAAGAGAAAATATCATCTACACATTATAATACCAGCAGCAGCCGGATGGAGCTGTTCTTTCATGTTGTTCGCACCAAATTGTGATCCTACCACTTGCATGTTACAGTAGAAATAGAGACTCATCAGACCAGGCAACATTTTCCCAATCTTCATCAGTTTTGGTGAGCCTGTGTGAATTGTAACCTCAGTTTTCTCCTCCTAGCTGACAGCTGACAGCGAAAGCTTATTTGTTCAGGAATGTGTTGAAAGAGATGCTGAGCCATTTGAGTTAGTGTCACCTTTTGAGTGGAAAGCAGTCTTTCATTCTCTAAGATAACTTCTGCTCACGGGATATTTTCTCTGTTCTTTTTAGAGATAATGGTTCAAGGAGCAACCTTATGCTACTGTCACACACATGAAAGAGGAAGTTAAACAGAAGTATCAAGTTATCAGTAACATTCTTCCATCTATCCAGTGCACTGAATGTCAGTTTCACTACATGTCTCTTTATTGATTCTGACAATATAACAATTACAAGTTTTTTTCTGATAAATAAATACAAGTACAAAGTACAAAATGGAAGAAGGAAAGTCAGATTTATTATTTTTATTACATATGATTTTACTGTTAAAAGGCACTGCTTTACTTATTTAAATCACCATGTCAACATGAAAACTGGAACATGGAGCATCTGACTGAAGCTGTGTCACAAAAGTCATCTGATGTAAAAAATATGCCAAATCAAGCACGTGGAGCTAATTGCTGTGGTGACCGTGGTGACCGCTTGTGAATAAATGAGGAGTGGAAAGTATCTTCTTCTTTATAAGATGCCACAGTCCTGTTGTTCTCTGCTTTTGTAACCCGTCGAATATCAAACTTGAGCATTATTCTCTTGTGAATAACTTTGTATTAGCAGCATAGACTGTATAAAAGAGATAAGCATGCAGTCTGTAGAGAAATATGATGTGTATGATGTGAGTTTGAAGAAGTAGTTGTTGTTTGTGGCCTGGGCACAGTTTCAATTCTAGTGGGAAAAACCTGAAGTAGAGCTTTACATACATTATAATTACAATTGCAAAAGTGACTTACAGTAAAATATCCCGCGGACACACTGAGGTGTCATGTTCAAAGCAAAATAGTTATTTCAAACAGTGCAGCACATGTTTGCATAATACTAACAATCAAAATACTCAAATTAAAAGTGAAACAGAATTATAACAGGCTGTCAATTTAAATCCGTTTACTTGTCGTAATGTTGGAGTTGTGCTACGTTTTACACAGACTAAGTAGCCATGCTGTGTATTTCAATCAGCAATATTGTTCACAAACTAATGTTAATAACCATTCATACAAACCAACTCACTCTATGTACTTCCCAGTTTTTGAGGCTATTATCACTTTCTTTGTGCCATTGCTTTCCCACATTTTGTTACAATAGCATTCACACAAGTGTAAGGCCTTAAATGGAGTCATGTCAGTTGAAAGTCTGCACAGGGTGGATTTTCCAGTCTCCTACCTGCTTCTCTGCAGGTTTTGAAGGAGTGACAGGACTCTGCGACACCTGCGGATCCTGCGCATACTCAGATCATTAAAAGAAGGGAGGGGAGCAGCAGATTTTGTCATTCTTCAGATATTTAAAATAGCAGGAAGTGTTGTCCACATAAAATAAAAAAAGATAAGACTTGACAGTAAGACGGAAGTACAGCTTTTACAGACATACCTACAGCAGGTACTTATTGGCAAGACTGTCAGCTTTTGATTGATAGGGAGTCTCAGGGGACACAGTGCCACTACTCTCAAGCACAAGGACCCAGTGTGGCAGTGTTCTTACTTATGCAAGTTTTGTCAGCTTTAGATTAGAGTGTATTATGTAGTTATGCCAATGATACAATCCAATACAATAAAGATTAACCTTACAGGAATGACATGTTAGTTTGTGACAGATTATCAAGAAAAAGAAACAAAAACCAAATTTTTGTACTCCCGGCAGAGGTGTCTTCTGTACTAATTTAAACTTTGCCAATTTAAACCTCATTACCTATGCATGCGGTTTTCTGAATCACGGTTCAAAAACTAATGTTACCATTAGTCAATACAAAAAGACGTAGTATATATACTTCCCAGTTTTAGGGGTGTTTTCACTTTCTCTGTGCCATTGCTTTCTCACATTACTGTCATGTTTCACCAGTTCAGATATTTTCAAAAATGTAGTCCCTCCAGATATTTATGCAAGTGTAAGGCATGCATGTGGTTTGAAAGTCTGCAGTAAGCGGATCTTCCTGTCTTCTACTTCTTCCCTGCAGAGTTTGAAGGAATGACAGGACCCGAGCGCGAGACAGCCTCTGCTGCGTCTGCGCATACTCAGTTCATTAAAAGAGGGCAGAGACAGGAGGAGGAGGCAAAGTTTTACCAGACTTCAGTTATTTAAAGTAGAAGGAATTTTTGTTCACACAAAATAAAAAAAACAAAAAACCATAGACATACCGGTAAGGCTACTCAGCACAAACCTATGCGGATAATCTGGAAACCACGCCTACACCCTGTCTGAACAAGTAAATCAAGTTGTTTAGCGGATGTTGACGTAGCTTCGTGACTTGGAGTAGGTAAGCAAAGTTTTGTTTACCTTATTAGCACTAGCTAACTGTTTTTTCTTTAACTATTCTAACTATTGCTTAATTTCGGTGTAACCATTGCTTCGGTTAACCAGTTTACACTACGCGTTTGTTTAATTTTGAGCTTGGGTATTTTATTTAAGTTTAACAACAGCCTCTTTGTGTGAGTTCAGTCAAACTGTCAAACAGCTGTTTCAGAGACACTTGTTTCACCTTGTGTTACTGGTAGAAATGTCTCAAAGACTAAACAACGTTGTCCCGCTTATGTACTGTGAATGTTGTTGCTCGTAAGGTTTTTTTTTGTGTGCTAGCGTTGGGTAAAGTTATTATCTCGTGGCCTATATTGCAGTTTTGATCCACGTGACTCAGCGTGGCGCATCTGTTTCAGTGAAGGTGGGCTTGATGGTGGATCGCTAGAGATGAATGCTAGTTAACATGGAGCTAAGTGGCTAAATGACACATCATTGCTTCACACGACAAAAAAAGCCACAGACCTTATCAGGTTTCTGCACGCCTTTCAGAAAGCAGACTGCAGTACACTACAGGAAGCTGTAAAGTGTTAATCAAGCAGAGGGGAACGCACATGTACTTAGTTTCTCAGTCTAAAAAGTCACATAGTACGAACAAGTAATTGTATAAAATACAAACTACCTAACAATAGTTGATAGATTCAACAGTATCTAATATGAACAAGCTACAGAGACGACCCTGCTGGATATACAAACCTAATTAAAAGTCACGCATTTACTACACTACACTCTTACTACTTTTACTTCTGTTATAAGATCTCTGTAGTGCTTTTCTCAAAGTTATAACTAGCAGCTGCCACTGCACGCACAGACAGCAAAAACTGATTATCGCAACACGGTTCAAGTGTCCTAATCTGGGATATCCTCTGATTTAATCTAGAGCTGCAAGATTTGAAACTTGCTTTTGAAATGCTGAAAGTTGCAGACTTGTGATGAAACACTACGGCCTCTTTGTTTGCTGTTGGTCACTGAAAATTCTGATAATCAATTACAGACTTAAGTCAAATAGCAAGTAATGTAGTGGTTAGCTCTGTTGCCTCATAGCAAGGTTCTTACTGGGTACTACCGCTTCCACCCACAGTCCAAACACATGCCTGTTAGTTTAGTGCAGGGGTCCCCAATCCCAGTCCACGAGGGCCGGTGTCCCTGCAGGTTTTAGATGTGTCCTTGATCCATCACAGCTGATTTAAATGGATAAATTACCTTCTCATCATGTCTTGAAGTTCTCCAGAGGCCTGGTAATGAACTAATCATGTGATTCAGGTGTGTCTACCCAGGGTGAGATCTAAAACCTGCAGGGACACCGGCCCTCGTGGACTGGGATTGGGGACCCCTGGTTTAGTGCTTCTGAGCTGGCTCTTGGCATGAATGTGAGCATAAATGGCTGTCTGTCTCACCTGTCTGACAGACCTGTACCAAGCCTCTTGCTCTGTGACAGCTGGGATAGGCTTAAGTACTACTGAAACCTTGAATTGGATGAGCAGAAGAAAATGGCTAGATTAATAGCAAACATTTGCTTGTTTCAGCTTTTCCAGCATATAGTCCTCCTTTGACCCAGGCTGGGTAATTCTAAGACTTCTACATCAAATACCATTTATGCAATCTATATGAGTCCTGCTGTACTGTCAAGAGGAATCTTTTGTGGGGGTTGGGCTAAGAGAGAACATTAACTTTCGATCGTGGCTCAAGAGTTGGGAGTTCGCCTTGTAATCGGAAGGTTGCAGGTTCGAGCCCCGGCTCGGACAGTCTCGGTCGTTGTGTCCTTGGGCAAGACACTTCACCCGTTGCCTACTGGTGGTGGTCAGAGGGCCCGGTGGCGCCAGTGTCCGGCAGCCTCGCCTCTGTCAGTGCGCCCCAGGGTGGCTGTGGCTACAACGTAGCTTGCCATCACCAGTGTGTGAATGTGTGCGTGAATGGGTGAATGACTGGATATGTAAAGCGCTTTGGGGTCTTTAGGGACTAGAAAAGCGCTATACAAATACAGGCCATTTACCATTTTTACCATTTCATTTCAAAATGACGGGGAATTTGCAGCTTCCACATTTCATGGCCCCAAGGGAGGCTAAGTGATCCTTTCTTGCTAATATTATGACTCTTTTGCTTAAAAAAAATTAGTTTCCTCAATTTTAGAGTCTTATCTTTGCCTTATTAGATTTCTGGAATGTACAGTATTTTTACCACTTCCAAAACAAAAGTGGACAGCAGGACTTAAACCTATGGCCATACTTCAGGAAGCAGAGAGCATTTCTTCTTTTACCCTGTTGATTTTATTATATTTATATATATGTATATGTTAAAAGTTCATGAAACTGAGCATCTCCTGTCTTTATCAATTCATTTTAAATGGTACTGAAATTGATTTGAAATCGTTTTTTAGCACACAACCAACAAGAGAGGTGGTCCTCTGATTTAAATCAAACAGAATCTAGGGAAGCCAGAGAGGGGAAGGGTCATCTCTGAAGATAGAATTAAAATTGAAAATATTCTTCAGCATATCTGTGTCCACAGCTTGACTTAGATAACCTAGGATCCAAATTTAATGGGTCCTAGTTATAGCCAGTTCAATAAGTCGAGGCAGATTCTTCAAAATTAGGAAGTCCATCAGGATAACCCATGATCTTGATGTCTCTCTTAAGGGGAGACTTCCTTAAACAGAATCCCACAAGCCTTCCTCAGTCAGCTGAGATTATGCAGAGACTCCCTTGACCATACCATGAAGAGCTGGGTGATATGGCCTAAAATCCATATTTCGGTATAATTTGAAGCATGTCCGGTATCCGGTATATTGCGATATATTCTTTTCTTCTGTATACCGTATTTTCCACATTATAAGGCGCACTTAAAATCCTTTAATTTTCTCAAAAATCGACAGTGTCAAAAATCTGTCAAAAAATGTTTTAGAACGACTTTGGTAAGCTACCAAGCTGCACCGCTTGATGGTGCAAACGTACAGCTCTGCTATCACTTCCAACATAAATGAAGACAGAAAACTAAACAGCAGTGACTTTTTTAGGGTTACTGAAGTTGGGCTAGCTGGTATATAATGATGTGCTATGTGATCCTTAGTGACACAGCTATGTTAGCATAACATAAACACAGTGAAGCTGGAGGATGAATGCTAACTTTTTTTCCACTTGATAAAAGTTACTGGAGGGTTCCTGATAGTTAGGGACAAATGCATTCGCATGGCAGGATGCTGTAAATGGACGAAACTTCAGTCAATACCGAGGCTAGTCATTAATATACTGCAACATCATGGGAATAGAGCAGCTGCGATAGAATTCAACATTAATGAATCAATGGTACGGAAGTGGAGGAAGCGCAGTGTTTGGCTTTCCTCATATTCCAAAACATGCTTTGTCTCTTCGCTATTATTGTTGCCCGGCATAATTTGCAGATGATATTGCCTGCAGCCGCTGCGATGCTTTCGACCAAAACAGGCGGAGCTTGATGACACCATCAACATGTGCTATCGCGGTACAGCAGTATAGTCAAAATCTCTATCTTTGTCCAAATTCATATCGTTTCTACCGTATACCGCTTATACCGCCCACCCCTAGAGTCCTGTTTGGCAGTTCAGAAACCAAATCCCACAGCCTCAGAGTCCTCGCTTATACAATACTCAATAATAGACTTCAGGGGTTGTCAGTTTGCCAATGCTCAGGGTCCTCAAAAGCTGGTATGTCCAGCAGTACTGTCTGGCCCTCCTCCAGCTCCTCTCCTGACAGCACTAAGTATGACTCCACTTTCACAGTTCTGAGTAAAATCCTGTCTGCCTCACTCAGCCCACTGTCCTTTCATCCACAATCATTGTTAGTGCCATGGGTGACAAGACTTAACAACCCAGCTTTGTGTGACTATTAGGTGTGTAGAATGAATTTTAATGTTTTTTTTAAAAGTTAGACTCTGAGAAGTTATTGGTGTTTCAGTGTTCAGATGTGTTTCCTCCATTTAACCATTCAAGAAATAAATAAGTTTTACCAGAGATCCACACAAAAATGGAAATGGTAGAATTACATTAATCACATTTTTTTTGTGATCTAAAAAGACCTGATGTCCACTACTAAAAAGTAAATGCAGTCATTAAAAATAATTAAATGAATAAATTATGATTATTTATTTATTTTACTGTAACATGTTTCTTCCCTCAACTTGGGCTAGTTGGAGGAAATTTCACCCTGGAACTTGTGACAGGTGCTCCTCACAACATTTTCAAGACTTAAAACCTGATTTGGAAAAATATATAATTATCAATAATAGCAGTAATTGGTGATTGATTGTTGCAATTTCAAAGAAAATGTTGCATCCCTTATTCAAAGGTTTGCTAATCGGTGAAATCATGGTTCAGAAGTCGGCACTCAGGGACCATTGGTTTGAGATTTGTTTGTGATCACACAGTTTAAAGCCTTAATGGTGGTACTCTTGCAAGTCATCAGTAGCTGAGTTAACACGTCTTCCACTTCTGTGACTATGGGAGGGCTAATTGTAATCGTGCAGTGCTGTTATTCTCTGCAGAGAGACAGCTGGTCCACTCCAGTAATGAAATCACTGTGGTGGGAGCCAGAGTCCCACCTGGCTGCAAACCGTAGTGATGGCTTCAAGAATCACACTGACTGCTTCAACTCCACACAGAGCACCGTCCTAAAAGGACTCGAATTTGGAGGAGTGCCAGATGTCCTGCTGATCAACTTCATTGTCTTTGTGGTTTGTTTCTGCCCCTTTCTGATCTACTTCTGATGAAGGGAGACATGATTACAAATACTTTAAAACTCAGTTCTCTGTCTTGTGAATACATTCTTTCCTTTTAATGTTTTAAAAGCAACAGTAAATTCTTCCAATAGAGCAATTTAAGACATAATAGTGATAAATGGTCAGTTGTATTGCTATCCACAGTTTCTGCTGATCGTCTTCACGATTATCAGGAAGCGGTTCTGGGACTACGGACGTTTAGCTTTGGTTGCAGACGATGACGGGTCAGTTAAGTTTGAGCATAATCTAAGCAGAAGGACATGTGGTGCACATACTGCCCAGAATCTAGACTTTGAAATTGTAAACTG